>NC_087439.1:75269885-75572915 GCF_036321535.1 Camelus dromedarius
TGTCCTCACTTTTTCTCTCCCTTTGGGACGGCAGCACATCTACCAAAATAACTGCCTGCCATAAACATCTCCAGCCTTCTGTGACTCTTCCATGAGTGTGCTCACACAGAGAAGGATTAGGAAATGAGGGAGTGAAGACTCCTACACAGTGCTTCTTGCCTCCAAGTAGGCATAGCAGTGGTTCTGTGACCCTTCAGAAAATGACAGCTCTCATTTCTCCCACACCCCTTCCTCTCTCCTCATCCCAGGCGTAGGTTTGGAGTCTCAGCCTCTTGTTTGTAGCCCAGACGTTCCTGGAGTGAACTTTAAAATACCACGTGATTGCCTGCACTCTGGCTGTCTGGTCCTTAGCTCTCTGTCTCCTGTCAACTTGGATCATCTTAAGGCTGCCCCTCTCAGGCTTGCCCCCAAATAAGGGATATTAGATTAGGGTGTCATAGTAATAATAGTTAACAGAGTCAATCGTTTGGTATGTGGTTGATGAAACAGAGGTTCCAAAGTAAAAAATAATTTGGACTTACTAACAGAACTAGATAATTGCAAAACTGAGATTCAAAATTAGGCCTTTTGTCTTCATCCAGGATTCTCGGACCTACACTGGGATGTAGACAAAACTCCTGAACTCTGATCTGTCTGAATTTCTTTCCTACCCACAGATCTTTTCATTATTCCAGCTAGTGACCTGTAAATTCTCTTATCACATATACTGTTGTATAGTCTCCCAGCTGTGACCAGAATAAAGTAAAATATTATATGGGAGAACAGTATAATGTAACAGAGTTTGGGAAGCTTGCCTGAGACTTGAGCCTTTATTGCTGACGTGCCTTAATGGACTTGTGGCTTTTGTTCATTGACTTAAAGATGCAGGTGCACAGTTGAAAATGAAGGCAAATGTTTTTAGCCTCATCACAGGTATGCATGGGATTCCAAGCATTTCCTTCCATAACCAGTCTGGTTTGGATGAGAATGCTTTTCCTCCCCCAGAACTCCAGCTGACATCCCAGTTGGGCCACAGTTTGCAGAGATCGCAGAGATGTAGGCAAGAGTCTTGCCTGGGACTTAGGTATGACTGGAACAGATGCTTATCATGCTTGATCATGCTTAGACAGTCTCCCCATGGTCTGAACTGACATCCGTTCCTGGGAGGAGGCCCAGGCAGAGTGAGGCTTGATACCTCTGTATCTGATTGCCACTCGTGTCCAAATGTTTCCTGCCTCCATTACCTGTCTTCTTCCTGGAACTCCAGAAGGAAAATAAGGGGAAGGATACTCTGAGGTGTGACCTCAGCCCTCAGGGACAATCTCTTAATCAGGCCCTTCTGCCTGTGGCTTACTGAAGCTGGAATAAGGCCCGATAATTTCTGGTCTCATGGCTTTATCATGTCAGAATCATCCATATAGATTATTAGCTAGAGACTATTTTGCTGTTAAGGCATTAAAAATACATAATGCTGTTTGAAAGGTTAACAAAGTATATATACTGAAAAAAATAGAAACCGCAAAACAGCATAGAATTAAGAAGTTATTTTAGCCTTTGCCATCTTCTTACATTAAAATTAAAGTTCATAACATTTCTTTCTGGATTATAATCAGTGCCCAAAATGAAAAGCGACCTAAAATTTTCTGTGGAACTGTAACATGGAGCTGGAGTTTTCTGTTACTTTCTTGCCTTCGTTAATTTTAATGCCCTCAAAATGTGCCATTTTGTAAGTTCTTCTGGCCTAGGGCTAGTCATACGTATTTAAAAACATACACACGTAGTGCCCAGATCTTGTCATTCTTCAATAAAAGGGACCAGGGCCCCTTGGAGAGAGGGCTGACTCTAGGACTGGGCAGGAATACACGGGACAGGGCCTGGAGCTCTTGTGCCAGGAAGCACAGAAGAGCTCAGACAGCCCACGGTGATGTTAAAGGGACAGCACCAACCGAAAGAGCCCCCAGAGGTCAACGCTGGAATAAGCTGAACAAGGAAATAAAGCAGTTTGGATCAGAACCCCAAAGTATAAAATAAATATCCATAGAGATATAAATGCACAATTGAATAAATGAGGAGAATAGACCAATCTCCTGTGCAGAAGATTTACAAAAATTCTGAACAGTTCCCTGTTCCTTAACTGTGAGTTGTACATAGTGACTTTCCTCCAAATAGTGCAGTATGAAAAGAAAGAGGGGGAAAAGAAGTAAGTCTGTAGTGAAGCCTGACAGACACGTAACCAGGTGATCAAGGCTAAATTCGACAGTGAAATGTTGTGTTGATGGTACGTCCCCTTGACATGATGTGTTGAGAATGACACTTTACTCTCTTTCTCCCCAAAACACGTAACACAGGAGGAAAACATTAGATGAATCCGAACTGAGGGACATTCTCTAAGATATCAGTGCTACTTAAAACTGTCAAGGTCATCAAAAACCAGAAGAGTCTGAGAAACTGTCACAGCCAAGATGAGCCTAAGGACACCTGGCAATTAAATGTCATGTGGCATCCCGAAGGGGATCCTGGAACAGAAAAGGGACGTTAGGTCAAAACAAAAGAAATCTGAATAAAGTATGGGCTTCAGTTAATGCTGTAACAATACTGGTTCATGAATTGTAACAAAAGTACTATACTAATGTAAGATTTCCTCAGAGGGGAACTGGGTGTGAGGTATACAGGAATTCTCCCTATGATCTTTTCAACTTTCCTGTAAATCCAAAGCTATTCTAAAGTAAAACATTTATTAAAAGGAAATATAGTGGCAGAATTTGGGGAGATTTAGAAAACGCTTTCCTGAGCAACTTTTCTTACTTCTTTGTTGTCTGATAAGTGGTTGCCACCAGGGTAATTTTTGGTTTGTGCATACTTCCTTTTACACTTGAGGTCAGTAGAGAAATAAGAATGTAGATACATTTAATTCCGTGGAAAGTCCAAAGTAGTAGAGGGATTGGTATGTATAGAGTATTGTTTTGTGTTGCTAAGGTCAGCTTTGCTATCTATCAGGGAATACTACTTTGCAATTCTTATTGATACCATCTCACTGATTGTATTTTCAACCTGTCGTAATCAGGGTCTTTATTTATACTAGATTAGTGAAGGCATAAAGAGAAAGGGATTTATTTTTAAGAGTAATGCATTTGCCTGCACTCCAAAAAGGTGGTAATTAGCAGATTCACCCAGAGACTTCAGCTCCACTTTTAAGATGTTTCTTTGCAGAAGTCTTAAAACATGATATTTAGCTTGTTCCTGAAATGGAAGAGCTGAGCCAAGAGAAATGATGGGAAATTTTATAGTCATAAATTTATAAGATGACTACAAATTCCATGTGAGGTAGGACTAACCCCAGAATATTAGAGATGCCTGTATTCTGTGAAAAAATATAAAAGTAATTCTGGAGGCTATTAATGTAAATATATTAGTTGACAACTAATTATTATATCTTGCTAAAATAATGCTTCATGTTATGCTTGGCTTTTTATGAAAAGCAGACAGTTTCTACACAAGCCACTCTGATTTAATTTGGTCAGAGTGGGAGGTTTGGTTCTAGTCATTAAAATTTCCACCCAACTTAATCTGGTTATCTGCTCTCGCAGAGTGGGAGATGGGAGGTCAGCAGTGGTGGAATGGCTGGAAACTGAATCATTCTGACTGAATGTGGCGGGAAATTGCATACTCTGCTCGCCTCTCTGTCTGCTTCGAAGTTGCTTCTTTAGGAAGGGAGCCAATGGAGAGCCACATATTCTCCAGCGTATTACTTTCTTCTGAATTAAAAGTCCTAGCAGCTGAAGCTTACATGGTGTCAAAAGTTAGCCAAGTAGACACTTGTGTTCTGATAGGGCATCTTGGGCCATTTACTTTTTTTTTTTAATTGAAGTATAGTTGATTCACAATATTGTGTTAGCTTCAGGTGTACCTTCGTTTCTTAGTACCCAAAACAAGTAAGGAAATAATGGCCTGGATAAGGAGAGGATGTTTACACTGTGATTGCCTCGCCTCTTTTTTTTTTCTCTCCACAGCCAACTCTATTTAAGGCCCCTTTCTTTAGGAAAGAATGAGTTCATTGTATGTAAGGTGCCATCTATGTGACATCAGTCATCTGTCTTGCAAAGCCACCCTTGGACTAGGGAGGGGACATGTGCAAACAGTTTTATTTTGGGGGTTTAAGAACAGGCAATCTCTTCCTGAGATATTTCTCCTTAAATGAGCAAATGAAAGCAGCTAGGGAGGATGAGATCTGAAAGGTTTTTTTGGGTCAGAGGCTTATGAAATAACCAGCAGCTCTTACATCTGATTGGTTGAGAAGTTGTTTGGGGTCCTGGGCTTGGCCATTTAGTCCTCAGAAATGTGTAAAGCTTCAAGTTAAACTTTATGGTGTTGCTCGTCTTCTTCTAAAAAGGGACATTTGCAGGATAACCTTAATGACCCAAACCATACTGAAAAGGGTGCTTTTGTGTCCAGACTCTGGCTGGGTATCACCAAGTAAAACTTTGTCGTATTAAGTGCTCACAGAATTCCTTACTCACCCACCGGGCCTTCTTCGGTGGCTCAAGAACCTGTGCCTCACTGCTGTAAACATCTGAGGGTGAATGAGAAGGTGTGCCGACTATGTGTGCCTGGACTGGTAAGAGAGCAAGGCTTTCTGTCTGCCAGAAAACTTTCAGGAAATGGTAGTATGACTTTCCAGTGCCATCACCTGCTTTCAGTTTATAGTTTATTGCCTTTCAAATACTTGGTTTTAGGTCATTTTTAGCTGAAAATAAAGAACAAGGGGATAAAATTACTTATTTTAGCAAATATGGGATGCTATTAGCAACTTGGGTGGTGTCAGCCCAGCAACATGATGGTGTTTAAAATGCCTTATCAGCACTTCACAGGGCTCGAGACAACGTTGCCACCCCAAAGACATCTGTGCTTATTCTGAAATGCCCTCAGATGCAGCTGTTGTGTGGCTGCACACCCGTTGTCCGGAGTTTCTATATTTCTGTGCCAAGCCTTTAGCTGGGGAACCAACCTAACTGGCAAAACAGGAATGTAACAAATGATCCCTGTGATATGAGTCATATTAACTATTTATATGGAAGAGGTTGCTAAGACATTACAGGAAGCCCAGGCATGAGGTACCCTGCTGGGACATGTCTTATTAAATTAGATCAACATCTGTAACTTGTAATTGACAACCTGCTCTCATATATGCAGTTCTGAATTTCAGGTGATAGTCAAATTGAACTTTTAAAACTGTCTTGGCCTTAGAGTGACTCCATCAGGGCTGCTAGAGTTAAAAAAACACAGCAGATACAAGCTGACCAGTTGAGGAAGACACATTTTCTTCCTAGAGGAACTGTTAGCTTTGTTCTCTCTTAGGGGGGAAAAAAGAGTTTTACTTTGCAACTTAACAATTGAACATTTGCAGGGGGACATTCATTTAATTTTTAGCAAGATTCAGCTATTATCATAAAAAAAAAAGAAACAATCAGCAAGGTCCATGTTTGTTGTTTTAACAGACTTTACCACATTAGAAAATAGTAGACTTGGAAAAGGCAAGGGCCAAGCTTTCCAAGCATAATTCACTTGAGCTGTTTCTGACAATGCTTGCAAATGAAATTGTCTGTTAAGGATTGGCATAACGTATTAATACATTTGAATCAATATACCACCTAGAGGCAAACTTGTGCAAAATTATTCACTCTACTAGTTGTCAAATAACGATGTAAATGTTGTTGATCTCCTTGAGAGCATATCAGGCAGCTCCACGCAGTGACTCAGCAGTGTAAACTGAGCCCATACCGTGTATCAGGCTAAGGATTTGGGATATAAAAATGAGAAAGACATGTCCCCTGCCCTCAGTAGGGTTACAGTCTAGATGTGTGTATGGGCGAGGCAGGCACACAGGCAGCCGTAATACACTCTGGGAAGGACAGCATTATTAAAATACTGAGAGTTGAAGCTCAGAGTCAACCTGCTATTTCTAACTAAATGCCACCATTTAATTTTAGGCAGCTCAGACCTCAATTTACTTAAATCAGTTGTCTGAAGAAAACTGACTCATAAAGTATTTGGCTCATATTTCAGCTGTCTGTGATCCTTATCATCCCGTGCCTTGATTGTGTCTGAAGGCCCCTGCCACGCGGGACCCTGCAGACCAGGGCTCTCTTGCCGTTAGTGCTTAGAAGTTGTGACGGTGCCTGAAGGCTGCATACACCCTAGGATATTGGCATCATCGTAGGCTTCCCTGCAGTGATCTTCACTAAAGAGGATTTAGAGTAAGCCAGGTATTTGAATAAAATAGCATTTTTCACCTACTTTCTTCTGTAACAGGAGTTTGCAAACTTTTTCTGTAAAGGGCCAGATAGTAAATATTTCAGGCTTGGCAGGCCGTACATTCCTGTTGCACCTCCTCAACCCTACCATTGTAGCAGGAAAGCAGCTCCAGACATCACATAAACAAATGGGCGTGACTGCATTCCAATAAAACTTTATTTACAAAGCCAGGGGGTGGGCCAGCTTTGGCCCTAGGGCCATAATTTGCTGACCTTTGCTCTATAAGCAACATTGTTTTTCATCTGGATGAATATTTAAAATTCACTGAAGGGTGGGCTGTATGGAGTAAACCTGGGGTGAGGAAACCTGTGGCAAGGCCTGGATCTTCCACTGCAGCTTTTATTTGATGCAAGTTAGTGATTTCCTTCAGCCTCCATCTTCTCCTCAGTGAAATGAGGGGATAGACAAAATGACTTCTCAGATGCCTTTGGCTGGCATTCTCTGTTTCCTGAAAGACACAGAGGTCTGGTGAGGAAATTCCCCACTGATAGGAAATTTAGAGAGATGTTTTGCATCCACAGGGACCCAGGTAGTCTGGAATCATGGACTAAGGCTCACAAAGTGAAATTTACTAGGGCAAAGTTTAACATCTAGCACTTGGGTGTTAAAAAGCTACAGCGACCTGCAGACAGAATGGGAGAGTCTAGGTTAAAGGTGCAGCGTAGGTGAAAGGTTTGGTCTGATGACTAGCTCATTATGAGTCAACTAAGTGACTGCGCCACAGGGCAGGGTGACTTTAAACTGCTTTAGTGCAGAAAAGCATCCAGGAAGAGAGGGCAAGAGCCCTTTCTAAGTTTTGTGCTGATGAGACCACACCTCGAGTGTTGTGATCAGTCTCAGACACCACCCCTTAGGTCAGACTTTGACACCTGGAGACTGTCCAGAGCAGAGGACAGCATGGTGAGGGACTTGCCCACCCTGCTGTAAGAGGCAGTTAAAGAAGTGGCCATGCTCAGGAGTGGGGAGGGGGCGGGAGGGGACAGAGGCCAGGGGTATGGAAACTGCTGAGCTTAGAGTTCTTGGAGAAAATGACTTTTGAAAAAACGTCACATCTTTAGCATCTAGATGAGTACCCGGAACGTAACAGGCACTCAGATATTTGCTGGAAGAAAGCCGCCAGGTATGTGAAGAATGTTCAAGTGGAAGAAGTATTCTCCTTGTTCTTGGTGGTGTCAGAGAGCAGAACTAGGACAGTGGAAGGAAGCCACCGGAAGCTGCCTTGGTCTCAGCACAAGGAGGGGGCAGTCCATGTCACTGCACCCGGGAGGCAGCCGGATGCTGCTTTGGGAGCCCCCAGGGTAATCTGCGCATAGTCCCACGGCTCCTGGTGGCCACCTGATAGCCACATGATATTCAGCTGCCCCGAGGGCAGTTCCGACGGTCACCTTAAGTGCTCTTTGGCCCTAAGTGTCTGCTGTGTTTGCATTTTTGTACACGTAGGTTTCTTGTCAGTCTGCACAAAGTGCAGTGTGGACTGGTGAGGTGTGAGGTGGTTGTAGCTGTCACACAGACTGGAGCATTTTTTTGTTTTAATGTTTGTAAAGTGAGCATGTCATCATTTCATAAATGTTGTGTAAGACAAGGCTACATTGGAAAGCAAGAAATTCAAAGTATTAAATAAACAATGGTGTATGTATATTCAGATATGGTGAAATGAGAAAGCAGTCTGTGGATAGCTACTCTAAGTAAACTCTACGGAACTCTCAACTAAGACGAATAAAGGCCATTTCATTTTTCTTACTAGTCCTTCAGCTCCCTCTTCCACCTTTAATAGGATCCTTTTCTTTATCACACAGTCTCATCACTGCACAAAACTCAGATGATTTCATTTTTTTATATATTAAAAAAAATACAATAATGTCCATGAAGGAAATTCCATAAGAAGAAAAAAAATAGGATGAACAAAGGAAGTCTTATAAAATCCTTCCACCCCAACTTATCTGTTGCTTTCATTCCCCCTTTAGAATTTTTTCCTGTCTTTGAGCCCATGCGTAAACTTTCTATCATAGAGTAGATGCACTTAGTATTTTTCATTTTAAATTGAGCATATCACATTGTTTTATTGCAAACCTCTCTTTTGACTCCTTTTTTTGCTCTCAGCATTGTTGGCCACTTGACATTCCTCAAACCTAACACACTAATTTCTCAGATTTTACTTTGACCCTGATGTCTTGGTAAGTAAAATGGAATTTGCACTGCAGTTCAGGTGCTGGAGTTTCAGCCTCCCCTCCGAATGCCTTCCTGAGAAAGCTTTAGACACCCTCATTTTTCCTGTCTATAATTTTCCCTGGGGTTTTATAATTTAAAGTTTTCCCTTAACTCCATCATTCCATTTTTTGCCTCTGATCTCCCTAGGAGGCCTTGTAACGTCCTACCATCAATTCACTAAGTCTCTCTCTTCCCCATTTACAAGTGCTTCAGAAATCCACGAGGACTCCAGGTCCCACGGGTGTGGGTAGCTGCTGTCCTCTTAAATAAAGCATTCCCGTTGTGCTGCCTCTCCCCATAACCCGGCTCCAGGCATTTAAAGTATTTACCTTTTAATACATATTTATACAATCAGATTACTAGGATATTGCCTATTTCATCCGTTATCTGCTGTGTAGCTTTAGTTTTGAATATGCTCCGTGTACACGTCCATTACACTCTCCTGGGTCAAAACACGGATGAGGTAAAGAATCATGATCATTCAGTTTGTTTTGGACAATCCTGGTGGTGGATAATTAGACTGGTAAATGAGTGTTCTACATAGAAAGTTGAGGTCTGTAGAAAATGTGCCTGATAAATAGAAAAAATAATAACTGGTTGTTCTTTCTTTGGATGTTTTAAAGGCTGGATTACAGTGGACCTTCCAGAGAGTTTTTCTTCCTTGTATCCAGAGAACTCTTTAACCCATACTATGGCTTATTTGAATATTCAGCCAATGACACATACACAGTACAAATAAGCCCCATGTCTGCCTTTGTAGACAATCACCATGAGTGGTAAGTATTCCTCCCTGGCACTTTTCTTAGCTGCTTTTCCGTGATAGTAGTTTTTATGGGAACCCCCGCCTTTTTTTTTTTTAAACAGTTTTTTTCCTCGGAGAATATCAGATTTTCAGTTAAACATTTCATTTGACTCTTGTCGGTATTGTCAGATTTAATATACAGACAAGTCTCCAAGCTAGGAATAGACTATGTTCCATAAGACCAATGTTAAGTGAGTCGAGTAGAATTCAAAAGGATTTTCCCATTGAAAGGAAGTTGCAGACGAAGTCCCTGGCAAGACCCTAAATCCCTCTGTGCAGCTTTGGGCAACCCTGAGCTCTGGGGTGTGGGTGGGTAGGGGAAGGTCCTGACCCAGGGGCCAGGCGGCTTCTAGAGCAGCCTTTGGGGAAGTGGCTAACACTGAGGGAGGAGCAGAGCAGCTGGCCGCCCGGTCAGTATTGGTATTCCAGTGGGAGGGAGGGAGGGTGGGGTGACCCGGAGGAACTGATGGCAGAAGGGAACCCTGGCAGGCAGGCAGGAGTGTGGAGTCCCAGCAGCTGGCCACTTACCCTCATGACCACTTGAAGTTTGTAGCCAGGAGTTGCCCCTTTCCTAATTTTTCACACAAAATGAAGGAAAACTGGTGTAAGATTCCCAGCTGGGAATTGTTTATTCTGAAAATCCCAAATTGCTTTCTTTCCATTAACATTTTTTTTACATCCTTGCATTCATAGACTTGCAATGTCTTCATAACCCCTGTTTGCTTGTTCCTGTTCATTTTCACTATAGTAACAACAACAACAACAACAACAACAAAAAGCCCATGAGTAGGACTCATGGAAAAAATTTCTTCAAGTCATGAGGTTAATATTGGTGGGTGGAGGGCATTAAGTTTTAGGACTTAGTCTTCAAGTTAACTTCCGTTTAACTACGATTTGGAGTCCTCCTAAATGTAGCTGTTGCAGTTATGCTAACAAAAGTGGAAATAAAGAAAAACAAAACTGCGAGACATCGATCTTAAAATGGTTGCCTAACACTAAGATTGCAGATGGACAGTAGGAACCTCCGTGTGGATTTACACTTTTGGACGGCATCAGACTTTCAAAGAGCTAGAAACTTGGACGCTTGTGAAAAAGAAAATACATGCGCATCTCAGCTGGCAGATCCAGTCATTTAGCGAAGATAAGTTTCCGAAGTGATTCAGAATAGGATTGATCACTGAAATTTTAGAGAACAGAATGTCGCAGGGGGAAACTCTGTCAAGTACACATGCATAATTCTTGGATGGTGACAGTCTCCTCCAGAGTGGGGTCTGAGAGAGAATGGGAACAGGAACTTTCTCACTCTGAGATTGAACTTCTCCCCAAAAGGGAATTGCTTCTAGCTTTGCAGTAGAGAAATCTTGCTAATATTCATGCAAGCAAACCCTCAGGGGACATTTTCCCCACCACTGCTGGTCTCATTCTGTCATCATTTCTTAGAAGTGATTTGGGGAAATTTCACTGACATGCTAACAGGGAAATCACATTGGCCACACAGGTTGCTACAGGGTGGACGTTGCTGACATGGGGTGAAGGTAGAACGGTATCTCTCACAACATCAGAGTGAAACAGGTTGCCTCATAGGCAATTAATGTTGGACAAACTCAGGTGGCTAGAGCTGGAAGGCATTCTAGAAAGCAGATACAACAATGCAGAATCTGCTCCATGACGTGTGAGCTGTCTCTTGCTTTTCCTTCACAGGTTCCGGTTCAGTGGTAGGATCCTTGGTCTTGCACTAATTCACCAGTATTTGCTGGATGCCTTCTTCACACGGCCCTTTTATAAGGCTCTTCTCAGAATGTAAGAGTATTTTTGTGGCTTGTATAATTAGCATGTTAAGAATGTAATATTTCCTTTATCAAAAAGGGTCTTTTGTCATTGTCAATTATCTGTTCACTGTCTCAAATTGGTTATTAGTAAACAATAGTGGGTTTAGATTATTAAAATGAATACAGTTTCAAATGCAATTACTGAGTTTTTTCTCTTTCTGAACCTTTATTCCTGTCTGACTTCCAAAGTCTTTGTTTTGCTTTTACTCCGAACAATTTATTCTCATTTGTTGCAACACATGTTTCTTCAAAACAATTGTACTTCAAACACAGCACTGGGATTCCTGTGGTATTAATGCCGATTATTAATAGAATAGTTGTGGGTTAGTCTTGGTGACTCACAGGCCCCTGTCCTTTATAAGATGCATTTTACATTTTGCTTTATGCAAACTTTTGGCTGCTTATTCTTGGTTCAAATGTTCGTTCTCTTTTGTTTTGTCTTTGTTTTATTTGTTTGTCTGTTGGAGGTGGGCAGTCTCATATTTTTCTTGAGACCTCTTTATATGCAAGACAGTAATTTATGATGGCAGATGAAAACTTAGCATTCACAGAACTTTTTCTTCGTTGTTATCACAATGGAAGATTGCGATGATTGTAAAATGTAAAGCAGACAGTTTCTCTCCTATAATCGGCAGTTATTTACAAGGCCGAACAGGAGAAGGCAGCTGTCTGTGGGGGTAGCAGCTCACACTTGCAATGAGAAAACACAGAATGACTGCGTGGTTCTGTCCAGCTCGTTCCCTAACCGAAGCCATGCATCTGCTATCTGTAAAATGGAGCCTAGACCTCAAATGAAAACAATGTATTTCTAATGGGCTTTTTAAGAGGGTTAGTCGTAAGTGTCTACCATCCTCCCTTTTGGGTTCTGAGCCAGTGGAGCCCTGGGCAACTGGGCACTGACCTTCTGCCTCTCTGGTTCTTCTTGGCCCATTTGCGTCTTCACATGTCATTGCCTTATTATTTCTTATCTTCCCATTTAAGCTTCCTGAGAGAGCAGTCTATATTGACTGCTGACATACCCTCAGCACACTTTAGCCTGGCTTTTTTCCCACCAGTAACCTAGGGAAGCTTTTACTTTATTTTATTTTATTTTATTTTATTTTTTATTTTTAATTGAAATACAGTTAATTTATAATATTGTGTTAGTTTTAGGGAAGCTTTTAAAGAAGCTTTTCCGTTTTCATCTTAATGGACCATTCTGTTGCTTTCGCTTCTGTTGACGCTCCAACCCTCATCCATTTCTCTTGAGTCTTTCCATCGCGGCGTCCATGACACTGTCCTCTCCTGGTTCTCCTTTCACTTTTATGCCTCCTTAGTGGGCTTCTCCTCTGACTTGCCCTTAAACCTCGATGTTCCTGAAGCTTCTATTCTTCGCCCCTGCTTTTCTCTCTGTGTGCTCTCATGGGAAATCTCTACACCTGTCTCATGTCCTACTGACTCTCCAATCTGGATCCTAAGATTGGATCCCCCTTGAGTTACGAGCTCAAGTGGTCAACACTGAAAGTTCCCTCCTGTATGTCTCACAGGCACCTCAAAAACCAACATGGTTAAAACTAAACTCATCAATTTCTCCTGACCTAATAATGTACCTTCTCCCCTGTGCCCGGTCATGGCTCATGGTGCAGACACTCTCAAGTCACTCTGGTCAGAGACTGGGGGACACCCTCCCAACAGGGATGCTAAATACACAGCACCTGTTCTGCTCTTCCCCACCTCCCACCCCATTCCCATGGGATGGGTCACACATCATTTATGGTACTTTTTCCTGCTGAACTCGTTGTGGCCTCAAGAATTTTTCCAATTCATGGCCCTCAAGACTGCCACTTGATCAGAGTTGGCTTGCAACACAGGTTCATCGGCCACCCCTATTTTTGATATGCTTCTTTGTACTGCCCAGGAAAGCCGTTGACTAAAGTCCACATTTGCCTCTTAAATAATTCTTAAATTCCTCTTCTCCTCTCCACCCTAATAGCTGTGCCCTCATTAAAGTCCTTATTTTGGCCAAATCACTATTGTGGACTATTAGTTGGGCTCCATCCTCTAATGATAACCACCCCTCTCCCCATTTTAAGTAATCCTCTACAGTGTGACTTCCAGAGAAACAAATTCATACTTCCTGTCTGATCATGTCATTCCCTGTCCTGAAGCCTTTCAGTATTCTGGATCACTGAGCTCCTTAGAAAGGCATTCAGGGCTTGCTCCCAGCTGCCTTCCCAGCCTCATTCTCTGGACTTGTGGTTGACTCTCTGGTGCTGCCGATATGCTCAGAATGTCTGTATACTCCATCCCTTTGTGCTTTGTTCAGGTTGTCATTTCTGCTCCCTTCTCTCTTTTTCCCCTTCTCCTCCTCTTCATCCATTCCCCTTCACCTCTCTGGCTTTTAACCATCCTACAGGTAGGTATCATCTACTCCCAAAAGCTTTTCTTGAATCTCCAGGTCAAAGTAAATGCCCAGCATGTTTGCTCTGGAAGCTCCTTTTATAGAACTTATCTTTCTTTTAATTGAAGTGTAACATATAAAAAAATGTACAAATAAAAAGTGTTACCCACCTAGGCTATCACTTATCACGTCATATTAACTTATCTATTTGTGTCCCTGTCTCTCCAACTAAACTATTAGCTCCTTGAGGGCTGTAACTATTTATCAAATAGCTATCAAGATGTTTGGCATTAGTTGATGCCTAATAAATGTTTAGACTGAACTAAACAAAAGGGTCTTTGAAATTGAGCTGATGGGAGGAAATTGCAAAACAACTAAAGCAAATCAATTGCTACCACCTTTATGCAACATATGATATTAACCCCACCTCATGCAGATCTCTTGGGAATGAAAAAAGAAGAGAGAAATATAGAAAACCATTATAATTGTAGAGAGATATTGTGGCTTTCAGTTTTCAGCATCAAGGAAAGAGTAAGAACCATGAAGAAAAAGGGAGTGTATGTGAATGTGAATCACAGTATCTAGTCTTTGGGGTGGGGGAGGGGAAGCTAAGTTAAAGTAAAGCATAGAAACATACACAGAATTTCTAATTAAGAGAATGATATTTTAAGGTAGTATAACAAAGCCAAAGAACACTGAACCCAAGTTGTCACCCGAGTTCTAGTTCCGACTCTGGCATTGACTGTGGGTGACTGTGCAAATGGCACCCACTCTGGCCCTCCAGTTCTGTGTCTGCAAAAGAAAGAACAAACTGAGTGATTCCTAAGGCATTTTATAGGTTAGAATTTTTAAAATTTATACCAAATTTCTGAATTATTTCCCTGGTTTGGTTACTGACTTTGACTAAGAAGATTCCAGAAATCTTTGCCTATTTAGTTGGTCTTGTTCTTGTCATTGGCTCTTAGTTTCTTCCCTCATGACTCTGGGTTTTTGCTAATGGCCATGCCTATATATATTTGTTTCTCTCTGTTTGTCAACTTAGTCTGTGTGACCTGAGTGATCTAGAATACCTTGATGAAGAGTTCCACCAGAGCCTGCAGTGGATGAAAGACAATGACATCCACGACATCCTGGACCTCACGTTCACTGTGAATGAAGAAGTCTTTGGGCAGGTCTGTGTGTTTGAATAACTAGTGACTAAGTGTGGTAATTGAAGGCTATTGGTTGGAGAAGCATTAATTCAGTGGCTAAGATCAGATGCTTGTTTATTTCAGGCTGGTTGAGTGGTTTAAACCCAAGTTTATGTACAGTTACCATAATCTTGGTTACAAAGGTTATTCTAATACCAACTTCAGATTAAGATGTTCTGATTTACAAATTATTACAGCTATTTGTGTGTTGTAAACAATCTTCTTTTTATTTCCAAACAAAATGTCCATATAACATAGTAGAATATGTCTGATCTAAAATACAATTTTTAAAAGTCCATGCTATTCCAGAGTTGAATATTAAATTATTTAATTGGCTTTTGTACTTAACTCTGATTTATATCTAAGAACTGAAATGGATTGTTTTGAAGCTGAGTGAAAGTAAACAATATTTTGCTGAAGGTCTGAAAATGTATTGTTTTTCCTCAAAGTTGGTAGAAGAGTTGGTTAAAAGATTTCTTACAGAAATTGTATACTAGTTCATAAGTAGTATTCTTATTAGACATTAATATTTGGCTGGCCTCCTGAATTTCATGTTTTGGAAAAGAAGTTCTCAACTTAACATTCACTTGAATGTAACTCTGCTTCCTTAAAGTAAATCTTGACTTAGATACTGGCTTTCTATACGTAGTTGATTCTGAACCCTAAAGGAATTTGTGAAAATGCCTTTCTGTCAAACAGTCAAATAGCAGTGGGACGGAATCTGGAGCCAATTTGTTTCCATTTAAAAGACTTTTTTTTTTTTTAAATTAGGATTTAAAACTTAACTTTCAGCCCTTGCAATAGATATATTTTTAAACACTGAGCTTTCAGGCATCAGCTCAGTGCCCAGTTTTCCTTGTGCATCGGTGTGTGGCTGGGCTCTGTGCTAGTGCCTCACCCCCTGCTCCCGGGAGGCGCCCAGCCAGGGCAGGGGCAGTAGCTGGCTGATTCCCACTCATTGGCAGCAGTGGTCTGACAACATCGAGTATTGCATGGTCAGTCCTTTTGTTTTTTGCTTTCAGATTACTGAACGAGAGTTAAAGCCAGGGGGTGCCAACATCCCAGTCACAGAGAAGAACAAGAAGGAGTACATCGAGAGGATGGTGAAGTGGAGGATTGAGAGGGGTGTCGTGCAGCAGACAGAGAGCCTTGTGCGTGGCTTCTATGAGGTAAAGACGATAGGTTCGCAGTCTGACGTCAGTGTTACCTTGGCCCACCTCACGGTGCTTCATGTGTGTGCCCTACTCCCATTTCTATTTTGCTGTATTTACTGTTGCTCTTTCAATTTAAACACTTCAGTATTTTTTCTCCCTCTATGTTTCAAGAAAAAAAAAGTATTGCCTTGTTACAAAAGATCATTGAAATTAAGTGACCTGAATTCAAATAGTATTTGACGATGTAATGACCATTAATAACACTGAAGTTACACATCTTACTCATACTCAGATACAGGTCACCAGATCTCATGCCTGATAATGTGAAATGATCATATCTGACGATCAGGAGTTGTTACAAGCCTTCCATGTGACTTCTTCTGTAGGATCATTCATTCTTTTCCAAAAGAGGAAAAACAAACTGAATTAATCAGTGGTCAATTATTTAAAAACTAAAAATTTCTGTTGAAAATCTCATCAACCTTGTACTAAAAATATATTTGTAGAGAGCTTTACCAGTTTTAAAGTGCCTACACAGACTATTCCCCTGGTGTTCCCAGCACTCCTTGTGCCCTCCTTTTCTGATGAGGCTTAATTATAGCTGGAGCTTCTCCAGGTTCTTGAGCTGTGTCCTGTATTCTTTTCATTCCCCAGGTGGTGGATGCCAGGCTGGTATCTGTCTTTGATGCAAGAGAGCTGGAACTGGTCATCGCAGGCACTGCTGAAATAGACCTAAGCGATTGGAGAAGCAACACAGAATACAGAGGAGGTGAGATTTGGTTTATGGATGGCTGGACTTTAAGTTTCAGATTGAAGTGAGGCAGATGGTTCGGCCTGCGGATCTGGATCCAGGACAGGCAAAGGCACTTGCCTTCTAATCGTAGGTCTGATGCAGTCTCCTTTGAGACCTTGGGCAAGGTACATTCTCTTCTTTTCCTAGTTACCTCATCTACCAAGTGGAAGGAGGACTGTGTACGCACCATCTAAGGATGTCATAACACTTAATTGTTGGTGAAGAAATGTGACCATAGGAACACTAATTAGTTGCTTTATGATGTTGTTGGTGAAGCACCAGGGAGCTCATATCCAGCGGGTCAAACTCCACCTAGTCTACCTTCATTGTAAACCTGGAAGAGGCACACCCACTGGGCTTCCTAATGAGCAAACACAGTTTTTCTCCATTTCACTTGAACTACTTACCAGTTGTAATTCACAATTGAAACACATGAATAGAATAAGATATGGCTCTCAAATTTCAAGTTTATTGAACAAACCCTTCACCATTCAAGCATTAAGTTCACCTGAAAAGGAAACTGCTGTACGATTAGTTAAAAAACCACATTCTACGACCAAATGGGGGGCTTTAGAACTGGCATTTCAATAGATCACTACAAATCTTCAATTAGTGTTTGGCATCGAAGCCACTGAAGTTTGGTTGCTGAGTAAGCACGCTGTGAAGGAGACCTGCCGCTAACCCAGAGTCGAGGTTTTATCCAATAATTAGAAGCACAGAAAGAATACCTTCTCTGGAATTTTTTGCAGCATTTTAAAGTCTTCAGAAAGTCACGACAAATGACAGTTGTTTTTTGTTGTCATTTTTATTTTGTAACTCAGAATGTAAGAGGTTAGCAGTAGCTCTGAATTTGGAGAGTGAGGAATACAAACTTTGAGTCACTGAATTAATCACTTAGCAGAAAAAAAGTGAGAACTGAGTGGGTCTCCAGTTATCTGTAAATTGAAACAGATTTTTAAAAAGAAATTTTTAAAGTTAGGAGTAAAAAAATACCTTAACATTGGCTCAGTTGCTTTTGCTGTTGCCTCTGCTTGGCTCTTCCCGCTCATCACTGTTGCCCCAGGCTGGTCCAGCTCGCCCGTGTTCTCTGAAGGGCAGGATTAAACGGCGGCTTCCCTCGCTGCTGTTTCTGAAGTCCCATCACTGTGTGAAGTCTTTTCCAGTTGGCCCCGTGTATAATCCGCCTGTGGCCTTGGCTGTTGTAATTCTGTTAACCAAACTATTTTCACTAACTAGAGCAGTTTCTCCAACATGCTGCATAACTTACATCTTACCCTAAGTATCATCAGCTCGCTCCCTGCCCCTAGGAGATCCTAATAGCAACACCACTGATCAAATCAGCCATTTTTGTATTTGTGGGGTAGACTTTGATTCCCTCTGTATGACCAACAAGTACCTGTTTCTATGGTTACTATCAGTCGTATCAGATGAAATCCTTGGGAGGAGAGCGCTGGGGGCAGGGGGCAGGAAAAGGGCAAGATGCCGGCTGCCGCGTTTGTGACCCCAGCTAGCTGGCACTGAATGAAGGGGTGGCTGTGCTCGCCATATGTTCACAAGGCAGCTGTCTGCAGAGAAGATGGTGAGGTACGTTCACTCCTCCTCCTCCTCCTCCTCCTCCAGACAGCAAAGGAGATGCATGAAAGAGCTGATTCAAAAGGTCGAAAACATTAAAGCTATAAAGAGCCAATGCATTTATTTTATGGATGAGAAAACCATTTGCGCAGCACCTGATAGCTCCTCCTTGCCAAAGACAGGACAAGGAGCCTGTGCATCCATCCAGTCTAGTTGTATTTGCCCTTCACTTGGATCCCTTTCTTCTCCAAAGGGCACTCAGCATCACTGATCAAGTGGTAAACAGTAAGGCAAGGTTCCCCCCAAATCCCACAACCATTGAAACATGCGAGGAACAATTCGAAGTCAAATGCTTTCTACTCACCTTTTATTTTGGACTTAACTGCTGCTGACGCAGAATTAGAGTAGCCTTATACACACTGAATATGTCAACTAATTGGTTTGAATCACTAATTGTACTTTAATCTTCCTTTGCTAGCCTTCTCTCTGAACTTAATTATCTCCACGGAAGGGTTTGAAATCCACAGCTACTACCTTAACCCACCTGTGGCACTTTTGACATTTGATTAAATTCTACTAAAATATGAAATAAAAGTAACATTTAGGCTGATGATTATTTGGGACTTATTAGTTGAAGGAATTAAAGTAATGAAATTACTTTTCCATTTTTGTTAATGAAAAGTAATTTTATTTTAAAATATGAACATTATATATGGTCTTAAAATAGTTTGCAATTATGTATTTATTTGTATAATTATTTTATTTATGTGTCTCTCCTGTACCAGAAGTTCTGTAGGGGTCTGGTTTTTTTTTTCCATTCTACCCCCATGCTTAATACAGTTCTTGGCATAGTGGTACTTGAAAATTATTTCTGAAATGAATGACCAAAAGGTTAAGCATTTCCAGGAACAGCGATTACATTTTTTAGAAATGATATGGTTAAAATAACTCATTTGTTGTTCTCGCCACTAGTTTAATTTAGTGACCACTAAATGGAAACAGAGCTTTCTTGGTTTCATTTAGTGTTTTGTTTGACTTTTGACATTCATACGATTGTTACAGTGTTCTTCCTTGGTCTTAAATTATAAATAACTTTTAACGAATCCAAGATGATGATTTATGTCTGGGGGTCTTTTGTTGGTTTCATGGTGACTTAAGATAGAAAACTCAAAGTAATATGGGCTTTCGTGATTGATTTGACAGGTTATCATGACAATCATATTGTAATTCGGTGGTTCTGGGCTGCAGTGGAAAGATTCAACAATGAACAACGACTAAGATTGTTACAGGTAAGATGCCATTAGTTAATTTTTTTTAATGCATTAATATAATCATTCTTGGAATTGCTTTAATAACTGCTCAGTATCCTCAGTAAATGCATCCCATGTTTATCTGCGTGTCTGGGATACACTGTTTTCAGACTCTTCTGATTGCATGGTTCTGTGGCTCCATCACTATGCAGAACATCCCAAACCAAGTCCAAGCATGACAATTAGAGTTGTGAGGAAGTGCCAACTCCAGGTCAGCAATCCCAGGAACAGCATCTGCCTTCCGGGCAGTTTGATCCCTTCAGCAAGAGGTCCCTGGGCACTCTGCAGGCCAGCATCCCGGGCAACAGAAAAAGATAATCTTCAGTCCCTTAAGAAGTGACCCAGTTCCTTGTTAAAGAGTCCTTTCTTTTCTTCCATCTGACTTTCCACAGACTTGAGATAGCTGTGAAGTTTAAGAACTCTGGGAAAACTGACTCGTTATTTTCTTGTGGTGGTTATAGTTATACAGGGCAATTGCTGGTTGGTTGCAGCTAAAGAAATATCAGACACGCGGAAGCCTTTTGGGTACTTAGGCAGAGCCTTGCAAGTACACGCAGTCTTAGCTACTTTGGATCACAGATCTGGTTCTCACATTCTTGTTTTTCATTCACCTTAAGTTGGTCAGGGACTGATGCTGAGCAGACTTAGGTTAACTGATATACCCACTTTATTAATCTGCGAGGGAAAGTATACCTGATTTAAGTTCCTGAGCTAGCCAGCTGTTCAGGAGGCTGTACCTTCTGCAGACCCTCCACATCGCCTTTCCCTTTGTAATGCACTGTCCTTCCTTGGTGACCTCTGGCACTTTGTCGGAATTTTCATGCTATGATCACCCTATGCCTGTAAAGTTCTGCCTTCTGAGCTTTCCCACCGGTGAGCGGCATGCTGCCCTACTCCAGGACCTCCTTCTGCCCGTGAATGATGCCAAGCCTCTCCTGCCAATTGGACTCTTGGCTTCACCTTCTCCTTCTCTTTTCTGGGGTTGATAGTTTGTTACGGGCACGTCCAGCATTCCCTACGAAGGATTTGCTTCCCTCCGAGGGAGTAACGGCCCAAGAAGGTTCTGCGTGGAGAAATGGGGGAAAATCACCGCTCTTCCCAGGTAAAGTGGAAAACGTTTCTTTCTTTATTGCTACCACAGTGTTCTCGATGGTAGGGGTGGGGGGAGGCCTTTAACTTATGCATATATTGATTTATTACCGTTTTTTTATGTTGAAAGTTTGGGAGAGTGGAAAAAGCTTTTAGAATGAATTTATCTTGGATTATCTTTCTAAATGAAGGGAAGAAAAAGATCTTCCTGGTTATACTTAAAATACATATGTACATCTCTTAAAATACAGAATGCAACAGAACCAAAGCATTTGTTAGTAATAGGAAAGCAATGTTTGGTTTGGGCTTCCGAGAACTATGGCTCTAATTTATGTTTTCAGAAGCTCTGGTTTTAAGTTTATATTGATGAGTATTTAGAATCTCTTCACTAAAAAGGACCATTGTGGTTTCCAAGGAACAGTAAATCATGTGAATGTGCTCTCTACCTCTTTGTCTGTATCATGCGTGCCTTACCTCCACATGAATGCTGTCTGCCTTGTCTGCACTACATTCTCATTCGTAATAAGATGATGCATTTCCTTGGAGTGGAAAAAAAATTTGCTTTACGATTGCTACTAATTAATATAAGAGACTAATAAGACAGTATTATAAGTAAAAAAAAGAGGGGTGAATGGAACTAACGGGGGCTGGAGCGAAAGAAAAAGAGAGTGCAAATGAACAAAAGAGAAATGTAGAGGAGTTGATTTTGGAATTCCTTTATCCAGTCAGCAGCAATTTACAGAATTTTTGAGGTATAAAGGATTTCAGATTGCCTCTCATTTTACTAATAATAAAGCTGCAATCTGGGGAGGTTAAGCCTTCCCAAGTGATATTAGGAACCCGACGTTTCTTCAAGTACAGTCTGACCTCCGTATCTGCAGCTTGTGCACCCACAGATTTAACCAACTGTAGATCAAAAATATTTATTTTTAATTTCCAGAAAGTTCCAAAAAACAAAATGTGGATTTGCTATAGGCCAGCAACTACTTACATAGCACTTACCTTGTATTAGGTATTTCAAGTAATCTAGAGATGATTTAAAGTATACAGAAGGATGTGTGTAGGTTATATGCAAATAATATACCATATTATGTAAGGGACTCGAGCATCCACGGACTTTGGTATCCACTAGGGGGTCTTGGAGCCAATCCCCTGTGGATGCCAAGGGATGACCGTACAAGTGACTTTGGGAAACCTGTTAACAAGACTGTCTTCCTAGCAATTGCAAGGCTCTGGTTCTTACTATGTTCCAAGCATCAGCACATGAAAAAAATCGGTGCTGAAAATAAAGATACAAAGAGCAAAGAATAGAGGAAGCTCAGGCCTGGCCTGAGCCTCCTCCATCACCTTGGGTGCATCTCAGTCTGTGAACAGAGGCGCTGCGTCTAACCATCTAAGGATTACCTGGCATGTCTGATGCTTCAAATGTGGGAGACCTTTATTTCATTATTTAAAGAAGTATTTTACTTTATTTATACCTAAAACATGATTTTTTTTTTTTGCCCTTTAAACCACATTTGCATCTCAAAGGCAGATTTATAATATCTGAGTAGGGCTTTTTACCTTTCTGATAAACTCAAGGGTTTAGCATCAGGGAGGCAGGAAAGGGCATATGAGTTGTGTCCTTTCTCTTGAAATCTGTTATTGTAAAGATTTCCTTTTGTAAAGTAGATGGAATAAACTGTAACAATAGGCAGACACATCAGCTGTTCATGTGGAATCACTGCAATTTTCAGCAAACCTGGTGGTCAGAGAAAGGCAATTTGGTATAAACATGAAACTTTAGCTTCAGAGAGACAGGGCTCTATCTCAGGTCTGTTGCTTGCCCACAGTGGGGTGTTGGAGAAGTTACTTAACCTCTCTGAGCCTTTGTCTCCTTATCTACTTTGTAGGTTAGTAGTTCTGAAGATTCAGTGAAATCATTCATATGAAATATTTACTGCTCACCCTGATAAACAGCCAGTTGATGGTGGCTGCGGCTATGATTTTGTCGTCATCATCATGTGTACTCTATGTTGGGCTGTAGCAGATTGGAAAGAGCACAGGGTTGGGAGTTAGATGATGGGGGTTCTAGTCCCACCTCTGCCACCAGCTAGGGACTGAGACGATCACTTGAACTCTGGGCCTCCATTTCTTCTTTAAAAGGCCAGGGAGGGGTGGTATATTAGGTCTGGTTGAATAATAAGTAGCGTGGACACGTTGCTGAAGAATCTTGGGGGTCAGGCCAGATTGACTTTTCTACTTCCCTCTGGAGCTGCAGGAAGTGCCTTGCTGACTCATTACAAATGGCTGTGTTCTTCAGTAACGTTGCGTACACACAGTTGGGCAACAGGTGTTGTTGTTTCTTCCTTTCTTCATTATGACCTAAGGCTGTAGGTTCTGGATTCCTAGTTCTACCCAGATTATAAAATAGCAATAAATAAAGATACGAGGCACATCAGGCAAGCAGACTGTTTTCATACCTTGTCTAAGCAAGCCCTAACTTTTTAGGTCCCATGGGAGCAAAGAGCCACTTGGCTATTGTACTTCACCATTTGTCAACTTACAGAACCTGGTTAGGAGTCATGAGTAAGAGCTAAGCCCTATGATGCACTAGCTGTGTGATGCTAAGAGCCTAGATCCAGCGCTGAAGAGTAGGAATAACAACGCTCAAACACTCAGAGTGTCTGGTGACAAGTGAGTGAGATAATGTGTATGTGTATTCCTTAGGGATAGTAGGATTTCTTGATTCTTTTAAACCTTTTATTGTGAATCTTCTGTAAGCCACCATACTGCTGAAACTATTAAAATGTGCTCCACAAAAAAAGTACATTTGGAGGAAAAAATAAAAGGAGAACTTCCATACATGACCATATAGTTTTATAGGAAGTGATTTCTCCACTGATAACATTGTCATCACCCTTTATGAAATATGAGGTGTTACATAAGTAGGAAAAAGATCTCTAAGATTGGCTCTGATCTAAAAAGATAGTTTTATACGATGACTGAGTCCGTATTTTCCTACCATCAGAACAGATACACTGAAGCCATTTTTCCTGCTATTTCCTGCTAGGTTTAAGTTGCAGAACTGTGGAACTGGTCTGTCTCAACCTGATCAACCCCAATGTATTTTTTTTTCTTATTAGCGAGATGGTGTTTAACAATTCAAATGTGACATTGTGCACATTGGAGACAAAATGAATGGGTGTTCTTCTTACTTAAAAAATGTATTCTTTAAGAAGTCTGGCATCATCCCGTGTCAGGTCTGGGAGGCTGTACCCTGGAGACAGGAAGTGGCTTATAAAGGATGAGGGCTGGCAATCCCGGCAGAAGGGATGGCGTCTTAGTCTCTCTCAACCTGGATGATTGAGGGCCTTTCAGCCTTTTGAGCAAGCAAATGCAACTCCCATTCTTGTCTCAGATTCCATGGTCCCACACCGCAGGAGCAGTGAATAGCACTACTCACCATGTGGGCCAAGGAGCGCAGTGAAGTATATAGTGTTGTCTGGGAAGCCAGTATGAGTTGAATCCCTGGCTCTTTTTTCTGTCTTGTGGTGACAAAGTAACTAGAGACCAGATGATAAATAATGATGGAGGCAGACGGGTGTCTGTGGAGGCTTATAGCCTGAACACATCACTGTACTTCCTCTGCTTGGTGGTTGGTAGTTAGCTCTGTATTTTGAATTTCTGTAGAAGATTTCCTGTTCCTTGTGCACTGATGGACTCATGAGACAGTAAATTCACTTTATGGCAATTGCTTTTGAACATTCTGAGAAACAGGCTGCTCACATGCAGGCAGGAAAATGCAAGTCAAATCCCCTCGCCCAGGGTGGTACAAACTTGACGTGTTCGTCTCAGAGGCTCTTGCCAAGTAGGATGCTGGGCAGAGGAGTGGGGGAGCTGCAGTCATGATGGGGGGGGCGTTGGTTTTGCCAAAAGGGAGAAACGTTCATTTTGGAAAATGGCTGTGTCTAGAGATTATTAGAAGTGAAATGCTGCCCCAACTTTAAAAAAAAAGGAGCAAGAATTAATTATGAAATGAGTGTCTCAGGGAGTTTTTCCAGTGGAAAAGAACTTAAAAAGGTAAAATTGTTTTTTTAATGATACTTTGTTTTTCATTTTTAAAACTCTGCTTTTTATTCTTATGTAAAGCAAAATTTTCACCAAAAATGCCATGAAGTTAAAAATGAAAATATATATATGTATATAATAAATAAAAAAAACATATATATAAAGTCCACTTTTCAGATAACTTCTAAATATACTTCTACTAATTTCTACACACACACACACACACACACACACACACACACACACATTTAAAAACAAAATACAACGCATACATTGTTTACAACCTGCTTTTGGTTTACCAAATATCACTAATCATGAACATCTTTCCATGTCATTAAATATTGCTCTACCATGTCATCAATAATTCAATTTTTCCTCTCTTAGTATGGAGAGCATTGTCTTCTGTCAAAGTGAGCCATCAGCTAGGAAAATTGGAAAGGAAATGAGGAGCTCTCTTTAATTAAAAAAAAATTTTCAGAACAAGAGATGGGCACTGGAAGCATCCGTGGTGCCACCTCATTTTTGTATTTGCCTTGAGGCACCCCCCGTGGTCTGCCAGTTCCCCGCCAGCTGCTGCTCGGCTGAGGTGCCCCCGTCTGAGAGGGAAGGGGCGGAAGGCCCGCTGCAGTGGGCTGCTCCGTCCCTTAGTCTCTGATGTCAGGCCCTCTTCCACACGTTCCCTGTCGTCCCTCTTACTCAGTTCATACTATCTAACAAGACTACTCTAAGTTCTTACTTTACCATTGAATCAGCATGTGCTTAAAAACAAAAGTATACCAGTGATGACTAGTAACATTACCTTATTAAAAATCCTTTTATAAGCTGTACTTTTTGGATCGGTCTTTACTTTGGGAAGTGGGTAAAATGATCATAAAACAGATTTGTCTGAAAAAGGACTCCAGTAATTAACATAAAAATTAGAGCTATCATTTGTAATTACTGAATGGAATGAGAGGAGGTGGAATGCTGCTGTCAACAGAGGAGCATCATCCCAGTGGCCACAGCTGCAAGCCATGAAATGTGTATTTGTGAGGGACAGACATTACAGCTGTGAAGGAATGCTCATCCCTCGTCATTGGCTTCAAGACCGTAACTAGTTTGGGCTCATTTTTTTCCACCACCCTAGTCCACTGCACCAGCACCTCTCCCCCGGGCTACCACAGCAGCCTGAGGGCTGAACTCCACCTTCAGTTCCTACATCCTGTAGTTTATTCTGTTCTCAGTAACCTGAGGGAATTTCTGAAATCTCCAGATCACCTCCCTCCCCTGCTTATACCCTCCAGTGGCTTAGAGCGAAATCCAAACTCCTTGCCAAGGACCACCAGGTCGGGAGCCTGGCCTGGCCCTCCACTCCAGCCTCAACACATACACCCTCCCCTGGTCTCCTGTAACCACCAGCCTTCTTCTTGCTGGACCTTGAGTGTGCCAAACTTAATTCTGCCTTAAGACTCTGGAACTTGCTGCCCAAACTCTTTTTGCCAGTTCTGCGCGTGGCTGGCTCAATCTCATCTCTTGAGGACTCAGTTCGGGCATCATCTCCTTAGAAAGGCCCTCCAGGTGTCTGCTCCCCCCGGCCCCGCCCCCGCCCCGTGTACCTGCCATTCTGTCATACTTTGCTGCCTTTATAAGCCTTACTTCAGTTCAGCCATTGTGTTTAGTTGTTGGTTTACTTGGTGACGACCTGTCACCTTGTCTCGGATGTAACCCCATGAGAGCAAGGACATTGTTGAATTGACTGTGGTTTTGCCCCTAGCGCTGAACCATAGCACGTAATTGGTACTCAGTATTTTTAGTGAATTCTTATACTTCAGCGACTACTCCGGACCACTCCAGACACGATGTGCCAAGATCACTTTTGTATCTTTGTATCCTCGTCTGAACGTTTGGGGTGGATACTAGTCATTACATCACAGAGCTGTTTTGAGGATTAAGTGAGAGAACATGTGGCGAGTGCTTAACATGTTGCCTGGCACATCAGTCAATAAATTTAGCTATTTTTTCTCTTGTTCCTCATACCTAGCCATCAGAGCTGGCATGGTATTCTATGCGATCTTAAATGTGTGAGAAACAAGCTGCATCTACCCAGGATATATGTATTTTGTTTGGGCCTCCACAAGTCCTCATCCTGGAACTGTTCCTTACTGGGTTTTCTTCTGTTACGTTTAAATTTGTGCGTTTAAAAAGTACGCACTCTTGGTCTTTTCCCAGGGCCATCCTCAGGTGACAAGTGACCTGCTCATATGCATAGTTTGAAGAATGTCTTCTGCTGGTTATCCCTGAACGCAGGAACTCCCACGGTGGGAACATTTCTTGTATTTATGGATCCAGGTGCATTTTAACCAAGGCAACCTAGTGAGTCTTTGGAATATTTTAGTTAGTAAATCTAATTCCCCTAACAAGC
The DNA here is from genome assembly GCF_036321535.1 of Camelus dromedarius. Lineage (NCBI taxonomy): Eukaryota > Metazoa > Chordata > Mammalia > Artiodactyla > Camelidae > Camelus > Camelus dromedarius. The sequence goes on from NC_087439.1 coordinate 75,296,955, forward strand.
CGTTAGCTATTCGTTATGCACTATTATATGCAAAACCTTGTGGGGGAAATAAATTGATCTCTGTCCAAAACATAGAGAGGGAAGTAATAGGTATTTAAATGAACAGATGAGCAACACCACTGCCACCAAATGAGTAGTGGGTGTAGCAAGTGTCATGGAATTCCTTCCCACTGATTCACAGTTCTTGAACACCTGGCGAGTGTTGGGGTTGTGTTGTGCCACCATGGTCTACACAACTATTTGTGAACTAGTCTTAGCGAGAATTCCTACTCTAAATCTCATGATGTAAGAAAGTATGAGTGGGGATAATAAAGAAATTATGAATCTTTTAAAAAATCGTAACAAAATGTATACCTTTGTGTTAATAAATCTCTCTAGGCTAACAAAGCAATCACTGAATTACTTTCATTGAATTTTATCCCTCTGTGTGACTGGTATCTTTGGATTTCTCATGCTGGTTAAAAGCTCCAAATTTATCATCTACCCCCTGCCCATTTCCTCTATTCCATGTCCTGTTTAATGGTATCTCTGCCGTCTCACTCTTCACACTCAGTCACTAGCTCCCTTTAATCCGTGGGATAAATGAGAAGGGTTCCTGCATGAATGCCCCTCGCTCCCTGATGTGACCCTGCATCCCCATCTGGCTTCAGGTCCAGCCTTGGCTCCTGTCACTCAAGCACTCATAGTTCTCAGGTTTCCTGATGGTGCAATGCTTCCTCACGCTTCCAGGCAGTCTGCTAGGAACATCCTTCTCCTTGTTGATCCAGAAAAACCCTCCACACCTACAAATTCTTCAAGGCTTGGCACAGAGAGTGTCCTCTATAAAGCCTTTCCTGACTCTGCAGAGCAGGCTTGTAACTCATTGTGTGCAAGGCCAGTAGTAGCCCATGTGAATCTTTTGGATTAGACAAAGGTTTCTTGCAGTTTTCTAGACACAAGCAGCCCTGACATAGGGCTTATGGATTGGTGAGCCGAGCCACAGGGAGGCTGGATTTCAGTGCCCACTGGCCCCAGCCGGATCCCCTAGTACAGAGCACAGGCGGCCTGACCTCTGTGGTCCCATCTGCCCGCCTGTTTTGCTGTCAGAGTGTAAACTCCTTGTGGGCAGAGACCTCCTCTACCAGGGCACCTCTCAATGCCTGGCCCACAGTATGACCTCAGTATCTGTTCAATGAGTGAAGGAATAAATGAAATGTAATGCAAATTGAAAAATTAATTTTTGTTCATCAGGGCAATTTGTATAGGAATGACAAGCTTTCAGAATACGGGGTCCTCTGGAGGGGCATAATAATAAAAGGATCTGCTGGTGGAAGTGCTCGGGTGCTGCCCGAACACTCATTTGGGCCCTCAGTTAGGGGCCCTGGAGCCCAAGGGAGCCCTCTGTGCCTGCTCCACAGCCCAGCTCCATGCGACCCGCTCCTTCCTCCCACACGCCCGGCCGGCTAGAGCTGCTGGTACACTGACTCCCTGCCGGGGAAGCCTGGGGGCTCTCTCTCACATGGGGGAACTTTGGACTTGACAGGGAAATTCGGTCAGGAATACTCCCATTTGCAAAGAACTCATGACATTAAAAAGTGGTAAGTTCTAATATCCCTTAGGAATTTTCCAGATTGCCTCCAAGTATTTGTTTTTGACCTATTAGTTACTTGATGAAAAGGTGGGACTAGGACTAAGGAGACATCTGAAAGATTAGGCACCACTGCCAATTGAAAAGAAAGAGAGTATTGATAAAACTCTTTCTAAAGTATAATGCAAGTAAAAAGGATTTATTAGATTTATGTACATTTTATTTCTAGGACCACGTCTGTTATAAGATGAAGCCCAGAGTTCTCTCCTCCTTTCTCTCTCTTTAAAATCCTGATTGTAATTTCTTCTTTGTCTCATATTTTGCACCCTTATAAGCGACCAAAAATCCCTTCTGGGAAAATACAAATAAGTTAATAAATGCATACAGAGAGAGAGAGAAATACATTAATCAATTAATCCATCTATGAAATTTAGATGTAATTGTGATGCTGTGGGCTCACTGAATTTGGATAATTGACTTATCTGTCTATAGGAAAGAGGTGAGGGTAAGTATGTGACCTCCTGGTTAACATTTAAAGAATCCAGAAAGCACCAAGAGATCTATTAAGTCAGGCCAGATGTCTGGAGGGTTTTTAAATCTTCTTTATACTGATGCCAGCATGATTTCCCAAAGACGGGTTCAGACCTGCTCTCCGTGAGTGGTTCTGGCTGCATAGATTAAAATGAGGTAAACTCATTATAGCCTTAGTGTGGCTGGCTTTGAAAGATTTGAAAAATGTTCTTTTATTGAGACTGAATAACTGGATGTGCTTTTGCTGCCAATATCAACATAGTCCAAGGGCCCTTCTGTTATTTTCTGCTAGAGTTTTCTTAGGACATGGAATGAGGCAGGAGAGGGGGTGTGAAAAGCCTCAGAGGATTGTGTTTTGTTTTGCCTTTTTTTTTTTTTTTCTTTCTGTTCTTGGCTCATACAGCAAGTTGATGGTAAATATTGGGCAATCCATTTAACCACACTATTCCTCAATTTCCTTATTAGCAATGCTGTCTTGTTTAGAAAGAGTTTTGAAATTTTTGCAAGCATACAAAACACTGATGTGCGTAGCCGATATCTTATTTCCAATCCAATTGACTTTTCTCCAGGGGTGGAGCCTACCTGCCTCAGACTCATTTGGAGTGATAGTTACCATGCAGATCCCTAGGCCCACCAAAACCTTCTAATGTCGAATCTCAGGGGCTGCACCCCAAATTCTCCATTATAAACAAGCTTCTTGAGTGATTCTGATGACCTCCAACATAGCTCTCTGAGTGTCTCTGCTTTCTGGTGAGACTGAGATAGAGCTAGATGGCTTGAACACCTAAAAAATCCCCTGGTATCTCCCAGAGTTTTCTGGACTGACCCAAACTGGACCATTTTCCCCAGCGTTATAGCATATTGTGATTGAGTCATTCATTTTAAAAATATCTGAAGGTTTGTTTTGCTAATCCTTATCCTCAGAATGTATGCAGTCTGGTAGGATGTTGAGGGCTTGCAGTATACAGTCAGGGGTGGGATGAAATTCACACTCAGGCTCCAAAAGTTAAAGAACAGAGCGTTAGTCTCCCTGCTTTCGGTTTAATGTTGGACTTCCCCTAGGAACCCAAGGTTGCAGTCCTATTCTTGATCTGACCTTTGGAAAACCATTTAATCTTTCTGCAGTTTCCCCCTCAACAATACATGCTTGCTCCATCCTCATGAAACATTTTCCAGGGGAGCTGTTCAGTTTATTCAGAAGGAAATTTCTACCACGGTAACCATGTATTATGCAACCCGATGATTTAGGAAGCAGTGGTAGCCTTAGATTGTGGATCAGTAGTGGTGATTATGTCTTGTGACTGAAGAGGGTCAAAAAAAAGTATCCATTCCTTCCTTTTGTGTCCATCAGTGGATGAATGGGTTAACAAAATGTGGTATGTATGTACAATGGAGTATTATTCAGCTTTAAAAAGAAAGGAAATTCTGACCCATGCTACAACATGGACTTGGAGAATATTATGCAAGTGAAATAAGCCAGTCACAAGGGATGAATACTGTAGGATTCCACTGACCTGAGACAGTAAATAAAGTTTAACTATATTTATTTCAGAAATATTGAAGTGATTCATAAGAATAAAAACTTAAACATGTGACTTTGTGAAAACAGCCTGTTAATAATCATAGCTCCTAAAATTTCACCTTAATTCAGGAGCATTTTTTTAAAGTCAAAGTCATTTAGCTCCCACAAACAAACCGTTGTACATTCCGAGTAAAACGCTTCCTATTTCATGTCAAAGGTGCTGATTTGCTTCCTGATAAGATGTACTATTTGGAGACTGTCTATTTTTTATTGTGATTCAGGTGCAAATAACAGGAAAGCATATTTTTTTCCTATCTTGGCAGAAGGGGAGGTATTTCTAAAAACAGAATGCTTAACGTAATGATTTAAATGGCCATTATTTTGCATTGTGAATTAGGAGAAAACAGATTATAGTACAGGATTCAAAGAAGTAACAATGATCTACTAACTTCGACAAGGAAGTCCAGCCAGGGAATTTCCCAAGACTCTAAATCGTGAGGCAGATTCATGGGTCTTCAGAGACACTCAGTGCTCTTCCTCGACCAGCAAAATGAAAAAATGCAAAACCATCGATTTTCTGAGAGATGTTCAGGCAAATGCCAACTGTGAAAAGGAATTACTTTGCAAGAGCTTCTACTCATGTCTTTTAGGGGGAAAAAAAGAAAAAACCTTACATCAAAAGAGAAACAAAAAAACCCAAACTTGTCTTTGTAATTCTTAGGCAACTAAACAAATAGTATTATGTATGTCATATAGATTTTCAATGGTTGTGAAAATGCAAAGAAAATATTTTCTGAAGATCCCATTTCCCTGAGAGAAATTCAATTCTGAATTTTTTTTAATTCAAAGTGTTTTCAAAGTGTTTCCAAACGGAGTGTGAAAATTGGCAACAAACCAATATGAATCTGAGACACAAGCACACCGCGCACAGGAACAATCTCAGTCCACTCTAGGCATTCTCAACTCTGTTCTTGCTTCTTCTGTTCACAGAGCTCACACTTGTTTTAACCGTCTGGACCTCCCTCCGTACCCATCCTTCTCCATGCTTTATGAAAAACTCTTGACAGCAGTTGAAGAGACCAGTACCTTTGGACTTGAGTGACCTGGAAGCACAGTGCCTGGCTCCGTGTGGACAGGCAATTCCAGACGCTGCCCCTAGAAGAGTGGCTGGATTTTGAAAGTTTCAAGAGTATGCTTCCGTCAGAGGAAAGCCGAGTGGTATTATTTTCTAGGAACACACGCTCTGTGTTTAGGGACTGGATGGTGGTGATGAGTCCTCTTGGAAGATTTTGGGTGAGCTTGATGCCCAGGGAACAACCCAACAGTCTCTCAATCAACAGTTCTTGAATGCCAAACTTCTTCCCATTTGTTGTGTTCCAAGACAAAGGTGAACCTGTACGTGGTCAGCTCCATGGTAACTTTCAGAGACTCAGGAGAATCTTGAAACTTACCTTTGAACGTGGTTCAAGCCAACCTGGCAACACTTGGCCCAATCTCCAAATTAGTGCAAGTTAAATAATGTAATAAAAACAAATATATTTCCTGAAAGTACATTCATTTAAGCCCTGAGTTATAACAGAATATTCATTTTCTTGCTTATGAGTGCCTGCATGGTGTGCACATAGGTTTCAGCTTTCATGGGACACGAGTGAAAATGAAACCAAGTCAATATGAGGTAACTGTAAAGATATGCAATAAGGTGGTCTGTGACAATGTATATGCAAAGTGGTATATGTGTAATTATGGCTGAAGATAAACTGTTACATAGTGAATTACTAATGACAGATTCTATGCTTTATAATGCATGAAAACAATTTTAAACTAGCTAGCAATTAATCACAGCATATCAGGAAAAAGTACACAGTGAGTTCTGTTTATTTTTTATAGCTTCCGTATATTTATGTTCTCTAAGATGTATATAAGAACCTACCCATCACACTGTATGTATCATCTGTTCCATTTTCATGTTCCATGCTTACTCGGGCATCATGCTAGTACGTATCCTTCTAAGCACTCTCAAGGGAACAAAAGGGCCTTTTATTTTTATAAAGGTACAAAAAAATTCCCCGAAATATTTTGCACTGAATGTACCAAAGTCGAAGGGACATTACAATATGACTAACAGCAACTCCATCACTTGACAAGTATGATAGAAAATAGCTTCTAAATCAAACTTCCTTCACAGTGCCATGTCTACCACTACAAGGACTGTGCATCTAAGTAATAATTTTTTAAGACTCACTATATGTGATAGTATGATATGCATTTATTTAAAATGCATTAGACTCTCTTCCATCCATCAAATACTTTACAGGATGGCATTTAATACAGATATTTCGTATTTCCCCCACTGCTTTTTATTTGTACAGCATCATCAAACACTAAGCTCAGCTAGGGAGCCATCAGCACCATCCAAGAGATCAGCTCTCTTTAGTAATAAGAACTCCATCCCCCTCATCAGTGGAGACATCGCCGACTGAAACCCTCAGTACTATATTTCTAAGCCTGCATTTTCACTGATGCATAATTTTCTTATCAATACTAAGAACCAGTTTTTCTATGATATCTCAGAAAGTGCATGACATCACTAATGTTATTTCTGCCTACCTAGTTTTATCAGAGGGTGTTCATTTTTATTGCTTTGGGGTTATTCCACATCATCATTTATTTCTTGATTTCTTGGCCGTAGCTAATCAGGTGTTCAGCAGAGTAAAGTTAAATTGTGGGTAATAAAAGTATTGGATTAAACCTTTGGTTTGCCAGCCCATGGTATTATAGGTATTGCCCAAACACTTCTTTGAGAACTATATTTATAGGTAGCCATGGAATTCCTATTATGGGATGTTGGCAATCTTACATTTTACAGAGGTCATCTGCATGGTTTTCCTAGGTGGCTTGTAAGAACTGATTGCTCTGTTGGTTAAGCTATGTTTACCATTGGGACCCTCCGAGGAATGCCACTCATGTTGCATTCCTGCACTAAAGGTGGGTACTCCAGTGTGGGGAAATGTTCTGGAAAAAAGATTACAGAAATCTAGAAATAAGAAGGGGAGATTTATCTGTATACTATACTTGTATCAGAAAGAAAGAGAAAAAAATTTAACTGGAAATGTTAGTTTGTACTTACTTATGAATATAAGTATATATTTAATTTTGCAAACTATTTTTACTTGTTTTTTTTCATTATAAGGAAAAATGGTATATAACATACTTTTTTTTAAAAGTTACATTTTTAATGGTATATAAGGTGTTTCAGAGCTGGCAGCTCTCTAAGCAGCTGATACAGAAGGTTGCATTTCTTTCTGAAATACTTTCAAAGACCATGTTAGCTTTCATTTTGGTTTGTGACACTGTTACCATATTCCACATTATCAGGTAAATGAGATTTGAAATAAAATTTCTTTCTTTAATTGTTTTTAACAAATACATTTCTTTGTTAAGGCATCCAACTTCTTTCCAAATACCAGTATAATCGCCTAGTTGCTACTGTTCTCAGAACTGGGAATGACCAAAGATGTACTTGTTAGGTCAGAACACCATGATCAATGATTATTATTCTTTGTTAGTAAAACAAGAGTCCAATAATAACTATTTAAAATATTGAATATTTCCACAAACTAAATGAGACTTTAATATACCGTACAAGTAGAAATATCCACAAATATCTTCTTCCGGACTGTAAACTCAGATCACCGGGCTGCTGGTCTTGTTGTCTTTAAGAATCCCATAAGGGATGCTCAGACAATAACATCTCATACTGTAAAAGACAGTCGCGATATATCAAATATGTATGCAGGGCATCTCTTGGGTGAATGCCGGTGCCCACTATTGGCATTCACTCAGTGCCGGCCACTGTGTTTGTTGATGGAGCTGCAAGATTCAAAATCTGCCCTTGAAAAGCTCACAGTGGAGTAGACACCAAGGTTCAAAAAAGTATTTTAAGTAAAGTTTGGTATGTTCTACAATCAAGGAATGAGGAGAGAATGGCTTGTTCCATCTGGGAGTTCCAATGAAGACTTCATACATGGGAGATACTGTGGCTAAAAGAAAATTAATAAATCATATAAATGCTCTTTCTGCTGGTGACTAATGGCATGTAACAGTGTGACAGTACTGGTCAAGTGTGGAAGCCCTGAGTGCATTTACACTAGGGTTTAAAGTGTATAGCTGGGGGCTGAACTGTGAAGGAACAATGTAAGGATCTTCAAATTATCCAAACAATGCCAAGATTAAGTTCAGCTGTTTTCCTCTGTTTTCTTTCATCTGTACTACAACGTACCTTTGGTTTTTCAGTCTGAAAAATCCCAGGCCTTGAGCCCACCCCACCTCTGGGGTCAAAACATTTTCCTTGTGCACAAAATGAATGGATCCTGGTCAAAGAAGTGTGGTCACAATTTTCTAGCACATGTTGTATTTATAATTTAGTGGAAATTCTGTAATAAATAACAGAAATTTGATTTCACTTGCGTAACAGTCGGAAGTTAAAAAAACTGTATTCAAATGATGAACGATAATGGTGGAACAGTTTTGAACAGCACTTTAGTTTCTCAATGCTTTCAGGTACTTGGTCTGTCCTGATCCTCACATGCTCTGTGCGGTAGAAGGTATCAAGTCCCACCTGGTTTGAGGCTGATGTTCATGGTGGCTGTGAGGTCAGTGTCAGTACTTTACAGTTACTGTTCTAGATTTCATCTCAGGAAATGTGGAGACGAATGTTTCTATTTGCCTATTCCAGTTTCAGTGAATTTTGCAAGATGTTTTGTCTACCCAGACTCTCATTTTTTTCAAACACTCTTAAAATGTGACCCCTTCTGAAAAGTCCATGAAGAAATTTGCATAATCATGGAAAAACTGCACATATCTTTAATATTTTCATCTTACTACTTGTTATGAGAAATTTAAAAAATGCAAATTTTGATTGCTCTTGGTGGATTTATATAGTATAGTTAGTTTTATCAAATATTATTTGGAAGCAAGATAATGAAAAAACACTTTAATCAGAAGCCTGATTTTTTATTTTTTTAATTTTGAATAAGGATGAATCTAAGAAGCCCTGATGGCTGACTTCCAGTGATGGGAATGAAGGACCCACTGCAGGTTTTCTTTTCCTCTCTGTCTTCCTCACATTCATCCAATTTTTCCTCTTTCTTTCTGCACAAATTCTATTTTTGACTTGGCCACATCTGACTAAGACGAACATCTGATAATGAAGAGCCTAAAAGTCTTCGCAATCCAACCGTATTCTGGAAATTCCCACTGCAGATGAAATGATGCTATCCTACCATTACAAGATACCTAGCACCCTGCATAGTAAAAACATGCAAATGAAGAGCAGGGCCTCATGTCCAAACTGAGTGTGACTCCCTTTTGTGCTCTCTTACTTGCTTTCTGATTTAATTGATAATTGAAAATCCTCTAGATCTTAGACACTTTGTTTCTATAAAACTTGAGTTTAAATGAACGAGAATGTCACTTTCAGTTAGATTTCTAATTTTGCAAAACCTATTACTTTTCTGGTTCAATTGTGTTTTCTAGATAGATTTGAGGCAAAGGTCTCAGAACATCAAGCTTTCCAAGGCCAACCATTGCTGCCTACTAGAAGGATGATAAAAAAAAAAATCAGAAAAGAGGAGTCCAGCAGTTGTGTCTCCTCCCACTCCCCCACCAAGAATGTAATGCTAATTATTGACCAGCTGTTGAGACTCGGGGATGGTAACTGCATTCCAAGGAGCTGGCACAAAGGATGTATTGAGTATGTGTGCACTATCCATATCAGAGCGGTCTGCAGGACTATGGCAGAGAGAGCATTAAAACCAGAGTGGAAGGATCATCTTAGGGCTTGCTGGTGGGGGTAGAAACATATACTTCAAATTAGTTTCTGACTTTGAGAAAAATAATGCTCTTCTGCCTAATGAGAGCACTCCTTGTTATCTACCTGGAGGAAAATACCCTCATTTTATACCTCCAGGACATTGATGAGATTTTCTGCATTGCAAAACAGAATTTAGCCCTGAAGTATTAAAGCTAACCAACCATAGCTTAATCAGGAGATTTGACAATTTAGCATTAAATTTTGTTGTGGATTATTTTTAACTTAAGAATTGTTAGTATTACTAAACTTTGTATGGGGAAGAAGAGAGAGGGTGTTGCTTGACACATTTATTGTGCTTAATTTGTTTTTTAGCAGACATTTGTTGACATCAGAATAGCTTTTGAGGCATTTTTCATGATCTCTAATGGCAGCTTAAATGTTCTATATTCATCTGGAAAGCAAAACCCTAAGAATCCTTTTACTGAATTACGAATGGAGACCTAATTGGTGTTTCCAATTTTTCAGGAAGTTAATCAAGACTGAAAATACAGTTGCTTAGGTTTCATCTGTAAGGTAGTTTTTTTGGTTTTCATGATCAAACAGTTCAGCAGAATTGGATGGCCCTAGTTGTATGGTTTCTGGGGCACACAGGAAGATTAGATTTGTATGTGTGATTTTTACATCTGGTGGCCTTGGACTGGTGATATCTTTCTATCCAATTTTCTTTAAGATATTACAACCCTGAGGAGTGTTGATAGGTATGTGGTATGATTCAAACTGAATCAGCTATTATTGATACAGATAAGAACCATTAGTAAACTTCTGGTTACTATCACCTTCTGTAAAAAATAAAAGGATGGCTAATGTTCAAGAAATACTTTGGAAGGATTAACCAGGAAACACACAAAATGGAATGTTCTTTTAGGACCCTAATGCTCTAAAAGATGTTATTACAACCTATTTTTCCTTATATGATATCATAAGTAAAATGTGAGACAGTTAATATGTTGGAAAGTGCATAAGATTCCATGTTTTTATAGTAGAGATGCAGGCATTCCAAAATAAATAAATAAAAATACATGCATCTCTCTTGCCTCTTACTGAAAGTATTAATCTAATTTTATGATAATGCTTACTTTTTAATATTAAGGCTCTGTAAAAAAAAAAAAACATTTATGTCTAAGATTTCAGTAGAGCACAGGTGGTGTATTTTTTTAAGCCTTTCAATTTCTTTTCACCAACTCCACCCACTGTGTCTGCTACACCATGTCATAATTAATAGCCATGTTTCTATTTTTGTTGAGTTGATTTAAGCTTCATATTTATTCAATGTGACTTTTCATAGAGAATAATAATGGGAAATATTTGCTATTGACATTAAGATTATACAGCTCTCATTTCACCTTATATTTAAATTTCATCTTTTTCTTTTTTTTACAAGCAAATAATGCAGACTGTTGACACCCTTGAAATGATTTGTGGGTGGTAATAAATAGAGCCTGGGACTCTGAAATGTAGGCTAGTTGTTTGTTTTCTGGAAAGTCTTTATTCTTATCCTCACCTGAACCCCTGACTTCTGTGTTGTATTTTTTTATGATTCTGAAATGCTTTGAGGGAAAGATATTTTAATGTGTACAATTTGTTTTATTTTCATACTGATCTCTATTTTTGTTTAAAACCGTGTTGCATCATGAAATCACTTAATCCAAAATAAATCTTCTTTAAAAAAACAGATTATGATTTTTCTGTGATACATTTGGAGAAGAAAAAACTCAAGAGAGAAGAGAACAAAGTAGTGATAAAGGTCTCCTGGGATTAGTATGCAGCTTTTTGGATACAGGAAGTTATCTTTTCATGATATTTTTAATTAGGAATCTATTTTGTTAATCCCTAAAAGATTATTTTACTGTTTGATAGGCCATAAATTCATGTTGAAGAAATGAATTAACACACATCGTAATCTCTTAACTCACATGGAGTGAGACTAGTTGTTAAACCAACTTGGTTGAATGCTTATTTCATAATCCATATGCACACCACCATCACCACTACCACCACATCAGTCTAATCAAACGGTCACATATTCACAGCCGACGGGGTCCAAGTAGATATTTAATGAATGAGACTGGCTGAGTGTAAACAGCAGGGAGAGGTGGGGTTTACTTAAAGAAGGTAGTCTCATATTTTGCTCCAGCAGGTTTTAGTCATATGAAATTCAGGTCTACTGTTGAAAGGTCTTCTGATTTATCAAAAGAAACCCAGAAATCTAAATTTTCATATGGTACTTCTAGATCTCTTTAATACCAGATGGGTCAAACAAATATGTTTATCAAAGTAGGTTGAATTGGCCTCACAGGTCCCCCAGTTTGAAACCCTTGTTTTACTCAGTATTGTTATTTGACACTGGATTGGTAATATAAAGGAATTGACCAAATAAATAAGATGTTACTGAGACATGGCAGTTAACAGGAAGAGATGGGGAAAGGAAAAAGGCAAGTATACTCTTTTAGGGCAGATAATCACTAAAGAGTGTACTTGAAAATGACCTTTGCTTACCAGTATCTTTCTGAAAACCAATTCATGTTAATTCATGTAAGTTAAGAGGATTCATGTCAGGAGTTCATGAAAGAGGTATGCCATTGGACTCTATTCTGTATTTTAAACTAGAAATGAATTTCATGTATCACATGAGAGCAGTTAAAGCAAAGATTCATCCTCTGTAACTGACTAAAGTTTGACATTGTTATTGAAAGAGAAGAGCAAGAAGCTACATCCATGGCTCTGACTTCCTGATTATCGCGTCATAACGTTCCCTCTATAACCTTTGACCTCAATGTGCTTTTATTATGATAAATTTATCTGCCTTTATTATAGTCTTTTAGTAAAATCTGAAGCCCGTTTACCTGGTGAATGTTTTAACAGTGCATAATTCCCACCATCCTGCTAACTGACCCTAGGAAGTCTTTCTTGATTTTTTTAAAAAAATTTCATCCTTTAACTAGAAAGCATTTAACCTCTTTAGCAATGAATGGAAAAAATTTTTCTTCCTACTTTCCTCTTTTTCTTGATCAAAACGTTTTACCTATTAATGCCTTTTTTTTCCTTCTAAACAGATACTTCCTTCTAAATAGATACTAGGTTGACTAGTATTCCATTTGCCAACCAAAGTAAACTTTGAAGTAACAATAATAAATTAAAATGAGAATATCTGATAAAGTATATATTGATATATTGATATATAATGTCTATATTAATAAAAATGAGTTTCACATATTTTATTTGCCCCATTATTATAGGTCCTCTCAAAAGATGTTTAGTCACTGATTGTTCATTTAGAAAGGAAAAGCAAGCAATTTCCAAACCGTGAATCATTGGAACAATATATATTGCTTTGACAATTTATAATATTGTTATAAAATACTACCTCTCACTGCACAAAATACTTGTGTAGTATAATAATTCTTGTCTACTTGGTATTCAGTTGGCATTGGGAAAAAAAATGGATCCCAAGTCCAAATTCTTGAATCTCGTCATGACGTTGCCAGCACTTCCCTCTCCCTACCTCTCCCAGAACAAAACAAACCATGTTTAACTGTTGGCTGAACTACTATTCACCAGTTAGTGAAGATTTATTATTACTCCAGTTTCAATTAGGAAACCATGTCAACATTTCTTAAATGTGGTATCAAATCACCACTCCTGATGGAGGACCCTTCAAATATGGAGATGTATCTTGAAGCCATCCTTTCCAATACAAAATTATTTGTATGCTTCGTTTACTTTCAAGAAAAACTTTCATATATCATCAAACTTGGTTTGAACTTGATAATAGGAATTCTTCCCACTAGCTTTAATAACAACCAACCTCCCACTCCCCCAGATATTAAAGAAATTTGAAAATCCAGTAAGAGACCACTTCGATTTTGCCCGTCCCTTGGCTGGACACTGTGTATATTGGGTTTGAAAAGCAATGTCTATATCATCAGAGTCTTTTCCTCATACAAAACTACTGATGATTTGGAGCTAAAAATGTTTGAGTTTGTTTTCTCTCACCTGCAATTATCCTGTCTGTTATAACACTCATAACGATGTTTAAGGAGAAGTGAAGATAACAGGCTGTCTGAATCTTGGAACCAAGCAGGAATGCCAATGGTTTAGTGCTGGGAATATATGTACAGATCTTTTCTAACCAGCCACACAGTTTGGGTGTGGTGATGGTGGTTCACATACATACTAGTAAACAAATGTTTCCTAGCTGACTTTGACCTGTCCTGAGCTAAGGTCCTTAGGTAAGATATAAAATCATGTTTCAAAAATAGCCCTACTCCTTAGAGAAATGATTGATTCTAGGAAAATATACAAGATGAGCCTGGAGCATCTTGTAGTGCTAGAAAGTCAGGGAATGCTTTTTAAAAAGCCCAACAATGGGAGTATGTCAGGGGGATACAGGAGCCAACTGAAAAAGCTCCAATAGCCAAAGTCGTAACAATTTGAGCAAAAAAAGTAGTATTGAATTATAACATAAAATATAAAATAAATATCCATAAGTCCACACTGATAAATAAATCTTTGAATAATTAATAAATGAAGAAGAGACAAATCTTCCATGCAGAAGAATTCCAAATAATTTAGATAGATACTCCACCCTTAAATGTGGGATGGGTGTATCGACTCCCTTCCACAGAGCACAACACAGAAGGGGGGAAGGGTGAAGAGAAACTTCACAGTGAAGATACCTGACAAACACTACCTCAGCCGTGTGGTCAAGGCCAATATTAACAGTCATAAATCATGTGGATTGTATGTCCCTGTGATGTGTTGTGATAAAAATGACACTTAACCTCTGTGGTCCTCCCCAAACCCATAACAGCAGTTCAACCATGAGAAAAACAACAGAGGAAAAAAACAGGAGCATTCTAAAAAATATCTGACCTGTACACCTCAAAACTCTCAAGGTTATCAAAACCAAGACAAGCCTGAGAAACAGAGGAATAGTTCCAGCTGAGAGGAGCTTAAATGAGACACGATGGTAAAGGTAACGTGCTATCCTGGATAGGATCCTGGAACGGAAAAAGGACATTAGGGAAATACTAAGGAAATCTGAATACGTATGGACTTTAGTTAATAATAATGTAACACTATCAGATATGATCACCTAACATTCTTGCTATGTTAGTAAACAGAATGTAAATTCCAGCCCTTGGGTTATTCTTGAATAAAAGAATTAAAATGCCCAGGTTTAAGAGAATGGTACGAAGCAGTGGCTTTCCCACCTGGGTGTCCTGTGGCAATAAAATTCAGCCCTATATACAACCCAAAAGGAAAATATTGGTTGGTGGGGGCAGAGGAATGGTTTAGTGTTATGAACTTTATATGTGGATAAAAGAAACATTTACTAATACCAGGTTGCATTTATCATCTGCTCTTACCACTATTAGTTGAAATGTAATAAATTTTAACACCCACTTGAAGAGAAAGGCAATTTCAGAATGAAGAACTATCATTTAAATAAATTACTCTCTATTAATAATCAGGTTGGATTCTGTTATTTACAACCCAAAAGCCCTAAGTACTGCATTCTATAAAGAATGAAGCATTATGTCTGGCATATAGAAAGTGCTCAAAATTTGATGACTGTGGTGGTGGTTGTCTGATATTTGACCTTCTACAGGAGGTGGGCACTTCTGTCCCTGAAAGAGTCCTGCTCTGGTGTTCAAAAGTTGGACCAGCTTTAATGAGACATCATCTGCCCCTTCGCTGGAGGTCTCTGTGGCTTCTTCCCTTTGCTCACTGGGTCCATTTGCCTTAGTCACATTCATGACCCAGTTTTGAGTCTGTTCTGTCCTTTGGGGAGCCTCTGCTTTACCCACTGTGTGTCCAGACACGAAAGCCTCATTATCCTGAGACACTAGAGACCTGAGAAGAGAATCATGTCAGCCTCATCCAAGAAGGAGAAGCAAACTCTTGGGCTTTCCTTTTCTGAGGACTGATGACCCACATGCGAAGGTACCAAGATGTAGTTTACAAAAGCATGGCCTTCTGCCCCCAAAGTGGCTAAAATTAAAAGGACTGATGATGGCAACAGTTGGCAAGGATGCAGAGCAATGAGAATTCTCTGCATTGCTGGTAAGAGTATAGATTGATGGAGCCATTTTGAAAAACTGGCAGAACTGACTAAAGGTGAACATATGAATAGCTATGACCAGCCACTTCACTTCTGAGTCTACACCCAACAGCAGTGAGTGTGTATGACCACCAAAACACACGATCAAGAATGTTCATGGCACTTTATTAACAACTGTGGAAATAAGGCAAGTGTCCATCAACAGTAGAATAAATAAATAAATTGTGATTGTATTAATTCGCTGGACTGTAATTCACTGATGAAAAAGAATCAATTATTGCTACAAGCAACAGCGTGAATGAATCTTGTGGACAAAAGAAGCCCAACACATAAGAGGGCATACTGTCAGACTCCATAGATACAAAGTTTAAAAACAGGCAACAGGACCCTGTCATGACAGAAGTCGAAATAGTGATGGCACTGGGAATATTGACTGAGACAGTGCAGGAGAGCCTCTGGCAGGCTAGAAATGTCCTATTTCTTTATCTGGTTGGTGGTTTCAAGGATGTCTACATATTTAGATTTTATCAAACTATACACTTAAAATAGGATCAATTCTTGAATGTAAGTTGTGGACCAATAAAAAAAGTTTTAAATAAAGTGAATTTGCTTTAAAACAAACAAAAAAGCATGGTCTGTGAAATATGACAAATCTGGCTCTATATCCTGGCTCTGCCACTTATTTGTTGCATGACCTTGGACAAACTCCCCAATGTGAGTCTCACTTTTTTCATTTGTACAGTAGAAATAATTCCTTTCTCCTGCAGTGTTTTTTATGTTAAACGAGAGCATGTGTATCTAGCATTTTGCTTTGCACTTGGTAAGTGCTGGTATGTTGACTTCCTTTTCTCTTGTCCTGGTGGACTGGCCTCACAGCTCCTGTGCATTGTCTTTGGGAGGCCACCAGCTCTCAGGCTTAGTTATAGGAAAAGGAGACTGACCTCCCCATGGCCAAAAAGTAACCTAGCCTTCCCTGGATCAGATTACCAATGCACCTCTTCCTCAGATCCTTTGGAAACTCTTCTGGGAATGATTCCCTTGCCTGTCCATCCATCCATCCATCCATCCATCCATCCTTCCTTCCAATCAACATTTATTGAATTGCTACTATGTGCCAGGCATCATGATAGGTGCTGGGGAAACACTACTGAATAAAGCAGTCATGTTTCCTGTCTGTGGGGAGTTTACAATCTCATAGGGAAGACAAGCAGTAAACAAATAAATCCATAATTATTAATTGTGATAAAAAGCACTATAAAAAACAGGGAGCAGCAATGGACAGGTGAGAACTGGAGGTGGAAGAGCAGCCAGTCATTGGAAGATCAGAGAGAAAGCTCCTGCAGCATCCTATCATTGAAGTCTTAGAACATCCCAAATAATTACAGAGTAGACATAAAAGACATAATCACCACAAGAGAGAAACTTCTCACATGTGAACGCTTGTTGTAACATCAGTTCTGCTTCTCAGAAGAGTTTTTTGCATGCTTCCTCTTCCTTAGAAGTTAGACTGCCAGGTAAGCAGCTTTTCACTACAGTAATACAAACTCATTTGTATAATGAGCTACAGAGATGGGACATAAAGACAAATAAAAAATGAGAACAGGTAACCTGTTACTTAGGAGGTAGTGCATTATACTGAGAGGGACATGGGATTTGTTGTCTGAGCCCAAATGTTGTCTCCACTTCTAGCTGTCTGACCTCAAGCAGACCCTCGGAGCCTGAGTTTCCTCGTGTGAGAAACAAGAATAATAATGGCTTTCTCAAGGCAGGTGGCAAGAATTAAATGAAACGACATATACTTAGCATTTTGCACGAAAAAGTATTGCCATGCTTTATTGAGAACATTCCTGTCATTTTACTACAAAACTTAAATCCTCTGTACTTATGTAATCTCACTACAGACATGTCAATTTTTCAAAGCAGATACATTCCTTTCTCTTAAATTTCTTTTCTCAAACCTTGGCTATTGGTTGGGAATTCTCAGTTCTGTGCTAAATCTTAGTAGTTTTGGTGGTAAATCATTCCTGATTTTCCTAATTCCCCACCAAAATTAGCCTCAGGCAATCTAGAGCCACAGCAGGGAGTTGGGGAGACTAAGCCGAACGCTAAGTTTTGGGGTGAGGGCAGGGCTCCTGGTGCTGCTCGGGCTGCAGGGGAGCTTCCCCAGGGGCTCAGCCTGCCTTGCCATCTCGACTTTGAGTCCTCATTCTTCCCCATTTTCCGTGGTTGCTCTGTCATCAGGCCCCTGTGATGTTTCAGAGGAAGGGGGTGGAGGGAGGGATTGGAGAGGAGAGAAAGGCAGTCAGATGACTTTGCTCTCTGGTTGGTCCTCTGTCTTAGGGGTGGCTCAGAAGGGTCTACAGTCTGCAGTTCTAGACTGAGCCCTGACCTCGGCTGGGAAAGTCACTCTCAGAGTCTCTTTTCTCATTTGTAAAATGGGACAATTCTAGCCTGGCGTAGAGTAAGCTGAGGATGGTTGAGGATCAGACAAACCATCGCATGTGAAAGTTCTATATTCACTCGAAAATGCTGTCCAGACTCCTGGTGCCGTCCATGTTTGTCGCTCCTGTGCCACGTTCACATACACAGCAAGCCGAGAAGCTTCTTAGACCTGCTCAGGACTGACCTGCTCCATGGGGATTTTTCTAGGTCAGTGAGTAATGGAAAGTGTCTCAAAGGTATTGCCTATTTTTACTTTGTGCAATCTTCTCAGAGAGAGGCTCTTAATAGTGCAAGGAACTCAAGGCCTGGAAGATTAAAAGATAATTAAAGACTATACAAAACTAGCCTATTCTGATATGTTGTGCAATTTATTTGGGCAAATATGAAGGTGTTGTTGGCCTGGGTTCAGCTGAGTGAGGCTCACTGAAGTAATGGGAACTGATCAAATCTTTATGTCCGCAATTTCCTGTTCTTAGCAAGTGGAGGAAATAGACACCCTGGGTGAGAGACAGGAAGAAATAAAGACGAATGATTCTATGTCTACGCAGTTTCTCTCAAGAACACCAAGATAATCATCTGTGAAGTGCTCAAAGACTTCGTATTTTAAAAGCTGCACCCCAAAGTTAGCCTTGCAAGAAGTAGGTCATCATTGATCATTACGTGTATCTGGTTTTTGATTCCTCGACCTGTTTTCAAGGTGGGGTGTTCTGATTTCTGCTTTCCTGTTGACTTTTCCTATAAACAAACCTTTCCTCTGAGAAGTTAACTATGGAAATAGCCAGATCCAAGAACCCCTAAACTCAAACCTGGACAATCAAAGAGGAAAAGAGCTTCGGGTTCCTTCCCTCGTATGTTTTCCCTAAATTATTTCAAGACACTACTTCAAAAGGTGCTGAATCTGAGGCAGTATTTCAGTAGGAGGAGATGCTTTTTCTAGTGAAAATTAAAGTCCCTAATAATTTGAGTGAGCATGAAATGGAAAGATCTGTAGGGCCTAACTGGGCCTCATGCTTTTTGTTTTTGAAATCCAGCAAGAAAAGTGAACAAAATAAAAATATTTTTAATTTTGCTTGCAAAATTGTAAAAGGCAGAAACATTCCAGGACCAAGGAGCTCAAATAGAAGACCTTATATTTTATATATCACATTAAATAATAGCAAAGTCATCTAATAGGAACCAGTTCCAAAATCCTTTCTGGATAATTTGGTACCTTTGAAATCTAGTGTGCTTTTCTTGCCTTTCTTCAGCACTCTATAAAACAGGATACTCTCGAATGTGTTAGAACATTTCTGTTTTGATTGGCTCAGAATGGCTGGAGGTCCTTGAAATAATTCATAATGAACTAAGCACATGGCATGGCGTCATAAGTCATTCTCTTCAGAGCCTCTTGCCCGTTTCATAGAAATTGCATAACTGGGAAGTAACACATGAAAATCTTACACTCCGCTGGTTAAAAGTTGGATCACAATTCCAAATTTAGGTAGAAGTTTAGAGCTAGCGTAGAAGGCCAACTTTTATTTTTTATCTTTCAAAATGTTAAACATTTTCATTTATTTTTGTAGTTGCTTGTTTTTTATAGCAGATAAAGCAAAGGGTCAGTTTATTTTGCTTTTTCATTCTTTAACTGACCTTGGTTTTTACTTGTGGAATGTCAGAAAGGCTGATGTAAAAAAGGTCAAGATACAGGACGACAGAAGTGAACTAAGAAATCGATTTTTGGTAGGAACAGTCAGAGTTATTAACTGCAAGCAATTAAGCATCTCTGCATGATTGAAGCTGAAAAGGAATGTTATTTAAAGGCTATCGTGCAGTTCATAGAACAGAGATCCAGGGTCAGGACAAGATAAGCAGGGACAATATCCAGAGTCATGTCTGTGGATTGTTGAGGTGAAGACACTACTGCTGCCAGAACATAGGATCGTAGGCTTCAATTTGTGCTGTCAGCCCAACTAACAGTGACAAACAATGTGCCATTGGAACTACTGCTTCCAGGACCTGATCTCCCTGCCACTTCTGCTTCTGTCGTAGACTTGCTCCTGGTCCCAGCCTCACCTGCTACCAATGCTAAGGCTCAAGTGAGTTCCGGTGGTTGATAGGACTTACGGTAACCGCTCCTGCCCTACCGCTAGGGAGGCTGCGAACGTGAGTATTTGGCTCTTTTACTTCCATAGACTCAAAAGCTGAGGACCACAGAGTGACAAATGTTCCCCAAGCTGAAAAAGCAAGTGGATCGTTATAATTAAAACAGTAATTCTCACTCTTTCTAATTCTCAAACTGCCTACACTCAAAAATTACTAAGGACCTCAAAAAAGAGTTTTTGCTTATGCAGGTTGTCTCTTATCAATATTTCCCATATTAGAAATTAAGAGAGGAATTTTTTTAAAAATTGTTAATTTATTTGAAATAACAATTACATGGTAACAATAGCAACAATTGCATGTTAACATAAATAACATGGTTTATGAAAAATAGCTAGATTATCCCCCACGAAAGAAAATAAGAAGGGTGATACTGTTTTATATGTTTGCTGTCTCTCTAATTTCTGGCTTAATAGAAAGCAGTTGGTTTCTCCCATCTGCTTCTACGTTAATCTGTTGTAACATCACACACTCTGTAGTCTCTGGAAAACTGAATCACACGCTTGTGAGAGAATAAGAGTGAAAAGGGTGAATATCATCTTAGTATTATTATCAAAATCATTTCCATGTTGAGGACTCCCTAAAAAGGATTAGGGTCTACCAACCACAGCTTAATTGCTGGATGAAAGATTTACTCTGTGATTGAAGTTAGATGATATATATTATGTTGAAACACACAATTCTTTGGATCCCCTTTACATCCTGTCATATATATTTTTATCCAAGACTTGGAAATTTTGCTCCGAGCTTGACAGGACTGAGCCTGCATCAAATTACTATTATAATTATGTTTTTAATAGACTGCAAAAATAAGAGCTGGACTGTATTTTGGTTATTTTATGGAGTTTTGTCCTCTCCTGTGATCTCAAAGTTTATTTCCAACTCTAATTTCTGATTCTATAGTTCCCTAAATTTGGATATTGTAAGCAATGACAGACTCATTCACTTTTTATTTTAGAATGGTTTAGATTTACAGAATCACTGCAAAGATAATATGTAGAATATTCCACAGCCAGTTTCCCCCATTAGTATTTTATATTAGTAGAGAACATTTGTCATAATTAGTGATTGATATTAATTCATTATTGTTAACTAAATTCATAGTTTATTCAGATTTCCTTCGTTCTGGCTTCATGTAATGTTTCTGCTCCAGGATCCCATCCAGGACACCACGTTATGTTTGGTCATCATGTCACCTTAGGCCACTTGGTTGTGACAGTTTCTCAGACTCCCCTCGTTTTTGATGACTTTGACAGTTTTGTGAAGCACAGGTCAGGTATTTTGTAGGATGTCTCTCAGCTGGATTTGTCTGATGTTCTTGTCATGGTTGCACTGGAGTTACAGGTTCTTGGGAGGAGGAACATAGAAGCAAAGAGTCATTCTCATTACATCATATTATGGGTACAGGTTATCAAAATGACTTATGACTATTGTCGTTAACCTTGATAACCTGGCTTGAGGTAATGTTTGTCCAGCTCTTCACTGTTAAGTTACTCTTTTTTGTTCTCCATTTCCATATACTGTGCTGTTTGGAAGAAAGTCACTCTGCACAACCCACGGTTAAGGAATGAGGAATTATGCTCCACCAACTTGAGGGTGAAGTGACTATATAAATTATTCATAATTCTTCTGCATGGGAGATCTGTCTATTCTTTCCCATTCATTTATTCAGCCATTTATTTATATCTGTATGGTACTCATGGATATTTATTTTATACTTTGGATTATAATCTAGGACCACTTTATTTATTTATTACATAGCTCAAATTCTCCCAGCTTTGGCCACTGGGAACTCTTTCATTTGGCTCCTGAATCCCTTTGACGTACCCCCATCATTGTGTGCTGGTTTTGTTTGTTTGTACTCCGTTCTTTCTGACACTACACAATGTTCCAGGCTCTTCTGTATGTTTCCTGCCTCAGTTCTAAAAGCATCAATTTTTCCTAGGAGCTTCATTTTCTTTTACTAGACAAGAGGTATGAGAAACCAGGACCTGAGTGATAGATGTGCTTATTGTTCCTGGGGTGTCATTGCTTTTACCTGCTCTCCACTGATGGAGCAAGGAGCTATGAGTGTATATTAACCCACGTACACACAAATATCTATAAATGAACATCTGTATACATCTATAGATCTATATGTAAACATCTGCTTCTATATTAAGCTACACGTTAGTTCATACCAATGTTTCTTCCTCTAATCCATTGTCACATGGCTCATTCTACCCCCTCCTCTTGCATTTGTTAACTATTTGTAAAGTTATTTTAATAGAGAAGAAATTTTGGAATGGTAGGTATGAGAGGAAACAAAAGGATGAAAGGAGCAGGGACTCCAGGAACTAAGATGGGTTAAACACTCAAGAACCTGTACCCTGTTGATCCTAGCTGCAGTTATTAAATAACCACAGTAAAAAAGACTTATAGAGAGTAAGCTTGAATTTGGCTCCACTGGTTACTACTCCATGGTAACTCAGGTTACAGTGAGGAAGTATGTAACTTCCTGTCTCTTAAGTTTTCTTACCTTCAAAGCAGGAAAATACAGCTCTTTACTCACAGGAGTGTAAGGATTAAATGAGTTAACACCAACAGCACATTTAGAACAGTGCCAGACTCAGTGCTTTTGAGCTATTGTTACTATGTACTCTATGGGGTAAGTACATTATTACTTACATTTTACAAATGGAAAAACAGGCATTGGGATATTATACCCTGCTCAAGTTCTCACATCTAGTAAATTACAGGCCCTCTCTCATAATCTATGCCCTTTAAAGGGTTTCTGAACAGCTCTATACTTATATCTCTTTCTGTTAAATGAAGCTATAAAATGCTACTCTATAAATCTAAAGGTAAGGCTAACTACTGAAAAGAGTCAAGGATGCTTTAAATATTCTCACTGTCCCTAACTCTAATCCATCTCCGCATGAATCATTCTGGTCCCCTCTTCCTCCATTTGCTGTGTACTCAGTGATCATCATTCGTATTATCATTTCCCTCATTACCAGTACTTTCACGCCGTGAAATGACTCAGCTAGTGGAGTAGGTTGGCCTTCTCAGTGTTCATGCTGTCACCTGAAGCCAGTTGAGGCAAAGGTCACTCCCAAGAAGGGAGTTAAAATTACCTCTGCCTTATCTATGCCTGTGACTACTTGTTGTAAGAAGACTCACTTAGTGAAAGGTTCCTGGAAGCTTCACTATTTCTTACCTGCCCTGTGCTCTAGGGAATGTGACTCCAGGCCATGATTCACGGACTATGCAGTTGGTAAGTGGAAAGGGAGGAAATTTGTGGGGGAGAACTAGTAGACATTTATCTACTCAAATCAAATAAACGACAATTTTACACCCTGTATTTATTTATTTGCTCCACTCCATATCTACTCCCCTTTAAACACCAGTGACTCTAATTCCTTTATCACACATAGCCCTGGACATCACTATTTGTTGACCTTACAGCTTCGTTTTGAACCTGGGTGCCTCTTCGGGTAGATTCTAAAGGGTGAAGCGGCCATCTCCCTCCTGCCTCTCCTTATCACCGCATTTCCCCCCAATTATCTCTCTTAGCATCAATCATAAGATTTGAGGGAAATCATAAGTATCTTACAAAGTCATTTGACAAATACTTACTTAGGACCTACTACGTCTCAAGCATTTCACTAGTCACAAGGTACGGCACTGAGCCCCATATACACAGTACTCCTCAGGGAGCCTGCAGACCACTGGAAAATAACACCAGCTAGTACAAAGTGAAGGTTTAGTCTTGCCAGGCACCGGGCTCTGTATGCACTGTCACATTGAAATCTCATGGAGGTGGTCCTTATCGTCCCCATTCTACAGATGAGGAAACAGGATTGCCCAGAGTCACACAACCAAAAATGGTAGAACTGGGACTTGAACGCAGCTCTGTCTGATGCCACACACTTAACCACACATACATCCTCCCTCTCTCTTTCACACACACACACACACACACACACACACACACACACACACACATGCGTGTGCACACGTCTCAGGAAGCAGAACCTCAGAGCTTGATGTTTTTGTGGCTGGAGGATAGTCACTCTTCTCTTTCCTGCCATTTCTACTGAATAGTTTGATTTGCAAATATAAAGGATTCTCTGAAGCAAAACCTTAAACAAATTGTGGCAGACAGCTGGGAGAGGACAGCTGCAGACAGAAAAATGTGGCCGGATGCTCTGGGGGTGGGTGGGATGGATGTGCAGTGAGGCGGCTCCAAGGAGAGGAAGCGGTGACAGGTGGAGGTAAGAGGGACTGACAGATAAAACTACCTGGACCCCCAAACCACAGGGAAGGAGGCCTTAAATAGTCTAGAACGCACTGTCTTTATCAGATTATGCAAATACAGCTAGGATTTAAGTATGTTTTTCTTTGCCTATGTCATCCAAGTGACTATTCAAATAAATTTAAAAATCATTTTTTCCCCCCTGAAGTATGTCTGACCTCAGGATTGAAACTCAGGAGACCTAAATTCTTGTCCACATGTGCACCAGTGGTTCACTTGTGTGAGCTTCTGCAAGTTCTTTCTTCCCATCCTAAGTTTTCTTTCTCCTGAAATAAGGGAATTGGGCTACCGAAGCTGAAGGATTATTGAAGTTCCAAGCAGCTCTGGAGCCATGATTTACCAGGCACCTACACTGTGTCTAGTACTGCATTTAACAGTTTAAAGTTTAGAGGCAATTAGAGGGCACATTTCTAGCCCTTTGGACCTGTGCTGTCCAGTACGGTAGCCACCAGCCACATGTGGCTATGAAGTGTGACTGAACTATAATTTTATTTCATTTTGATTAAATAAACTGATACTATATTCAGTTATTGAAAACTTTGATGTTTGAAACAATGTAGTGGTGTGAATCTCTTTTTTTAAAAGATAACTTTTGTGCAATCTAAATATAGATCAAGTGGTTTCTGATTAAAATTTAGCATCTGAATTGAAGTGTGTTTTAAATGTAAAATATGACAGATTTAAGACAATACAAAAAAAGGATGTAAATATCTCATTAATAATTTCTTATTGATTACATGTTGAAATGACAACATTTTGGATATATGGAGTTAAGTGAAATATGTTACTTAAAAGTAATTTCATCTATTTCTACTTTTTTAACATGACTATGAGAATATTGAAAATGGCATATGTGACTTGCATGATATTTCATTTGGAGGGTTTTGGAAGTTTATAAAATGCAGTGGGTGGTTTGAGTGGTGGTCTAGGGTCTAGATCTTTGTCAATCATGGATGCTTTGGGGAAAATGTGTCACCCTTTGAGGAAGACTCTTGTACCAGTCTGAGTCATTACTCTTGTCAGGAAAGACTTACCCTAATTACCTTTGCTAACAGGGTGTGTTTTAAGAGAGGCAGGGGATGTGAGGTCTTTGTGGTCCCCAGTGCTTCCAAAATTGGGGTGTTCCATAGGCACCATGGATAAATGCACTGTGACATCCATCTGAGTTCACCCAGCACTCCTACCTCCAGAGAGGGGATCTATTTGGACTAGCCTGTCTCCATTCAACACCCGTACCCCTGTTGGGTGGAGGTTTGAGCCAGGCACCTTCAGAGGAAAATTCCACCCTCCTTCTCTGCATCTGTAGTAAGTAAATATGCAATCAGGGAGGATCACCTTCTCTGGCCAGCATGTGGCCAGCGTGTGGTGGCCAAGCTGGTGTGACTCAGGAGGGTCAGTTTCCCTGGAGAGAATGTGGTGGGTATCACGGCACGATCAGAAAGGACCGCCATTCCGGGTGACATTTGGTGATTCACTTGAAATGATGGAGGAGGAGGACAACTGTATTGGCTTGTTAGGGCTGCCATAACAAGTACCACAGACCGGATGGGTTAAACAACAGGAATTTATTTTCTCACAGTTCTGGAGGCTGGAAGTCTAAGATGAAGTCAGCAGTTTTAGTTTCTTCTGAGGGCTCTTCCCCTTGTCTTGCAGATGACTGCTGTCTCACTGTGTCCTCACATGGTCCTCCCTCAGTCTGTGTAGCCTATGTCATAATGTCTTTTCAAAATTACTTTTTAATTGAGGTTTAATAGACATATAACATTATATTACTGTCAGGTGTATAACATAAGATTTGTTATTTGTATATATTGCAAAATGATTACCATAGTAAGTGTGGTTAACATGTGTCACTTTTAAGACCTAGTCTCTTAGTAACTGTCAAATATGCAATACAGTATTATTAGCTATAGTTACTATATCGTACATTACATCTCTATGACTTATTTATTTTATAACTGGAAGTTTGTACTTTTTGTCCCCCTTCACCCATTTCTCCAATTCTCAACCTCCTGTCTCTGGCAATAATCAATGTGTTCTCTGGATTTATGAGCTTGGGGTGTGTATGTGTGTGTGCATTTTGTATTTAATTCCAGGTATTTGTGAGATCATACAGCATTTGTCTTTGTCTATCTGACTTATCTCACTTAGCATAATGCCCTTAAACAGCAGGATTTCATTCCTTTTTTATGGCTGAATCATATTCCATTGTGTATACGTACAAATTTTCTTTATTCATCTATTGATGGACATTTAGGTTGTTTCCATATCTTGGCTATTGTAAATAATGCTGCAGTGAACATGGGGGTGCATAATCTTTTCCAGGTAATGTTTTTGTTTTCTTCAGATAAATAGCAGAAGTAGAACTTTTGGATCATATGGTAGCTCAATTTTTAATTTTTTGAGGAATCTGCATACTGTTTTCCATTATGTCATTCCACCAATTTACATTCCCATCAATAGTGCACTAGTGTTCCCTTTTCTCCACATTCTCACGAAAACTTTTAATTTCTTGTCTTTTTGATAATAGCCATTCTGACAAGTGTGAGGTGGTATCTCATTATGATTTTGATTTGCATTTCCCTGATGATTAGTGATGCTGAGCATCCTTTCAAGTACCTGTTGGCCATCTGTGTATCTTCTTTGGAAAAATGTCTACTCAGATCTGCCCATTTTTTAATCGGTTTGATTTTTGTTTGTTTTTCTGCTGCTGTTGAGTTGTATCAGTTCTTTATATTTTGGATATTAACCCCTTATCAGATATATGATTTGAAAATATTTCTTCCCATTCAGTAGGCTGCCTTTTAATTTTGTTGATGATGTAATCTCTTTATCTCAGATTACAGCCCAAGGTCCTATCTTCAAATACAGGCACATTCTAAAGTACTGGGGATTAGAACTTCAATTTACCAATGTGGCAGAAACATTCCGCCCATAACAACCACTATCTCCAGTCAGTATGTGGCATTCAAGGATCAACTTAATGAACTGTGTGGTCAGAAACAATGACCACAGAATGATCATTAGGCCACATGAGGATTTCCCACAAGAGGGAATGGGAGCAAGAACATGCACCTTTGACATGGCTATGAGTGACTTTAGTTAACTGAGGCAGGATAAAGGGACATGTTGAGTCCTGAATTTTACAGCAAGGCCACAGATGGTACAATCTGCTCCTTAGCGCCAGGAATCTTTTGTTACTTGAACCACAGTACCTAAGACCAAGTAGGTGGAATTGAATGGTATAGTGTGCTAAATCCTAGCTGGCAAATCTGACATCAAGGACATGGGTTCACAATCTATTTAGGAGCATAAACCCTGCAATTAGGGACAGAGAGCAAAGAGGTGATCAGGCTGGGAGTGGAAAGTAGCAATCAGCAAAGAGCTGTGATTTCTGGAGGGGGTAACCCTCTTCACATTGGAAATTGATGAGCAGGTGCTGGTGAGGAGGATGGTGAAAAGCTGGAGCCAAGGCAGAGGCAGGAAAAAACAAGACATGAAAAGACCCTCAGGACACTGACTGGTTAGAGCAGAGGGCTTCTGACCACAAAGAGGGTTGGTTTAAAGCGGTGATTGGAAAGAGAAACGTCTGCATCCAGGTGTGAAGTGATGTAGTCAGACAGGATCAGTGACAGAGGGGAAAGGTAGACTGAGAATGAGGAGGTTGCTAAGAGCTGGCTATTGATCAAAATATTGAAACGGAGAAGGTCCAGAGTTAAACACACACACACAAAACAAAAATCACTGCCATGCTGCAGTCCTGTGATCTCTGGAGGTGACTGGTTTTAGTGCTAATGCGGAGACTTCTAGGAACCATCCCCGTGTTCATAAAAGGACAGATGGGAACAGTCTCATTGGTTTGTGGACTCTTCAATAATGATAGCTGAAAAATCCATTTCAGCAGGCAGCTTTTTTTCCCCCTCCATCCTAACTTTAGGCTTCTCTAGTCAGTCCAATTGTTAGTAACAAGAAACTAGATAGTGACAAGGTTTAGGGAATAGACATTAAACTGGGATGAATCAGTTAAGTAACAACAGGGAGACTTGAGTAAATGACTGTGAGGCATTTTATGCACTTATCCTGGGAAAAAATACATGGCTTGATGGGAATTTGCTCGGCTTACTGGGATAAAATAAGAAAATCTCCTCTTTAAATGTTGACAGAGTGTTGAAGTCTTTTGAAAGAGACCGATTCCCCTCCCAATGTATTTTCCCAATAGTCTTCTACATTTACTATATATATATACTTTGCAACCAATCCTAGATCATATCAAACAAAAAACCCCAATTGTGTCTTGCACAGGACTTTCAAATTTTTCTTTCTCTTCAATGGATAACAGATCCTGAGTAGTTTGTTGAGGGGCTTTCGTCTTTCTCCTTAGCATCTCATATGCAGAAACAGCAACTCATCCTATTGGGACACGCCTTACATTGAATTCAGCTGTGCCTCAGAAAGACTCAGTTTGCTGGAGTGGACTTCAGCGGTGGGGCCCAAGCTCCATAAATCCCCAAACGATGCTGATGCTTGCCAAGCTGTAGCAAACTGGGCTCTCGACTGGCGGGGTGGGTTCAGCTCCTAAGGAAGATGACCGGGAAGAGTCAGAAAACAGGCAGAGAATCTCAGGGATGAGTCGGAGACAGCGGAGACTAACTTTTCTTCGCCGCACTCCCCAGTCTGCAGATATTCACACCCTGTGGACTGACCACTCTGAAAGCCGGGATGCACTCGGTCGGAGTTACAGTCCTGAAAGCTGTCGGGGCGGCGCCCGCCTCACTCCCCGCAGCAATTACCGGAGCGCCCCACCTGCCCCGCAGCCCCGCCCAGCCTCCGACTGCCGGACGCGGGCCACGCCCCCTCGCCGCCGCGGCCCCGCCCCGCAGCACGCGCTGCTGGCCGGCGCCCCGCCCTGTCTGTCACGTGACGGCCCTGCCCTCCGCGCGAGCTCGGATTGGCTCTGGCGTCCGAAGAGGTGGGTTCTCGCCCACAGCACTGCCCCGCAACGCGGCTGCAGTTTTCAAACCTCAACTGTAAGCTCCCGTCACCGTCTACGCTGCGGTCGCCGGGAGCCACTTCACGGCGTGGGGGGCCAGGTCACAACTGTTGGCTGTTGTCTGGAAGAATAAAAGTGGGTCCTGCCACGCTCGGAGCTGCCCGGAGCCTCCCCGGGACAGAGCTGGAGAACGCGTCCTGCCGTGGCCACCGGCGTGGGGCGGGACGGGAGCCCCCTTGGAGGGGGCAGCCCCGAGAGAACCTGCTGCGGCCCGAGCGGTCAGTGACTTCCGCCTCGCGCGCCCGCGGTCCTGCCGGGGTTAGCGGGTGGGCTCGGGGCTGCGACTCCGAACCCAGCCCCCTATACCCGTGGAACAGAGACCCCGAACGTGGGAGGGGGGGCTCGAGGAGGGGTCTAGGCAGTGTGGGTGCATACGGGGTCCTCTCGGACCCCAGTCTGGGTAAGCTGGGCTCAGAGCGCGCCTCCCCTCAGGTGGCCCGACTGCTCCGGGCCCCTGGCCGCATTCCGGCTGGAATCCGGCTTCCCTGGTTCCCTCGGGGTCGGCGCAGGGGACTGCCGGTGGTCCTCCCAGTACCCTTCTCAGCCCGGGGGCGGGGGGAGAGAGAGAGTGTGTGTGTGTGTCTGTCTGTCGGTCCGTCTTTCTGTCGGTCTCTGTGCGTGTGTGTGTGTCCGTCTGTCGGTCTGTGTGTGTGTGCGCGCGAGTGCCGGCCCGGACTCTCCCCGGGTCGCGTCCCGCGGGGCCCCCCTTCGCGGCCGGCTCACTCGCGTCCCTCCCTCGTCGCGTCCTTCAGGTCCCTCCCGAGTTCACAGCTGTGGCGTGGGCACCGGCCGTGTTCACATCTGGGCTCATGGACACGGTCTGCTCCCAGCTGCTTTTCGTCCAGAGAAAGTTTGTGCTCATCTTGTGGGGCATCTTCAGTTACCGCTTGTGAACAGCTTTTTAAAGTTAGTGAATAGAGAAGTGCAATTGCAGTTGTTTCAGTGATTCTCAGCGATCTGATTTTTATTTTGACGCCGTGTAAACCGCAAAGTGTACGCGACCCATCCTCAAACTATACAACGAGCTACGATGGCTGCGATTTTGACATCTACCCAGCTCTTTGTTTTACTGTAGGGAAAAGCGCTTCCTTTGAATCCCCTTGACAAAGTTAAAAGAGACTTTGTGGCAGCTGGTAGCTGATGTTAGTTCTTACTCTGTCTGTGATGGGACTAGAGACACTCCAGCATCAATTTGCAAATTGAAATTAAGGGGAAAACATTTTAAGGCCACATACTGATCAAATTTCAATTATATTAGGTCTAGGTATCGCGTTCACTAATTGTTTTGCCAACGTAATGTTTACATCCGTGGTACCAATGATACGCGGTGTAGTTTCGTATGGTACCGTTCCTTCAAGGTCTCGAGTCTTTGAGACTGTGTAGGAGACAACACAGCCTACAGAGATGACTGAAGATGTAGCAGCATATGTAACCTAGCGTTTTGAGCCCAGGAGCACAATTTTATTAAAGGAAAGATGTGTAAGCCTACTTTGTCATTGAGACACCATTTTATAGTTTTATAGTAAACTGTCCAGAAGTAGTTTTCAACAACATCTAAGATGTTTGGTTTTATAAGTATTAAACCACATACCCATAAAAGTGTGTGTTTTTGAAAAAGCTGGTCCACAGAAGTAGTGCCCTAGTTTAAGATGCCTCTTTTTCCCCTTCACCATCCTCTGAACAGATGTTCAGTTTTTAAAAATTTTTTGTAATATCTTAATAATTGAGGTTATAAATAGCTGCTATATTTTTGGGGATACCTATCATTTTTAGATCGCTTTTCTAAATTATGGATCTAGAATTGAAGTGAAATACATTTACATGGCAATATATTTAGGTTTTAAATGTAAAATTTGTGTAATCGAAGGCTTTTCTTTTTTTGTGTGTGGGTAGAATGGTTTCTGTTTCTCTTGGGCTCATTAAGTAGTGAATTAAAATTTGGTTAAGATAAAATCAGTTTTTAGGAACGTTGAGACTTGAGTAATTGATCACTGTATCAGCATATTAGTAAAAAATCTGAAGAAGGTACAGGCATTTTATGGCATGTTTCCAATGAAACAATTTTATCTTTAAGCTTTCACTGACAATGATTTACTGGTGTTAAGTAAACATTTAAATATATTTTAAAAGCTTTGTTTTGATGCTGTTTGATAACTATAAGAGAGAATTACCTTATCAAAATTTCCCTGTTTCAATCTTAGAGACCCAATTTAAAACCCAGGAATCAAGGAAATTGATAGCTAACTTGCTTTCACTTAATCTTAAAGTTGTCTTACAATTGCATGTATATTATATTATATTATAGTGCATATTTCCTGTAAAAAAAATTGGCAGCTAAGAAGAGCAGTGCTTCTGAATGTACTGCTTTTAAAGGATTTTGATTCATTCTTGTTTTTTTTTAAAGATTTCTTCAGCATTCTGCAGTTATAAGTTGTGTCAGAAACATTAACAGTCATTTATGTACTTACTTTCCATTTATGACAACTTTAAATGTTTTAGTTATTTTAGTTTTACACAACATTGACAGCAAAATCCTTTGATTTAATTTTTATGATAGGATATTTCTTTGGGAATATTTCATTTAACAAATGTACTTATGAATTAAGTTACATATTTTATCTAAATATATTGTGACAAATGTTGCAATTTTCAAGACATACCTTGTTAATTACTTATTTCTTTGATTTATTTATACTTCTTCCCCCCAAATACATTAACCTTGAACTTCAGTGCCACTTTAAACATCTAGTCAGTTTTTTTAATATTTATATGCAGCATGTGTTGCTGCACCCTGGACCCTTTGCAACTTCTTCAAAAGAAGGGATAGTTACACTTCAGTGTTTTAAAAATTTTAGTATTAACAGTGAGGTGACAATTTTATTTTTAATCCTAGGATCATACTCCATTTTGCATTGTAATACTTACTGAATAAATAGTACTTGAGTGATGCTATAAGTAAACAGTACTTTATTTTACAACAGAAATTTAATTTTCCATCTGATGAATGACAAGCACTGTGTGTTTGTTGGCTCACTATATTTCCATTTTTCAACATCTTCCCATCCTGGTTCACAAGTATGGGGTTTAATTCTCTCTCTGAAAGTAGAAGAAACAGCACCTGGCCCTACTGTTGTGGCACAGAATCAGGCCTGGGGTTATTACCTGAGACTTTAGCCCTTGGGTGGTATAAACAAGACTGGTTAGACTAGAGTCAGTTAGCTGGCTTCCTATTTGTCATTTTCAAAGGATTAAATTCTTGAATCATACTTTCTATTCAATCTTTGAAAAACAGACCTGTTAGTGGACTACATAGAACAGTCTCTTCCTTGAAGTTGAAAATCATCATCATCCATTTCCCTACACCAATACCTTTGCTTCAAATCAATGACTAATTAAAAATGAATCCTCTGCCACACTAGCAGAAAGTTTTTCCTTTATTTTGAGGGATGCTAGATAAATAAATCTCCAGTTCCTCTGTTTCCTAGGGAAACTTGGTAGCTGTAAACGTCCATATAGAAAGTTTTTTTTTTTCTCTGTAATCTTGTGCCTTAGTTTGCTTTCCATTGCCTTTCGTATTTACTTCATGAAGGTATAGATTTATCAGTCCTTGACAGGACGAGTATCTGAATTTCCTGGTTGAGGTAGCTCTCAAACTATTGCTGTTCTTAGCTGAAGTATGTATAATAACAGGTGGCCACCTAGTCTGGAAAGATAGGTAAATACAAAACAAATGGTCTGTTGGTATTATATTACAAAGTATGATATAGTAATTTTATACATGTTTCCAGACTCTGTGGCTATCCTGTTTAAAATTGAAATTCTCTAATAGCAATTTGAAATATGTCTTATTTTATTTAGCTAGATCCTGAATTCAGCAGAGACTAACTGCAGTATTATACTTTCAAGATGGATTTCAAATTCTGCTAACCCTCAAAGCTATGAGATGTACCTAAAAACTCTTATTGCTGTATTTTTTAATTCTTACAATTCAGTTCATCAGACATTTAAAAGAAACCCTACCAGCTGGCCAGATACCATGCTGAAAGTTTTGGCACAAAAGCCAATGGTTGCTGCCCTTTAGACATTAAACATAATTGCAGTCTAGCATGTTACATGTTGTGGTAAAGAGATATTCAAGGGTCCTCCTGTTTGAACCATAAAAGAGAGACATTTAACACAACCTGTGGGTTTTTAGGCAAAGTTTCCTGGGGGAGGTAACATTCTATGTTGAGGTATGAAGGATACCATAAAAGAGTTAGCCGTTCGAGGAAAAGTAGAAAGGATGTTCAGACAGGAAAGTGTGGAAGGAAAATATGAGATAAAAGTGTGGCAGGAAATGAAGCTAGTGTGTACCTGGCCCCAAAGGCTTTTGTGTGTCATGCTATAAGGACTTGAACTTGTAGGGACTAGATAGCTAATGCAGGGATCAAAGCAGACAGTTTAATTGTCTAGAAGTTTTTATTTACTGTATATGATATATTCTATTTATAAGACATTTTTATTTGATAACTTTGAAATGAATATCATGAGGAATAGTTTTAAACAGAGCTATTTAGAGGTTCACAGGAACTGTCTGTCTTACTTTTGATCATATCACATCTGCTTTCTCCCTTCAAGTATGTTAAGGCCCATACCAAGCCTAACATTTCCTTCTCTGATCCACATCTGAATTCTTACTGTAATTATTGTAATGGGAATTAGTGAAAATAATCTTTGGAAATAAGTTTGAGGTGCATTATTCCTAGTAGTACTGTGTAATTGAAAGTTTGATTGTATCTTGCCTTCTATTACCCTCTTACTGTATTTGGTACCTGATTGTTTCTATAATTGTGAACTACACACACACGCACACACACACACACACACACCCGCTAAGTCCCTTTAGATTTTTATTAGTATTGCCTAATAAAGTTTTCTGAATTGAATTTCAAATGGAGTGAGACATATTGGTAATTTTGAATCAGTCATAGGTCTGTAAATTATGGTAGGAAACAAAAAAAGGTCTGATTGTTGGAGTTAAAGAGAATTTGGTGGGAAATTTAGGAAGCTGCAAGGAGAGGCTGAGAATTGACTGATAACCTTCATGTATCCAAGGATTAAAGCTTATATGAAGGGCAACCAGATGTTTATGGAGGGTTTGGTGGACAAAGGTGACATTCATGCTCCACTATATTCAAAATAAGCCAAAGGAGGGGAAATGAAAAAATATCTAGGCTGTGGCATTTACTGCATGTGGTGCACATGCATTAGACAGAAGGAAGACACACTTACAGGATACTGTGTGGATGCCTAAAACAGTTTGTAATACAGGCATATTAGCAATAAGTAGATAAGTTTAAAGGTCAGTGTTCAGCAATGTGCTTTTCCTGTCTTCTGAGATGCGACTTGTGTTCTAGCATATTCAGAACTGGAGTGAAATGTATCACAATTAAAAAAATGACTTTTGGATTAACATGTATTTCAAAATCTGATTGCCCAGTGCTGTTTTCAGCTACATTTATAGTCAAATACTTATGGTTCATTCATTCATTATGATGACCAACTGTACAGGTGAGAGCTGGGAAATTTGTTAGGGTAAAAAATTAAGCACAAGCCAATGTCTTGTATTAAGGAAATCAAACTGAGTACACATGTAAAGGTGTATGTCTTAATGTTAAGATTACAAATTGTTATTCCTTATATAAAATTGGAACTATAACATTAATTCAGAATTTGTAATGTTATTTTTTCTATGCAATATTAAACAAGGTGTTAATTCTTGCTTAGTGTTTATCCTAAATGCTTATATGGTCTTCGCATAAGAACTGCCTTTATTTGGATAATGAACATCATCTGCTCTAAATAAATGCAGAGAAAACATTGAGGCCTTAAAAAACCTGAGCACTAATGGTTCACGAACTTCCAACCAAGTAAACCCTTAATGTGTAAAGAGATAAATTTTGCTGTTACAAATGGTTATGGTTCTGCATCTAGAGTCTAGTCATATGTATTCACAGCCATCTTTTTACCCAAAGACATTTAATAGTTTTTGTCTATACCTGCTTGGTGTAGATAATTTAAACACGAGAAAGTATAAATACTGCCATAATCTCACCACCCGGAGATAACCACTGTTAATTATTTTGCCATAGTTTTCCACTCTTTTCTTCTATTTGTTTTTATGTTTAACAGAATTATATATATCAAAATTATGTATAACAAATATATATTTTACATAACAAAGTTATCATACTGTATATAAAGTTTTGTCTTCCTTTTATCATTCAACATCATATAAGTTAAAAATACTCTTTGAAAGCACAATTTTTATTAAGTATATAATATCCTGTTATTTAGGTGTACTTAACCTTTCCTATTGTTGCACTTTGGATTTCATTCATTCTACAAGTTTTCTATTTTTTTCACTATTATAAATCATGCTTCGTTGAGCATAAGTCTTTGACTACATCTAAGACCCACGTTGATGCTTTTGTAACTTGAGAGCAGAAAACACTTATTTATAAAATACAGTTCTACTAGATTCTTATGAATAGATCACTTTTTAGCTGAGATGTCACAGCATGAGATAAACATCTTAGATTTTAGAACCTAGCTGAGGTGAACATCTTAGAATCAAGGGCCTATACTTTGTGTGAGTGAATGTGACATGTTCTTGTTCTCATGTTTCCCAAGGGCTGATTAATGAACAGTGTTGTGAATGCAGTCCAATTTATATCTATGGTGCAAGTATAGCCCTTCTTTATGTATGTATGTGTATAACATAAATGTGATCATAAGCATGCATATTCATAGACTTTTAAATTAAGGGGAAAAAAAATTAAAAGGCAAAAAATGACCTAGAAAAAAAAAATGGTTGAGCATAGAAACTGGTAACTGTATCAGTTTTTCAGAGAGGAATATGTGACCAATGAAACTGAGTGCCATTGGAACTAAGAAACTATACAAAACAATTCACCAAAACAATAAAAAATACAGAATTTAAGAGTTAAGTTGAAGCTAACTTGGGATGAGAGTTTTGTATGTGAAAATAGGGTACAGCTATTCAATAATAGCAGAGGACTGCATGGGGAGTATCTTTAAGAATATTAATATTTATTTATTGAACAATCATGATGTGCTTTCGCTACTAGCACTGTAGCAGTGCCATTCCACCTGACTTCAGCATATCTTAATTCTTAGTCTTCGGAGCTCTGCAAGAGAGTCTGTTATCATCCCCACTTTAGAGGCTGCAGAATAGAAGCGTTCCTCACTAGTAATCAGAGAAATGCAAAGTAAATCACAAAATTCCATTTCATCTTCGTCACACTCGAAGAGCTGAAATTTAACATCTGAGTACAGCAAATGTTGTCAAGGAAATGATAAACCCCCACACCCAGTGCTAGTGGGAATGTAAACTGAGGACAGAGGGACAGACTTCAACTGTGTCTATGATGTCTTATTTATTTTTAATTTAAATGAAATATAGCAAAGTAATAAGATTGAAAAACCTCAATGTTTGTTATGTTTGTATACCTTCATACATATTTGAAATAATTCATTCTTCTTTTCTTTCTTTCTCTCTCTCTTTCTCTTTCTTTTTAAAAGTGGCTGTGTTAGTTTGCTTGGCTGCTATAACAGAGCACTGTAGATGGAGTGACTTAACAGAAATTTATTTTCTTACCGCACTAAAGAGTAGAATTTTGAGATCAAGGTGTCAGCAGGGTTGGATTCTTCAGAGGCCTTTCTCTTTGGCTTGAGAGTGGTCGTCTTCTTGTGTCTTCCCTCTGTGTGTGTCTGTATCCTAATCTTGTCTTTTTATAAGGACACTCATCCTGTTGGATTAGGGCTCACCCTAATGAAAATGAGGATCTCATTTTAATTTAATTACCCCTTTAAATGCCCTTTCTGAGGTACTAGAGGGTTAGGACTTCAACATTTGAATTTTGAGGGGAGGAACATAGTGCAGCCCATAACAGTGGCAAGTTAAATATCTCGTGTCTCATAGCTGGTATGATGGATAAATGGAATTCAGACCCAGAGATGATTCAGTCCAAATGTTATTTTCAGAATGCTACACTGCTACCTTTGACTCCTAGAGATACATCCCAAAACTAGTTCAGGCAAGACCGAGGGGTTCAGAGAAAGCAAATTTTACTTAAGAATAAAACCAAGAAAACACAGAAACTGAAAACACTCACCTCTAATCACACTGCTTATTTGCTAAGTTGAATGAAGTTGGCATTTGAATTTAGGAAGATAAACAACAGAACATGTCAAGAAGGAAATAAAGGGAGGAAAAATGTGGCAGACACAGAGCAGAAGCTTAGGGGTTTATTATAAGAGGAAGCTAGAAGAATAATACTGGATCTTTTATTAGACAGGCATGGCAGAAAGTCAGGAGTATCTTAAAATACATAGTTTGCTGTTATTATATGAATTCAGTTAGTATGAAATAGTTGTTTTAATGTTAAAACTGAATACTTGTATCACAAGGTATTTCCAGATAAATATGAGCTTCAGATACAGATGAAACTCCGGAATAAGGCTTTCTGCGAGGTCACTCACTCACTCATCCAGCAAAATTATAGAGCTCTTCATTCATGGCAGGCTCTGGCTAGGTTCTGCCAAAAGAAGCTCTAAGACCTGTGAGAGAAGGCTATTTCTTGTAGTCATTCAGATGTCAGTAGTATAACTCACATCATGTGAATTTACCACCAAATTTGTTTGGCCATGTGAAATTAAATTTAAAATGAATAATCATTACTTTGCTGGGTGAAGTCATCTTGTTATGTGAAGATACAACTTTAAAGAATGAGAGCTTAAGAAATGAATGGTTGCTTATATTAAAATTTTATGGTAACAATTTTTTTTGAAGAATTTGAGAAGCCTTACAGGATTTTTATAGTAGTTTTATTCTAAATTGAAGTCAATAACTTAGTTCAAGTACCAGAGAGGTGCTACCAGCTTCTGTGTGTGCTTTTCATTTTTCTTCCTTCTGGATAGAATGTGCTCTTAAATCTTTCTTTCTTTCTTTCTTTCTTTCTTTCTTTCTTTCTTTCTTTCTTTCTTTCTTTCTTTCTTTCTTTCTTTCTTTCTTTTCTTTCTTTCTTTTTTTTGGCTGTATCTTATAGCTATATTTGGAGCTAGAGCTATGTGGTATGACACACTTCTTGTCTGAGATAACATCTTTTTTTCTTAATTGCATTTAAGTTATATCCTGCATCTTCTCTTTTTTTAAATAGGTGAAAATAAGTGACTGAAGAAGCACATCCGAGAGTCATCTAACATGCTGAGAAGAAGATTTGACTGCCGAAGTATTTCGGGCTTGCTAACTACAACTCCTCAAACTCCAATAAAAATGGAAAACTTTAATAATTTTTATACGCTTACGTCTAAAGAGCTAGGAAGGTAAGGATACTTTTGATGTATATGTGTTTAAATTCACATTTTGGATTTCTCTATCTATACTTTTGTAAAACTCACTTGGTCATTATTTAGCAATGATTAGAAAGAAAAGTCGTCATCTCTGTTGATAGTAATACAAGGTCTAGTCTTAACTGACTTGGAAATCAAATCTGTGGAGGGGTAGTGAGCACATATGATACATCCCTTGCAGCTTCAGAACCCAGGATAAGGAGTCAAGGTTCTTGTTTGAGGCTGTGTAAGCGAAGAGACAGCTTAGCAGAATGGACGGCCACATCTCAATTTGGACTCTGTCACTTACAAGCTGTTTGACCTCAATTAAATTACTGTACCTCTTAATGCTATAATCTCCTCACCCAAGAAGTGGGGGTGAAGACAATTGTATCTATTTTATATGGTGGTTGTGAGGATTAAATATTGACTAATACTTGTAATGTTAATATTTGTATTTAGTAGAGCACTATGTAAGTTTTTTAGTTAAAGAAACATGTTTTTAATTCTTCAGATGTTGTGCTGGGCTAAAGTAAATATGGAGATTTTGCTTCTTTTCTATATTTAAACGTATTAGCTCATATTTGATAGTATATCCTTTTGACAAATAATGCATGTTCTGTAAGTAGAACCTGTACTTAATGCTAATACCAGTCTGTTTTGGTTTAACCAAGGTGTAAATTCCTTAAGACCAAGGAGTGACCTAAGATTATGAGACCATTTAACACTACCATTTTAATATATAAGAAAGTTACAAAAGAAATACCAAATAATTTGTTATATATTCAGCATTTTTGAGCTTTAAGTTAGAAACACTTAACAAAGGGTTGGAAGATGGCAGTTTCTATCTTCAGTTTGATTTTTATGTTAAAATGCTTTACTAAGTCCATGTTTGTATTGATAGATGTACAGTAAAATAGTATGGTTGCTTTTTATCTTTGAAAATCTCAGTGTGAAAACAAAAATTGACTGAACCACGGACAGTAATTCGGTTCTTGGTGGTCTTTATGTGATGGGTGAAGGCAAGACTTGGCTTTTCCACTTGTCAGATGTTGGATGCAGTCTTTCTTTTGCAAAACAAAGATAATAATATCTACCTCATCAGACCAAGAACTAGATGTAAAAGCTATTTCATAATTCCTGACATATTTATTTAATTTTGTGTGTAAAATATTTGGATGTTTTAATGGTGTATTAAGAGAGATAGTTTTAAACACTTTTCAGAATGTTTTCGAGAAATTGTTTAAGTTCTAAATCTGTAACTGTTTCTCTTTGCATTATAACAGGAAAGAATGTTTCCTTTTAGTTGCCTGTATCTCACTCTTTATTTAATTGTCATAGAATATTTGCATTGTACAGACTTTAGTGGTCAGTGTTCTTCTAATATAAATTTTTTATGCAGTGCAGTGATCTTTTCTATACTCTTCCTGACAAATTGTTTATTCAGTCTCAATTTGAATGCTTCAGTGATGAGGAACTCACTACCTCAGAATGTATCTGTTCCATTTTGTGGGCACCTCTTAGGCACAGAATTCTGTTCTCTCCTCTGTTAACCTCTACCCAGTATACATAGTTCTCCTTTTATAGCTGCATATAGTGACCATGGAAGAGTCCTTCAGAGATTTGAATATAGCTAAACATTGCCAGTTTCCTTAAAAGCTCATCTTATGACCTCATTTCCCTGATTTCCAGACGGCCTTCCTTGATCTGGTTATCTTCTTCTGGACCCCTCTTTGCATTTTTCATTTCATTGTCAGTCTTAAAATGAGAAAGCCTAGAATGGACACAATATTATCATTATTTTACCATCTAGAATACAACAAAACTCTATTGAAATAGCCTAAGATTCCATTAGGAGTTTTTCTTCTTTTTTTCTCAATAGCCATGTCAAATATGTGTCACATGGCATCATATAGTATATTAGTAAAAACAGGCTAAGCTGGAAGGCGGTTGACCTGTCTTTACTCAGGATCTAAAGTTGTGTGAACTACTAGCTGTGTGATTTCCTTTCCTTTAAGATGAGAGGGTGGACTAGATGTCTCCAAGTTTCCTTCTGTTGCAGTAATGCTTAGAAACTACTTTGAGCAGGTAATTGAAAATTCACAACCTTGATTGGTATATATAATAAAGGGCATTCTTTTCTATTTTTCTAAATTAATATTTTGATGGGTAAATTTGCATACATTTATTTATTAAATTAAATTTGCAATCTAAAGGGATACTGTGGGAGCTAGAAAGACTAATTTTGTTTTTCTTTGAGAGTTTTGGAGAACTTAAACTTTGATGAGAACAACATTAATAATTCTAAATTGCTTTTTAAATGAGGTGCCATCATAAATCACAATCATAAACTTGATTCACTGTACTTTTTAACATTTTAGAGCAAAACCCCATGATAGAATCTGATTAAAACAAATTCAGACTGCAAATATCTCATCTTTTAATATCTTAATGAAAGAGACTTAACTTTTTAAATTGGTATGGGCTAATGAGTCACATGGTAAGTATTGATATATCTAATTAATAAACCTTGATAAATTGGAACTCATGACCTTTCATCTGCCACAAACTTGCTTTCTTTCAATATTTTATTAACTTTGATATCCCATACTTTTGCAAAATGAAAATTAGGATCGTAATCTTGTTTTTTCTGAAGAGCATACATTTTGAAGCATACAAACATATAATTTTAACAAGTGGTGAGTTACAAAGTTATCTTTATAAATCATTTTTATTAATTTTAAGATGTTAGTGTTTTAGAGTTTATTTTTCTTCAGTAACTTAGAAGAAAGTATGTAAAAGCTAACAGTTCATTTTTGACTATTCTGAAAAAACTTTACATTGTTCCTGTTTTTTAACATGTTGGGTAAGTTTTTTCCACCCCTCCCCCAATTGAAGCAAGGTTTCACAGGACTTCTTGTGGTTAGAAGGGTGAGGCAGATGCAGAAATAAACGTCAGCTTCCTTTGTGGCTCACCCTCCCCCCTCCTTTCACATTTTATTGTCTATTCTAGAATGTAGAAGGGTAACTAACTAGACCTTTTAACTGCTGGGAAATCTAGTCAGCCTTTCCCTTTTAAGGTATGAATTAAGTACTGTTGTTAAGGGTTTTACATTTTCTTAAATGTTTCTGTCAAATTTGATGTAGGAACATTATGTATTAAATATTATTTTTGATATTTCTAAACAACAATTAGCATTCTTAAATAGAAAACAAATGCTTGCTTTTTTCCCCCTAAGTCATCTGATAATTATGGCAAAATATTTACCTTATTTAACAGGACATAAATGAATATTCAAATCACAAATAAGTTTTAAAAATATAAACGTGTTAAGTACTGTATACAAATAGCACAATACGTGATACTGTGTAGGTGCATAACTCTTGCATTCATTCAACAGATATTTCAGTTCCTGTTATGTATTAGCAAAGTGTAGATTTTATAAATACTGTAGTGATTAGGACAGATGGTTTCTGCCCTAATGGAGCATCTACTTATGGTGAACATTGGCAAATAATTACATATATCATTTGGTCACCTTTGCTCTGGATTAATGAGTACTATACTTGGAAGACTTTTGAGAATACCTGAAACAATTAAATAAAAGTATTATTACTTAATTATTTAATTTTGCTCTTTGTTACTGAGAAAATTCTGGCTTGTAGATGCAATCATAAAATTACAGCAGAACTTGTCACAGTTGGTGCTATAAACTTCTTCAGACGGACAGATTTCTTGGCTAACTAGTTTCTGTTTCCTAAGTTTTTACAAAGTGAATTTCTTCATAAAACTCAAAATTTCCTTTCTGTTTTAGACAAATTTTCATTTCTAAATGTAAGTAAGAATTGGCAGAAGTGAGTTTACTTTAAAAGCAACTGTCTTAAAGGAGGAATTGTTCTGTGGTCAGAACAGAAAGCTAGGACTTCACATTCCACAGGTTAAGCCGTGGCACTCCATTTCCACATATGACCTTTCATGAGTTATTCGGTCTTAGTCAGCCTTCGTTTATCCAGCATAAAATCTGTAAAACATGGGCAGTTTGAACATAAAGTAAAAGGACTGATTGACATTTTTTGTGTACTCATTAAAATGCATTGATTTGTATTCTTTACACATGCAGTAAGAAAGTATCTTATAGTTTAAATTAAACATTCTCAAATCTCAGATGAAAAGTTCTATCAAAGAATCAGATTTGTGCATGCAAATTTTCTGAGTTGATATTTATTTGATAAATTATATAAAAGTCAAATTATACCTTGACCACTTTTTTTTTTTTTTTGTATTAGTAGCTATACTTTTTTAGCTTGGTTTCCAGTGCTTCTCTTTGGCACCAATCTTGAGGAGGTTTGGGAAGTAAACAGTAGGGATCTTTGTTATCCTGCCCCTGAGAATAGCAATTAAAAATGTAATCAAGCAATTAATTTTGTCCCCCACTCCCACCCCAAATCCCAAGTATGTTAAAAATATTTTTTGTTTGTTTGTTTATTTGCTAAGCACCCTGATAGGTTGTATCGAAATATTTTCTAAGGGGATTTGAGACAAGAGGAGTTGTGGAACTAATTTACTCTCTGAAGTTCCTTTATTTATACCTGATTTGTTAATATCTAGACAGTAATTTGAGTCTTAGGATGGAAGTCTTAATTTTGGATCCCCTGGATCAAACTT
Source organism: Camelus dromedarius (assembly GCF_036321535.1). Lineage (NCBI taxonomy): Eukaryota > Metazoa > Chordata > Mammalia > Artiodactyla > Camelidae > Camelus > Camelus dromedarius. The sequence goes on from NC_087439.1 coordinate 75,340,498, forward strand.
AGGAAGTTTATGGATGGTCTTCGAAATCTGAAAACCCTCTGCAATTATACGTAAACCTTTCTATTTAAGGACATGTATATGTTTTTCTGGATAGGCAGTCAATGGCTTTCATTAGTTTCTTAAAATAGTCTGGCTCAAAATAGCTTAGGTCTTTGGGAAACTAGATTTGGGGTGACTATAGACTTAGAATACACACATTTGCCAGAGTCTTTTAAAATTTGGGCTTAGGTGCTGAGCACTATTATTGGAGCGAGCTAAAACGTATTTATTCCTAAAATGATAAGCATGACCTTACTGGTTGTGTCTGTTCATAGAGATGTTCATAACTGTTAATTTTCTTAGTTAGTCATGAAGTGTCTTTGGATACTCTTCATAGTACAAGTATACCTTTGGTGTCTGTTACAAGCTTCATAGACTGCTGAGCAATACTGAGAGACTCTGGTAAAACAACTGACAAATGGCGCTACAAAGCTTCAAAGCTTGTTAAAAGTGATGTTGAAAGGCAAAGTGATTACACTAATAAAAGTAAATAAGTCACATACCCATTTTTGCATTCATTTTAATTTTTTGCATTTGAAGGAAAGCTAAAATTTTGATTAGAGGGTTAATGTGATAACCTGTTAAGGATAGTCTTTGGAAATAGACCAATATATATATTCTCTCTGCCATCTGCAGAACAGAATAATATTTATAATAAAGAATTGTTGTGATACTTAAACACAATCATTTCTATCGAGTGTGACATGGAGTTGGTAGGCAAGTGAGATCTCCCCCTACAATGGTAATGTATCATATTAATAGTGAAGAATAAATATAATTCTGTTATATCTTGTTATTATATTTGACACTTATATTTTTAAGTCATAGAACTATAAATTTTATAAAAGAACATGCAGTATTTGATTCAGTTAAGAGAACAAAGATACATTCCTAATGGCATGAATATTTGAAAGCACTGACTTCTAAGTCAGAGGTATAAAAGTGTCTGTATTATACTAATATTCTCCTCTATGGAAAAGTTAAAATTGATTGTCCTCATTTTTCCCCCCAGAGGAAAATTTGCTGTGGTTAGACAATGTATATCAAAATCTACTGGCCAAGAATATGCTGCAAAATTTCTGAAAAAGAGAAGAAGAGGACAGGACTGTCGAGGAGAGATTCTGCATGAGATTGCGGTACTTGAATTGACAAAGTCTTGTCCCCACGTGATTAATCTTCATGAAGTCTATGAAAATGCAAGTGAAATCATTCTGGTATTGGAATAGTAAGTATAAACTTTAAAAACCTGATGTCAATTTATAGTACTTACTTTAATTGGTGGGATAAGGTAGTTTAAAATGTCAAGAACAAGAGAGATAAAAGTACGATAAAAACTTATAAAGATTCCTGTTGATAAACTATTCAAGGGACACAGTATATATTCAAATATTTTTCACAAAGCTTAATGTGCAGCCTCACACACATACCCAAAAACTAATTAAACAGCCAAAATAAACAAATGACAATACAATGTTTGGGTAATGTGGTGAAATAAGTATACTTTCATTGCTAGTAGCACAGAAACTTGAGTTTTTCTGCCAAGCAATCTGATGGGCACATAAGATTGAAATTATTTGTGTATTTTGTCTGTCTGTTTGAAAAACACATCCCAGGAAGTGACCCAAGGAGAACAGAACAGGTAAGCTTGCATGAATGAAAACCACAGTTTGTTGAAAAGCATATTTATTTAGTGTGTATGATGTGCGAAACACTATGTTAGGAATTATAGCAATAAAAAATAAAATATAACGTTTCCCACAAGTCAGTGAAAAGTTAAAAACACCCGAATATCTTAACAATTTAAGTGGGGATAGAACATGGTTAAGCTAACTAGTTTGTTAACCAGTATGTTGACATGTTACTCTAAAACAGTGCTTTTCATGTGTTACTCTAAAGTGTGACAGTCTGACACATTTATTATACTTATGTAAAAAATGTGTTTGAACATCTGCAACAATTGGAAGAATGCAGCTAAATTTATGCTTAATACAGTTTAGGTTCTGATAATTTTTTTAATAAAGTAAATCTATTTTGTAATAAAGAGAAGTATTTTAGCAAAAAAAAAAAAAAGATTATAAATATAGTAATTATTTTTAGTAGCCAACCTGCATTATTGCCTTTTTGAATTTAAAAGTATATTAACCACACTTTAGTGCTCACTTATTTTAAGGGTGAATTTACGTATTTATTTAAAAATCTATGTATTTTTGTACCAGGAAAGTTGATTGCCTGGAGTGAACTTGTAAACAAAAATGCTTGTTTTGCGAAATGCTGAACTGATAAGTAGTTCATTTAAGAATGAATGCTATTTGGCTTTGAGGAGAAAAAAAAATGTTTGGTGTCAGAAGACAAATGAGTGATTGTCTAGGGCCATGAATGGGGGAGTGTTGACTACAAAGGGGAACAAGGGGACTCCCTGGGGTGATATACACGTTCTAGATCTTGGTTGTGGTGGAGGATACACAGCTGTATACAATTGAAAGAACTCATTGAACTTGAAATGGGTACACTAGTTTATGTGATTATAATGCAGTAAAGTTCATTTAACACAGAGAATGAATGCTGTGTACATTTCCCGCAACACCAATTAAGGTGTATTGTAGTACCTTCACAACAAATTTGAATTGCAGAAAAGACCAAGATTCTACCATGGGATTTCATTTTTCATACATTTTGTAATTATTTTTGTCAAATTCTTCAGCTGACCTTTAAAAAGTTATCTGCTTGTATGATATCTGCATGTCTGAAGTATATGAAAAGTAGCTAATGTTTTCAAAAACATTAATTCATGGAATACTAGGTTTGGAGGGTGAATATACATAGGCACATAGACCACTTTCATAAAATCCTCTTTTGGGGGTTCATCTAAATAGCAACAACAAAATACATCAAAAAGTTTTGACACATTTTATGAATGGACCTTGTTCACTCTCTGAAAATTAATTCAGATATCCTACCCAGTAAACTGAGATCTGTAAGGGCAGAAAAAAAATGTGAGTGGATTAATATATTTAATTTCTTATCAGAGGAACTGAGACCTAGTAAAATTTATTACTGCGTGTCACTTTTGGGGTGGCATTGTCACATCAGATAATCTCAATTAAAGGTAAAAATTTGGTTGGATAGGTTTTAGCTATTTTAATAAGGTGGCCTAACTATGTAGTGAAAATAAATAAAACAGGGAAATCTTTTGCTGTAAGAGCTATTGCCAGTTTGGTATTCTCCTCAAATTATCCTACATACTCATTTTTCTTCCCTGACTTTTTTATTTTATAAAATTTCAAATCTACAGAGAATTTGAAAGAATAATGCAAGTAACACTCTTATACTCTTCAGCTTGATTCACCAATTGTCGAATCCACAATTTTGCCACATTTACCAAACCATTTGAAAGTTGTAGGTATCCTGATATTTCTTCTTTACAAGCCAAAGTATTTATTATGAAGAGTAAGGGCATTCTTCTACATAACCAGCACCAGTATCAAACCTAAGAAAGTTAATATTAATTCGGTAGTATCATTGAATATGCAGCTCATATTTAAATTTTTTTGATTATCCCTAAAATGCCTTATAAACCTTCTTTAAAAAATTTAGTACAAGAACCAATCAAAAGTCACACATTATATTTGGTTGTTAAACCTCTTGAGTCACTTTAGTTTTTCCTGACATTGAGTTTTCGGGGGGAGATCTGTATCAGTTGTCACATGAAGTATTCTACATCCTGGATTTGTATGATTCTTTGCTCATGATTAGATTTAGGTTAAATATTTTTGGCAAGAAGACAATGTGGGTGATGATGGGTATTTCTTATAACATGAGGTGGCAATTACGTTCATATTGCTCCATTATTGGTTTTACAAACTAGAACATGGCCAAGGTGGAGTCTGTCAGACCTTCCCATTTTAAGGAACTTTCCCAGTTTATAATTAATAAATAATCAGTGTGGTGATATTTTGAGACCCTGTGAATATTCTGTTCTTTACCAGCTGCTGGACATGCTCATTGTTAATAGAGTATTATGTTTCTAGGCCTTTCTGAGGAGAGTGTTAGGACCTGGTATTTTTTAAAAATTATGAGTTCATTCTGATGGCTTCAATTCAGGTCCACCACCACAGGGTCCTTTATCACCTCTCACACCCCAGATTCGTGTCTCCCTTCGCCCACAGTGAAAACCCTGATTCTCGATAGTAGTTATTCACTCATGTGCTTTATCCCAGAAAACGTACAAAATAGCTTCACCATGACGATACTAATACCACTTAATAAAAGTTCCATAATGAAGTTCAACTTTTTTTGCCATTCTTTTTGTCCTTAGAATATACCCTCTCAGGGTATGCAGTCAGACTAACAGAGTTAGGCACATGTGTTTCTGTTCATATTAAGTCTTAGCATTTGATTTTTAAGTTCTTTATTTTTTTGAAATTGTAAAAAAGATTTACATGATTCAAAACTCAAAGATTTATATAAAGGTATACTACAAAGTCTTTTTTTCAGCTTTATTGTGGTATAATTGACAAAATTGTAATACACTTAAAGTGTACAATATGGCAATTCAATACATGTATATTGTGAAATGATTTCTGCAGTCAAGTTAAGTAAGATATCCATCACCTCAAATAGTTACTTTTCTTTTTTCCAGTGAGAATGCTTAAGATCTATTCTCTTGGCAAATTTCAAGTATACAGTACAGGTAGTAACTGTGTGTACCACAGAGTCTTATTCTCATTGCTGTCCTTTCCACTCTCTTGCCACTCAGCCTTTATAGGTAACCGTATTTATTAATTTCTGGCTCATTCTTTATGTGTTTCTTCTTGCAAATATAAGCAAATTTGCATATATTTATATTTCCCTTTCTTTCTTACAAAAAAAGTAGCATATTATATATACCCTTTTGCACCTTGCTTTTTTTTTTTTTTGCTTAACATTATATCCTGGAAATCACTCCATAGTCATAATTCATATGCATCTTTCCTCCTCCTCCACCTCCTCCACCTCCTCCACCTCCTCCACCTCCTCCACCTCCTCCACCTCCTCCACCTCCTCCACCTCTTCTTCTTCTTCTTCTTCTTCTTCTTCTTCTTCTTCTTCTTCTTCTTCTTCTTCTTCTTCTTCTTCTTCTTCTTCTTCTTCTTCTTCTTCTTCTTCTTCTTCTTCTTCTTCTTCTTCTTCTTCTTCTTCTTCTTCTTCTTCTTCTTCTTCTTCTTCTTCTTCTTCTTCTTCTTCTTCTTCTTCTTCTTCTTCTTCTTCTTCTTCTTCTTCTTCTTCTTCTTCTTCTTCTTCTTCTTCTTCTTCTTCTTCTTCCTCTCCCACTTCCTCTCCCACTTCCTCTTCCTCTTCTCCTTCTCCTTTTTAAAATGCCTGTGTGGTTCTCTGTTATGTGGTGCACCATGCTTTGTTCAGTCAGTCTTCTGTGGATGGCTAGCATTTGTGGAGGTGTAGTTTTAGGGTAAATTCCTGTAAGTGTGATTTGGTAGATCAAGGAATAAATGCGTATGTGTTTGTATTAGATGTCAGATTTCTCTTCATATGAATGGCACATAATCACTTAGAAAAGGCACTTTTTGGAATTGTTTACTTGCTAATTATATGAATCTTACCAAAACTTTCTTTTGGAACTATTACAGTTGTGGGTTCTGATAGCTCTGTTTTCACTATTGTGTTTTGTTTTGCCTCCACTTAATCTAAACCAGTTTTTTGAGCCAAATTAAGTTGTTTACTTTTGTGAATGAAACTTAAATTCTTGCAGTCAGCTTATTGGTTTTTAGCAATTACTAAATCTTTCATTTTTATCTTAATACTTAGTCCACAGGAAAATATTTCATTACTGGTTATAAAGTCTAAATTATTTCTTAGTCCTTTCTTAAACTGTTTTAAAAGTTGTATAAATACTACTTTCCCAGAGGTAGTATTAGATCTCTTCATAAATTGGAGGAAAATTTTGAGGATAGTCAAGTCGTCCCATCCCCACCCTCCAAGAGGCAACAACTTTTCTATAATAAGTGTTTTAAAAGCATTTTCTGAGAATAAAATGAAATATATACAAAGATTTTTTTTTAACTTCTGGAAGTAAGCTATTATCTAATTGGGCACATTAGGTTTTTCAGGCTGAGTTTTGAAATCACTAAAGTTGATAATAAAGAATACTTACTAAATCTTTGGAAAACATAAGACAAGAACTTTGTCCTAGAAATAGCAAAGTTCAATAGGGGAAATGGCTTATATTTATCAGAGACAACTCTTTGAGACTACATGGGAGAGAAATAATACTTTCTTTTTGTCAAGAAATTACCAGCTTATGTTGCCTATTAAATATCTTTAAGTAAATATTATGGACCCAATAGAAAATGACGAGGACAGCAAAACATTTTCAACAATAATACATGTTGGGCATTTACATGTTAAGCACTTTATCTGTATTTTCATTTGATTTTTAAAACAATCCTCCAAAAGGGGAGACTGGTATTTACTTCACATATTCTAGTTTAGAGGCAGGAAATACTCAGCCTGGTTTCTTTTTATTCTGAAATTCCTCTGGCTTTCTTTCCCCTCATTAGCATTGGAATATAATTTTAAAAGAGCCTCTTAATATAAAAATTTTAAAACTACTTCACTTTGATCACTAAAAATAATTAATTTAAAAATCTTTAGTATGGCTTTCCAAAGCTATACGAATAAACCTGTATTTTATGGATAAGGGTGATATTACTTTGTTTTACTGAAAATCTTGGCTCTCTAGTACCCAAGGAAATTCATCATTTTGGATAGGAAAGTATTCTGATTTTAATCTTTCATATGGTAACCTTATTGTGTTATGGAAGGTTTTCTAAAGGATGTTCTCTACTTCCCTATAATTTCTAAACTGTGCTTTAGAAAGCTGTAACAGGCAAATGTAGATCTAAATAGTAGACGGGGTATCTGCTATCACAGCCACTCACACACAGCATGTGTACAGTCCAGAAGCCAATGGACATGAACACTCTAGATTTCTAAATGTGTTGGTTGAGTCCCTTCAGGGGCACACTCTTCAGCAGAGACAGAAAGAGTAGAAACAGCCGAATTTTCCTTCCAGGGCAATGATAATGATATAATGGCTTTTCTGATTACAGAGGTATTTTTTCTTCTCTGCAGGCACTGCTCAGGGTGCCTCATTTTAACAAAGTGTCTGTAGTCTGGTAGTGCTTGCTGCTGCCATATATGCTTCCAGGTTCTGCTCACTGCTGCAGTCTGCTCTCATGCTCTCTGCGCTTCCCGTCCTCTTACTTCTCCTCATTTTCTATTTACCATACTCCACCTGTGTCCCTCTCTTGTGGGATAAATGGCATTCCTACAAAAGACACTGGTAAGCTTGCCAAACTAAAAGGTGGAAACAGTGTGATTGACTGACAGAGTATTTGTTTGCTTTTGTTACTAAAATAAACAAAAAACCCTTAGAATACTTTTCCTGGTTATAAAAGTAATACCCATTCATTGTGTTAAATTTAACACATTTATGGAAAATAGAAATCATTTGTAAACTGTGGTTACTTTTATGGCATATTCATATATTTTAAAACTATTCTTAATTTTCTATCTCTGCATATATACATTTACAAACAAAATTGTGATAAACTAAGTGTACTCTATTATAATGCTCTTTTTTCACTTAAGAATATATTGTGTGCATTTTTATATGCATAATACAGTGTTTCTAGAAGTGAATTTTAGTTTAGCAAAAACTTAAAATTGCCTTTATAAGCAGAGTTTAACAAGGTGCCCCCAAATTCAGAAAAGATGGATGTTGGCTAGATTTGGAATTAATATTTGTCCACTCATAATAATAATAGTTATTCATTGAATATTTACCATATGTCAGACATTGTATTAAATATGTACAGATGATCTGCTGTGATCCTTATAAGGATCATCTGTTGTACTCAGCACTTTACATGGCTTATCTAATTCAGTTTTTACAGCAGTCCAGTGAAGTAGGGGCTGTCATTTTCATTATGTATCATTATGTGACAGCAGAAGAAATAGAAGCACATTTTGTCTCAGTTCGGGTAGCTAGTGAGTGAGTGGCCAAGTCAGGGCTGATTTCTGTAGGCACCTTCTGTAAGCACCCTGTTGTCCTCTCTCCCGTCTGGGCAATGGGAAGTGCTTTACATACTTTTTCTCAGTTTGTTTTCTTGTATTTTGTTTTGAATTTTAGAATTAGTAGAGGGTTCTGGCTATTGAATTAACTTTAGTGAACATAATGTAAATGTGGGTACCCAAATAATTATAAAGTATTCAAGAATGAATTTCTCACCTAAGCAGTTTATGTTACCATACTGCCGAATACTGAAGAACTCAGATCTTTCTAGCGTTTTCCATATTTTTTTTTTGTATTTGCCATGTCTTAATAGTGAATATAAATCCATATTTTGGACAATTGTCTTATAATTTAAAATTATTTGGTCTGATTTCTTATCTGATGTATCTTATAAAGTGCCTAGCAAAGAATTCATTCTAAGAGAATCTAAAATATCATCTCTTCATTTTCTTGTTTGCTTACAATTACATTAGTAATATTATCTGCAGTATCTTTGCAGGAGTATATTTAGACCACTTTATTTTGAGAGGATCCATCTCATTAAAACTAAAAAACATAATCAGAAAGGGAAGCAGTGGGGTGTCACTGGCAGCCTGGCCTGGGGAGTCAGTCCCTCTTACCTCAGGGGACCTTGAACAGAGCTGCAGCAAGTAAACATCTGATATGTAACTGAGGGGCCACTGAGGCAGTCTGAATGATAACTATTCATAAAGGTTAGCTTACTTCTTTTTAGATGAATGTGAATTTCTAGTACTGTCTTCCAATACCTGCTTTTGAGCTCACTACTACAAATTTTATAGCAAACTAAATTTTTCATACTCAGCCTATCTTTACCTTTATGATACCTTGAGACAAATATGAAAGTTAATTTCTTATGAATTTCCTGGGAGTTTGGGGGGCTGGAGGGGTGAAGAGTGAAGTCAGAGTGAAGTGTACATGATTGGAGGCTTCACACATAGGCCTTAGCAGCTGTCACACAGCTTTCTCTGGAATATTATAAAGTGTAAATGCTTCTTCCTCCTGACAATCAGCAAGACTTTGACTTCTGAATTTCAGTCTCAGCTTCTCTAAAGAATGACTGCCTATTCCATCACTCATTCATTCAACTAACTGAATAACTTTTACACATCAGAAACTGTGTTCGATGCTGTGGATACAGCAGTGAACCAAAGGGGTTGAAATAGTATTTTGTAGAATAAATGAGTGTCTATTTTGTCACACAGAATATGCTTTACTTGAGATATTCCCAAACATACCTTATAAATTTGATTAATAACCATCTAGATTTTTTGAATGATGTTCTGATAAATTTTATCTTGTTTATTTATATTTAGTCCTCAAAAATAATCTTTTGAGTTTCGTGATATCTCTGTTTTACAGATGAGGAAGCTCAAATAAGTGATTGACCCTAAGTTATATTGCTGGTAAATAGCAGATTTAGGATTTAAATTTAGATCATTTGATTCCAAACCTGGAATTTTTCATATGTCTTTGTCAACATTCTTTAGATTTTCAGTTCCTAAAAAAAGAGAAAAAAAATTTTAGGGTTCTGTCCCCAAGTATTCTTTGTAAAGCTGCAGTACAGGATACTAATTAAGAATGCAGATTCTTACGCATGTTATACAGATTCAGACTCGGCCATCCCCCAACCCTATGTGACCTTGTACGAGTCATGCACCTCTTTGTACTTGTTTCATTTCTAAGATGGGAATGATAACCACCTGCCTTACATGATTGTCGTGAGGATCAAAATAGGTGATATCTATATCTACATATAAGGAGTAAATGAATACAACAGAGCAGAGCTGAGCTCATAGTGTTCGCTATTTTCATTGCAGCATTAAGGCAACTATTATTGAATTATAAAGCAATTCAATTTTATTTACTATTGAATATTCATTTTCTATCACTCAGAATTTGAAATATTCCTACCATTTTTTTTATTCCTTAAAAGATCCCTCCCAGCCCCTTCCTAGATCCTCCTTAAATGTGTGTGTAGAAAGAGGAGAAAGTTTAGATGGCTGGGTGTCCTTTACTTAACAAGTAGACAGTATTTAAAAGTGGTCATTTTTAGATCAATGATTTTTCAAATTTCTGTTATTTGAATTTTGTTTCAGTGCTGCAGGTGGAGAAATTTTCAATTTGTGTTTACCTGAGTTGGCTGAAATGGTCTCTGAAAATGACATTATCAGACTCATTAAACAAATACTTGAAGGAGTTTATTATCTACATCAGAATAACATTGTACACCTTGATTTAAAGGTAACGTAACATGATTTTAAGTAGCACTACACCTCTGTTCTTTCTCTGCTCTCGGGTTGCACAGTTGGGAGCTGGTATTGATAGGAAACGACAGTTGGGTCATGCTCAGCTAGACTGCACACGTGCTACATGGACTTAATTTTGTGTAGGCAGAGAGAAGGCTGCATGTGTGAGCAGCTCAAATTAATCACTAGGCTCTTAAAACCCCTCATTACTGTATGTTCTAATCCTACAAATATGCCACTCCATCCCACTCTTACTGCCACATCCCAGACTTTCTTTCTTATAGAACTATCTCCAAAATACTGAATTCTGATCTCCGTCTTGAAGATAACCTACTCGTCCTTGTTCCTCTGCTCCCATTATATGCATTCATCTTTCTCTTGAGGCTTTTTCAGTCTTTTGGCTTCTCCTTTTTCCCTCCCAGACCCTTCCCCAAGCCCTGAGACACCACTTCCATCTCTCACGTTACTATCCTTTCTCTTTATCCTTCCTCTGAAGCCATACAAGGACCCTAAAATCTGAGTCATGCTGTCTCTTATTGATTGAACATTGGACTCTTCTCTTCCTGGGCTATCTCCTTTCATATACTAGAACCATCACACTGTACTGAAATATTTTCTGCTTCTGCATTTTTATTCCTTCATGCCTTCTTTTATGCTATTCCCTGGAGCATTTTTCTAGCCCGCATACTTCTCCTTATCCTTTAAAATTCAGCGCAAGCATCATCTCCACGGCAGAGCCTTCTAGGACTTTCTTATGGGCAGACTTACGTAGTCTTTACTCCTGAGTATTCTGCATCTCATAATGAATCAATCTATCTATGTATCATCTTTTTTTTCAAACCAAGAATCCTCTTGGAGTGTATTTTTTTACTTTATTTATTATTGGATATATAGCTCCTCTTAAATAGTAGTTCAGTAAATATTTGATGAATGACTCAATAAAATGTGTAGTAATAAAATTATAAAAAAAATTATAGCTAAACAATAAGTTCCACTTAATTTACCTCTGATCTGAGACTGGTATACTTTCATTGTTGTAGATTACTTATCATTTTTTTGTTGTGCTTTATTAGCCACAGAATATATTATTGAGCAGCATTTACCCTCTTGGGGACATAAAAATTGTAGACTTTGGAATGTCTCGAAAAATAGGAAATGCATGTGAACTTCGGGAAATCATGGGAACGCCAGAATACTTGGGTAAGAATTTCCTTTTATTTTCTATACTGTTTGAGATTTATTAACTCTATGATACTTCTATGGGGCTATATTTTAGAGCATGTAATTCCAGGATATATTTGGTTCAGGTATTTCAGTGCTTTCAAATTTGTTTATGACACATTTAAATGAACTGTGGTGAACTGTAATTCACATGACATTGGGCATGTTACTTACAAGTTTAATGTTTGTGTGTAAAAGCTTTGTACATAAAGAAAAATAGGTAAAAGAGAAGTTAGGGAGCAGGAGAAAATGGGAAAAGAGGAAAACAGAATCAAATGGCCCATTATTTCCTGCATTTGAAGCCTGTTTGTTGGATAGACATCACTTTTGCTTCTGTCCTGGTGAGGTTTTGCTGAGGGTTGTCAAAGAAGGATTTTAAAGAAGAAACATGCCAAAAAGAACCAATGATTAGATAATCTAGGCATGTTGTACTAAATCAACAAATTAGATCATGAGACGAAAAATTTTTAAGTTGTATGAAATAGCATATAAATTTAAAGCACTTTAATTTATGGTAACGATCTTTTTACACTTTTTTGTTGTTGCTCATGTTGATATCCTCATGTGGGATACAGGTAAGCAGAACACATGTCACTCAGCTAGGCAGCTGACTTTCCTCAAAATGAAAAAGAAAGCAAATTACTAACTTTTGAATGCTAATAGAGGCTGTAATGGCCTAGAATAATGATTGTTATTACAGATAACACAGCTCACAGTATATGAGAAGGTGGTAGGTGGTGCAATGGAGGCTGACAATTATGTATGAAGCTTTGATAATAAAACTGTTAGGCTTTAGGAAACAGTTTCTCTTTGGAGAAATTATGAAACCATACTGTGAAACAAAAAAGTTATTATTCAAGCATAGATCCTAGTTTAGACTCTACTAATTTGAAATTTATGGTAATGTTTATAAAGTACAGAGAATTTATGTTGCACTTAAAAAAAATTGGCAGGGGAGGAGATGGTGGGAAATTAATTGCTTAAGAAACAAGGTTGTTGATAGTTTAAGAGGGATATTTAATCTATTTAAAAATCTACAACACTTCCAGGAAGCATAATTTGCTCATAATGTCATTGTAAATGTATATGATTCTATTTACCGTGGGAAGAAAAACTTAAATTATTCTAATAAAATGACTCAAATGTAATTCCTAACAGAGTAATAAAACTAAAATTTTAAAAAGATTCTAGCTTCTAACATTTTACTTCTTCATAAATTGTTTTTCCTGAGATTAATCTTAATGATTTAAAAATGCTTTATAGCTACTGGTTACTCCAAGAATATAATTAGTGCTTTTGGTTATAAAATATAATTAGTGCATCTGGTTGTAAAATTTTCTCAATATGAGATACGTTTAAATGTCCAATCATAGGATAATTAATATGATGCAGAATTTCTATGGATTATGTTAGTAGTTCTGTAAAATTAAATCTAGTTTAATATAAAGTAGTTTTCATCTTTTTAAATTCATCATTATTAAATTTGAATTTTATTTTCTCTTTTAGCTCCAGAAATCCTGAACTATGATCCTATTACCACAGCAACAGATATGTGGTAAGACTTTGTTAATTACTTAAATGCCTTTATTTAAAGCTGGTTAGTGTATATTCTAGGGTTCTTTGATTTCAAATGTAAATAATAACCCTTTCTTTAAGAGGTTTTATTCAAGAATCATTATTATGCCACAGGAAGACATTTACCTGTCCATTCTTTTTAAGTTACACTTTGGCTCTGAGCCAAAAGTATACGAATGAATAGGAGAACCCTTTTCTTGGAGGAAGACTCAGTAAATGGACGGAATAGTTGCAGAACTATGCTACATGTTCTATAATAAAGATGAAATGCTATTTAATAAGCATGGCAGAAGCAGCAGACAAGTACCAGATGGGAGACATCTGACCCAGGTCTAGCAGAACTAGAAGGGTATTTGCTCAGCAGAGAAATGAGGTCAGATCCATGCAAAAGTTTAGTTTTACGAGAGTATCTCTCTAGGGTACTGTGAGTCTGTGTGGTCTGCACAGAGACTGGCGTACAGCAGATCTCAAATTGACACTGGAGCTTTAGTTGGGACCACAGTGGAGGACTGACTCCATAAGTCCAAGTGAAAGAGTTTAGACTTATTCGCTGTGTTCCATGGATGGGACTATGATGGGTTTGCCAAGGAAAAAGGGTCCTGTGGCTAAATAAGTGGGTGAAATAGGTGCTACATTTATTGTCTTTTTCTGGTTCCTGAGCACAGGACTTGTCATTAACGCTTTACGATTCTAAAAGTTTTGCAGTTAAAAAACAATCACCGCCTCCCTGCCCAATGCTATGCTTTGCCAAACCTGCAGACTCTATTTGCATGGAACCGTGTTCATGTCTCACAGATCAATGCTATGTCATTGGACACCATTTGGGAAATGCTGCTCAAAGTAGCTCTGTGCACTTGGTACCAGGTGTTTGCGTGAAGGGCAGACTGTAGGCATAATGATACATATTTAATACATTATGATTACGTAAGTAACACACACGTGCACTCCCCTCACATTCTTTTTCTGTGAGGCAAACTTTGAGATAACACAATTATTTCAGTTTTAGTAGTATACTATAGGAACTTTGAAAAGCAATTTAAATCTAGTTTAGCTATACAAGTTTTGAGGGCAGGAATATGTTGAAAATCAATTTTACTTTATATAAATGTTTTAAGATGAACATACATTTTCAATACCCATCTTCTCCCTTATTTATTTTTTCAGGAATGTTGGTGTAATAGCATATATGTTGTTAACTCATACATCCCCATTTGTGGGAGAAGATAACCAAGAAACATACCTCAATATTTCTCAAGTTAATGTAGATTATTCAGAAGAAACTTTTTCATCAGTTTCACAGCTGGCCACAGACTTTATCCAGAGCCTTTTAGTGAAAAATCCAGAGTAAGTAATAATATTAATTTGTTTAAATACTATTACAAAATAAATTATATATGTCTATTAAGAAAGATACATCCTAAGACAGTATAAAATTGTCAGAAGTATGCTCTCAAATTTCAGGTAAAACGGGGACAGTATGAGAGAGATGGGGAATGTGAGAGATCATTAGATAATAAATCCATAACTTCAAACATAGAAAATGCAAAATATACAACAGGAAATCTTGGAGTGAAGAGATTTGGGTTTTTTCTTTCTCAGCCTGCTACTAGTCTCTGAAATTCCCACCAAAATAATTAGAAATAGGTTTACAATACACCTGGCTGGTGATGATAAGGCTTTGTTTTGAATGATTTGTGGTTAAATAACTATAATTATATAACAAGTCCAAATTACCAATTGTCAAATCGTTAAGGATCAGATGCTCTTTGACTGCCTGCTAAAGAAGGGACCTGAAACTACGGCTTAGGACCCTTATGTCACCTGTTGACAACTTCAAAGCAGGAAAAGAAAAAGCTGACCTCTCTTTTCTTTACCTGGCTCAGCCCTGTATACTTTAAAACAGCCTGGCTGTACATAATGCAGAAGCTATGATATGGTACCTGGGGCTGGCATCCTGGTTTTGTTACTTGTCAGGTCTTTTATCTCTGCCAATTACTTAATCTGCTAGAGGACTGTTTCCTTATCTGTTAAGGGAAAAACCTCATAGGTTTGTTAGTTATTTTGTTGGCTTAATGCAAGGCTGAACAAACTCTCACTAGCTCTGTTGTGCACATGAATGATTATTTAGTAGACATAGTAATAATACTATTTGGTTTTGGTTATAAACAGTTTTCATTTTCTTAAATATTTTAACCTAGGTTCTAAGATTTCCATAATGAGCACCTTAATTTTTTTACAATCAGAAAAAAATGAGCACAAAAACAAAGACTAAGGAAACATAGGTTCTAATGATAATGATGGTTGTGTTAAGGCGGAGTTCTGAGTATAGATAGGTGTTTTCCTTCCTTTTGAAATATTGTGATATTTGACCATATTGCTTTCACAAGAGAAAACAAAATTTTAAAACTCAAAATGTTGGATAAACATCATTGAATAGTAGCCTTTATTTTCAAGATTTAACAGCTATTGCTTTTTAAGATCACAAAATAATAGTAAAGATATAAATTATTTACATGTGTTTTCCTTCAAAGAGTTTGTAAACCCAAGAGTCTTCATAAGTTTACTAATTTTTATTTGTGGGGCTAACATGCCAAGCTTTTTGACTAGTTAGTCTCATCTGCAAGCTCCATGATAAACTGAATTTTCAGCACATGTCAGAAGTAAAGAAACTCTAAGTACTCTAGTTTTTCTGTTACTGTTCCCTTCTGTACTATGATTGTGTGTTATTTTCATAAAAAATTAGTGTATAATATATCAAACTGCAGACATCTCCAAGTTGATTTTTAGTTCTTAATTTTCCCTTGGTCTTTTCTTTCAAAGGAAAAGACCGACAGCAGAAATCTGCCTTTCTCATTCTTGGCTGCAGCAGTGGGACTTTGGAAACTTGTTTCACCCTGAAGAAACTTCCAGTGCCTCTCAAAGTCCAGATCATACAATAAAGTCCTCTGAAGACAAGACTTCTAAAGCCTCTTGTAATGGAACCTGCAGTGACCGAGAAGACAAAGAGAACATCCCGGAGGATAGCAGCATGGTGTCCAAAAGATTTCGCTTTGATGACTCATTATCCAATCCCCATGAACTTGTTTCAGATTTGCTCTGTTAGCAGTTTTCTCTTTGACTCATTTGGACTGAATTTGGAATTTGAAATTCACTCCAGTGTGAGATTGTGGTTTGTAGCTTCATTTATATGGCATGTTTATATTGTAAATGCATTTTGGCATAGAAGATTTTAAGGAAGTGTTTTAATGCTAAATTATTAGTTACTAGCATAATTTCATTTCCTATACTGAGATATCAAGAAAATATTGAAGAAAATATTTAAATATATGACAAAAAATAAAATTGTACATGTGAATTTACATGTTAATGAAGGAATTCAATTTCACATGGATTTATCAAAATGTATTACATACCAGGAAAAAATTGATTTGGATTATATTATGGTTAATGTAAACTGAACAGAATGAACACATTTGAATTCAATAATTCTCTAAGGTAAGTCCTACACCATGCCTGTATTGACAGAACATTGTTTAGGATAACAATGTCAAGTTTAAGTAAGAATATGTACTATTTTATAGATGCTCAAGAGATATTATATACTTGAAAATGTTTTTCAATCATGGATATTTTGAAGTTGCATAAGATTTCCATTACATATGGTCTACTATATGAGGTAGGTCCTTCAACCAGAGCAGAGAGGGAGTTAGAAATTGGATTAGGGAGATCCTGTACAAGTTGAAGTGGAAAAAAGAGCAGCATGGCATCGTTTTTAACCCATGTCTTTTGCCCACTCTCAGCTACTCAGATTTAACAAAGTGTAAGAGATGTATACACTTGTATACACTTGGTGTGCCAGTGTGGAGGATTTCCACCCTCCAGAATCTCTGGAGTAGAGGATACTTCGGTAAAACTGATTGTGCTCTGTTTTCTGACAGCCAAACATATTTATTAATTGAATGTAGAAGAAAGTCCTGACTGACTTAGAGTTTACAGAGTTTTGGGTGTCTTCTAAGTCTTAGAATACAAGCTATCATCCAGAATTCTAGAAGTATGCACAAAATATATCATGGCACCCGTAGGACTATTAGCACAGTGCCCAAGTCAGCAGCAGCAAGGTGGATGTGATCATAAAAGAGGCTGACAGCAACTCTTCTTAAGTTCTTGTGTGAAATAGCTGGGGAGCTATGGCACTCAGCAGGATGTGCGGCGCGGTTTTTGATGGTCTTTTGCTGGGACCAGTGCAGTAATCGTCCAGGAACAGCAGAATGTTTGATTGGTGGCTGGTGACTATGTTCAGTCCTCCAGCAGGGGTGGAATTGACTCCTTTTGGGTAATCTCTGATGACTTTCCACCTGGAGACTATTTAAAACTCTTATATTGTCATATTAAGATAATTGTAACTTCATGACCATGTTACTGTATTGAAAGAAATTAGGTTTTGTCAAAAGAAATCGTTGAGTTTTTCCCCTTTGAATTATATATGCCTCTGAAACCTTTATCTTCTTAAAATTTGTTAAGGCTCCAGATAACTTAAAACTGTTTTTAATAACCATGAGGTCACTTTATTTGGGTAAATGGTGAATTCCTTTTACATCTTCATTTCTTAAAGGAAAAATTATCTATGTTTGTGCATATGTGTATATGTATTTGTATAGATGTATGTATATATGTATCGAGATAAAATATAGTCCTTAGACAACTTTCTCTTAGAGTTCTTCCCTCCAGTATATTGTACTCAACTCAGGTGCCAAAGGAGCTCTCTTCTTAAAACGTGTAAATATACATTTAAATTCTTTAAGAAGTAGTTTATTGGTTCAATAAACTAGTCATTGTAGAAGCTAAATTGGGCTCTTGTATATCTAAAACAGATGAGTTTTTTCCCTAAATTGTTGCTTGTTCATTTATTTGCCTTCAGTATTAAGCTGATGCAGGTAAAGCTTAGTAGGCCAGCCTTTGGAAAAAGAGGAAATTATTGCTTTTACAAAGACCATATTATTTTTTTAAATTTCTAAACGAATTATGCCATACTGAAAAACAAAAATCAAAAAATGTTTCAATTTTAAATTATGAACTGTTTCTTTAAAAATATTTCATACTCATTTTCTTTTACTCTGAGGAATCTTAAAATAGTTTATCTGCTTCCCCTTAGTTAATAGAATACACAGGATTGTAAGTTTCCATACCTCTTATCCTAATAATTTTTATTGTAAAAAAGGAACTAGTGGTTGCACAAACAGTATAAGTCCATTTTTCCATAAAGGTGAAGTTATTTTCTGTGATTGAAATATGAAAATAATGTTTAGAGAGAACTTATTAATGGGTGACTCAATTCTTACTCTTTTTCCTCCCGAGATTGGAAACAAATGTCTATCAAAAGTAGATGGCATATCAGTCACGTGAGAATATGGAGAGCCCCTCTGAGGCAAATAAATGTCTGTAACACATCTGAGGATTAATGTCAAATTGTGCCAAGTTTAAAAAGTTTAATTTGCTTTTTGGATAGGATCTCTGGATAGATAGGATTAAAAATAGATGAGGTATAGATAACAGTTATAACTGTCATTTTAATTTTTTTTTCCCCACAGTAAAGTTAACCTAACTGAGCAGTACAATTATAATGGTAATGTAGAGAAGTCAGCAGTACCTGTTCTCCAGTCTGTGAGGAGATAAGGCACCTGTGCCAGAATATGAATCAATATGTTGCTTTCTTTATCAAGAAAGTCTCGTAAAAAAAAAGTCAGCCAGTTAGTGACACAGTTGATTTTCATTCTGCAACAAAAACTCTTTCTTTCATTTTGGATGGGTCATAAATAGTTCATGGGCCATACATGGAACAGCCTTGCTCTAAGCAGCATTTGTAACTGTTGATATTTTATAACTGTTTACATTTCCTCGGTTTATTTTTGAATTTTCAGTTTGATATCTGACTTGGGAACTTGTCCTTATTCATTGTTGTGTAAACAATTGTACTTTAATTTAAAATTGTATTAAAATTATCTGACTTCCCACTTGGGGAATTACTATCAGTTTATAAGTTTATCAAAGTTTAAAGAACTTTAAACTCAATGATAAATTTCACACAAATTCCAACTGCCCTCCATCTTAACTTTTATTCAATAATCATGTTTAGACCTATTGACCTACATTGTTATGAATACTCCGGTTTAAAAAAAACCTTATTACATCAACTTAATGATCCTTTTGGTTAAAAATTAAAAAGCACTTTTTTACATTGGTGGTTGTCTCGCTTTAAATTATTTATAAATTTGTTATGCTTAAAAGCAAACCTCTTTGCCTGGAGGCTCTATCCTTCAACCCACATCATCTTTGAACTCCCTTTCCAGCACAGGTATGTTGATTAGCTCTTGTCTGCTGGAAAAGACACATACATTTGGAAACAAGAAGGTCTATTCTCTTCTTGTAAGTAATAACCGAGACTGTTAGAAAATGTCGGTGAATGGCAGTGCACTCACTACACGTTGCATAAAGGTGAATAAGAGATTCTTACCCACCCAGAAATGGGTGAACTGGTTTTGTTTTAGGTTAAATACATTGAATTAAAAAAAAAATCAATAAGGAATTCTTCAAGAAGTGTATAGTCTAGTTGTGGACTAAGGTTCAATCAATTCTCATTATGTATAGTAGTCACGTTCTATAAAGTTTGCAATACTCAAGCATTGCTCCTACAGGAAATACAGGCTTACGTGACTGCAAGCTTCTGTTTGTAACATTTTTGTCAACTGATCAATACATAATTTTATGTGTGTTTCTGTTTCATGTGTGTTGTTGATTCACTAGCATTGAACTCAGCCAACAGCATTGTAACTCATGCCTGCATGAAACTTAATCTGTTTTCTCCATAGGCACATTACAGCCTTGTGCATAGGGACACTAACTACATAGCATTTCAGAACCATGCTTTGGGGCCATTTTAAACAATGAAATCACCAACAAAAAGCAGATAACATGATACTAAATAGACCACATAAAGGACATTTGTCTCATAGTGTGACAGCTGAAGTAAGAAGGCAGATCCTCACCCACTCTCAGCTGGGAATATGTATGTCAGGCAACTCAGATTTTTCACCACTGTGAATATGTCTGCAAATGACTGTGAAAGCACCAGGTGTGTTGATTTGGGTTTCTAAGTACATTTTAGCAAATAGGTAAATTTGCAACTATGGAGTCTGTGAACATTGAGGGTCAACTGTACATGCTAAAATCACGTAAGAAGTAGGAAGTATAATTAGAAATGGTGTGCAGATTAGACAATTCATAGGAAAGAGAAATTGATATGTGTTGGAACTTTTTAATTGTGAGCACTTTCAGGTTTCATCATATTTTTCTGGCACATAGGCATTCCCCAGTTTTTCCCTTTAGCCCCAGTTTTCCTCCTGGACATTGAAGTTATATGTATTATCTTTATTTGGATATAAGTATCTCAGACATAAAGTAGCTCTAAGTAAAATCATGATCATATTCTCCCTTTCTGTAATCACCTCCTCACTAACTTTCTGGCTTCATGTTACCTTCCTTAGTTAACAAAGCACTATTTACCAACACATCACAACTGGAAATCTCTAGGTGTCATTCTAAAAATTTTGTTTACTGCACCTCTTTCAATTAGTCATTAATTTCTATCAATGACATCTCTTTATAGATCCCGTAGTCATTTCCCCTTGATTCTTACTGGCACATGGTCTTTGATCTAGATCTAGATTATCTAGATCATCTAGAAAAGGGTTGGCAAACTTTTTCTCTAAAGGGCCTTTTCTATATATTTATAATATATATTAACATTTTAGGCTTTGCAGACCTGACGGTGTCTTGTCACAACTACTTAATTCTGCTTTTGGAGACAATATGCAAAGGAATAGGTGCTGCTTCCATCATCTTGTAACTGTGAGGAAATGGACAAGGGAATCCTGGAGATGTTGACGCTGACGTCAATGTCCCAAGTAATGGTGGCTGACATCTCCTTGATTTTTCAGTCTGTGATTTTCAAAAATGCCCTGTTAGTTGAAGCCACTCTCTTTTGGGTTTTCTATTATTTGCAGCTGAAAGTGTCTTAACTGACAGAATCATCAATGTTTTCCAAACTCACATTTCTCATAATGTCATTAGATGTGTGGCAAAGAAAGTATGTATACCTGTTTATATTTTAGAAATACCATGTTCAACAGTGTTAAAGATGAATTTTTACTGTAGGATTCCTTAGAGGCTTTAATTTCTATTGGGAACCTCCAAGCGAGGAACCCAATATGTACTTTGTCTTATGATGACTGACCACGCTAACATCTCTCTGGATAGTTACTGAGAAAACACTGTACCAAAGATACCAAAGCAATGTGGTCCAAAGATTTCTACAGATCTGGATTATCCAGGAATAGAATTCAAGTTATGTGAGAATCCGCTCATGTATTGGAGAAGGAACTTGAAAGGGCAGGTTCCTAATTTTTGATCCAAGTAAGACCATTTGCATTAGCTCTTTATAGTGCTTACTATAAACTTCATACTTTTATTAGAAGTCAATAAACACACTCTGATTCTCAATATCTTTGAAAACGGGTAGACCTACGTAGTAGCCTTCCCAGTGACAGAACTCCCAGTGTGCTCCTGCTTACTGGTGGTTAGCAAAGGTAAAAGATGGAAATGTACTGTGGCCTCCTAGGCGCTCCGTGAGTAGGAAGAGAAAGAAACAAGGCCTAGCAGTTGATGACTGAAAAAGTTAAGGAATGCAGAAATAATGAAAGGGCAGTCAAGCAGAGAAATAATCATAACTTAAACAATAAATCAGCCCCAAGGACTCCCAGTTCTGTCTCAAAGGTGAATTCTAATGCACAATCCTCAGGGATTTTTGCAGAAACCATACCCCAACCAGATAGAGAGTGGTACCATGAACTTGTATCCCCCTAGACTGATTGGAGCCTGAAGATTGATAGTGTTAACCCCTGTTACCTCACCACTCATCAATCAGAAAACTGTACACGTGCTGATCATATTCCCCATGACCCTCTCCCTCACTTTGTCAGTGGGAAGTTGGGATCTGTTGAGCATTAGCTGCCCATACTCCTTGCCTGATGCCTTGTGGTAAATGCTCTACTTTCCTTCATCACAGGAAGATGTCAGTAGATTGGTTTTGCTGTGTGTTGGGCCAGGGGACCCAAGTTTGGTTTGGCAATGTCTTGAAGATGTTTCCTTGATAGAAAGCCATTGGCATGACTTTCCGCTGGGTACTCTCAGCCTGGTCATGCCTTGGCTTCCAGAACCAGCAGGCTGTACTCTCCTGCTCCTTCATCTCTATCATTTTAATTCATTTGTAATATATTCCACACCTAAAAGTAAAGGCCTTATATCAAATGTGTCCCCAGAAACAGAACCAACAGGATACAGAGTGAGATACATTAGAGGAGATTTACTACAGGGAGTGGCCCATGTGATCATGGAGGCTGAGAAGCTCCACCATCTGCCATCTGCCATCTGCCATCTGTGAGCTGGAGAACTAGGAAAGCTGGGGTATAATTCCAGTCCAAGTCTGGAGCCTGCAAACCAGGCAGTGAGGAGCCAACAGTGAAGTCTCAGTCCAGGTCTGAAGCCCAGAAAACCAGGAAGGCCAGTGTTGAGGGCAGGAGACGATGGCTGTCTCAGCTCAAGCAAAGAGGGCAAATTATCCTTTCCTCTGCCTTTTTGTTTTATGCAGGCCCTCAACTGATTGGATGATATGTCCACCCACACTGGTAAAGGTGCTCTTTACTCAATATACCAATTCAAATGCTAATCTCTTCCAGAAAAGCCCTCACTGACACACCCAGAACTAATGTTTCTCTGGGCATCCCTTAGCCCTGTCAAGTTGACACATGAAATTAACCATCATGGGTCTTTCTGTATCTTCTGACTTCTTCCTCATTTTATCAAAGCTCTCCCATAAGGATAGAGAAGTTCTAAACTTTTCCTGTAAATGTACTTTCCTCACTACAGCTGCACACACACACACACACACACATTTTTCTACCTTCTTGTTATATGGAAAAGTAAAAGTTTTACTTATAGGAAACAAATATCTTCCAGCTTATTGAAATCAATTAAGTCCTTTCCTTTAAAATATATTACTAAAGAAACTGTTCAAGAAACTCTCTAATGCACAAGGGTGGGTGCAATTGTGGTCAAAATCAAATGAATAACCTCTTACATTTAGGTCCTATGCCAACCCTATGCTGTGGTCAACTTTCAGAATAAGCAAAAAAAGGGGATTGTTTTATAATTAGTCTGAAGGATTCTGCCCTCTGTGGTTCACCACTGGAATTTAAATTTAGTGATTGTAATACCCCTTTGAAAGGCCAAAGAAAGATATGTGCTAATTATACCAATATTTCTAGCCAGATCATAAAATGCAAGTGGGTCACCAGTTACAGATACAATTGTAAGTTGTACACTCACTCTACTTATACTGAATAGTAAGTGCAATATGTATGTGGAGGACATTGTAAGATATAATTACTGAACAAAGAAAACAATAGATTCTCCATGACATAGAAGGCATACCTATCTTCCCCTATAAAATCAATCAGAATGAATAAATTTGAGGTTCCTTGTTATCATTGAATTAATGGCCTATATAAAGTCAAATTTTAGAGATGAAACATTGTGATTTATTTGTTTCTTCCTTTGAAAGAAGTTGTTAGCCCAATTTATTAAGAACGTGATTGGTTTTTTAATTGAGTTTTGCACAAAAAGGCTTCTGAAATAAATGAATATGTAAGTAATCACAGACTAAAGACCATTGAAATCAAGTTATAAAGGGAGAAAAAGAGCTGAGCCATTTATTTAGAGGCCTTTTTGGCCACTTTAACCTGTGGAACATCAATTACTTCTTTCTTTCACGAAACAGCTGTAATCAGCTGTTTGCTTCTTTAATTAGTTCTGGTCCTAATTCATTTAATACTAATGATTAAGCATGGGATACTGCAAATAAACCTGTCTCCTTTCCTCCCAGAAACAGAATAATTACAATGGCCAATGGCTGGAGCCATTTATATCACTAAATTTGTAAGAGACTTAATTACTTTGGCTTTGCTCCAGGGTCCCAAACAACTCGTACAAATAGTCCCACAACACTGTATCAAAGTATCAGATTAATTTTGTGTTTTTAAAACGGGTGTTTGTGTGTTTATATAAATATACTGCCTGTGGGTATGTCTATTCAGAGATACATAAGATATAAATTAAAAGAGGAGGAATAAAGTTTACTGAGGGCCCACTATGAATCAGGAATTATATTTGGCTCTTTTATTCATGCTGTTCCATTCAATCTTTATGACAACTCTGCAAATTAAATATAGTCGATGTACTTAATCTCCTGTGATGGAGAGAAGTGACTGGATGAAGAATGGAAGGAATTCAGAATGGTTTTTATGGAATACTCTGCATTCCTATCAACAGAGAGGAACGATTGCTTAAAATGGTGGTGGTGTGGAGGATGGGGGCACTTACGTGTTCCTGGGTAGCCCTGCAGGAGTGGCAGCAGATAAGAGCCATCTCTGCTTCTGTAAGCACTTCGTGTTTTTCTTTCCCCCACCCCTCCTTCCCAATTCCTTTAAGCCTTAATACTCAGGTTGTCTCCCTCTTATGAAAATCTCATCTCAGAAAGGTTCTGAAATACATTCACACAAAGTGAAAGTGACTATTATAAGCTTCAAAAGTCATCCCGAGGGGCAGATTATATTTTCTGAAAAATAACCACAGAAATATTTATGATCCCTCATGTTCTCCCACACCCCGGCCCCTCCCATTGTGTGTCTGCACAAACAGGTGTCATTTGTGAGCTGCCCAAAATGCTTGTGAAAATTAAACAAGTGCCAACCAAATTGAACTGGCTACACTACATTTATTCTTAAAATTGTTAGAAATGGAAATAACCTTACTAGATGTGAGATTTATCGAGTTTTTGTCAAAATGATTGCAAAGGTACATAAATCTTATTCCAGTTCCTGGATACGGAAATCTCACATTTACTTTGAACTTATAGTAAAAGCCTGTGAATTAGATCGATTTCTCTCAAAAACAATTCCTTACTTTCTTTCACTTAGGAAGCATAGCCTAAACTCTGTTCTTAAAAAGGCAGGCATGTATGAGTCAATGGTCTGAAAGCTGACTAGAAACTTCAGTAATTATCTCCTATAACTATAAGAACATCTCAAACACATTTAAAGAAATTTGATACCAAAGGGTGCTTTGCAGCCAGGAAAACTATCTTGCCAAGAATATGGTGGGTTCATTATCGGTACATTTAGACTATGATAAATGAGCCAATGTCTGAACATTTCCCACAATATGCTCTTTTTAAATAACAGCTTTATTGAAATATAATTTTCATACCATACGGTTCACCTAAAGTGTACAATTCAATAGTTTTTAATACAGTCACAGAATTGTGCAACCATCAACACTATCTAATTCCAGAATATTTTCATCTCCCCTCACTGCCAAAAACCTCATACCTGTTAGCAGTCACTCCCCATTTTCTTTCAAGCTTCTCAGCCCTAGGCAACCACTAAACTATTTTCTGTCTCCCTGGCTTTGCCTAGTCTATACATTTCATATAAATGGAATCATAAAATAATGTTTTGTGATTAGCTTCTTTCACTTAGCATAATGCTGTCAAGGTTCATCCATACTGTAGAGTATATCAACACTGCATCCTTTTTATTGCTGAATAATATTCCACTGTCTGGAGAGATCAGATTCTGTTTACCCATTGATCAGTTGATGAACATTTAGGTTTTTTCTGCTTTTTGGCTGTTAAGAATAATGTTGCTATGTTCAAGTTTTTGGGTGGATATATGTTTTCATTTCTCTTGAGTGTATAACCAGGAGCAGAATTGCTGGGTCATATGGTAACTTTATGATTAACCATTAAGGAACTGCCACATGTTTTCCAAGGTGACTCCATCAGTTTACATTCCCACCAGCAGTAAGTGGGTTCCAAGTTCTCCACATCCTCCCCTATACTTGTTATTGTCTTTTTGATAATTGCCATCCTATTAGGTATAAATGTAAATCTCTTTGTGGTTTTGATTTGCACTTCCCTGATGACTAATGATGTTGAGCATCTTTTCATGTGCTTATTGGCCATCAGTATATCTTCTTAGAAGAAGATGTCTTTTCAAATCTTTTGCCCACTTAAAAATTGGGTTATTTGTCTTTTATGATTGATTTTTAGGAGTTCTTTATAGACTCTAGGTACAAATGGGTCTCCTTAATTTTTGAGGAACTACATGAAAGAAAATAAATCTAAGATAAATCAAAATATCTTGTGTCCACATCCAAAACTGAGACACACACATATATGTACAAATAAATATAAGGTACAATTCTTTCATGTTTTAGCAGGAAAAGCTCCTCATTACTTACAATACCAAAACACTCAAAGATTGTACAAATGTACAAAAGAATGTGCAAAACGTACAATAATGGGAAACACACAAAATGAGAATTATGAAGTGTTCTCCATGACCATGGATAATTCTATGATACATTAAGTGAAAATGTGTGTGCTGCACAAACACACACACACACACATATGATGTAAGCTTAACTAGTTTAAAAAAATATGTAGGACAAAGTCAAGAAAAAAATATGCCAGTATACTAATCCTATAAGCACTTGGGCCTTCCAGTTCTCTACAATAAGTGTGCGTGTCTTTTATAATCAGGCATTTGATGAGCGAGGCGGTGAAGCTGTCTTAGCAATAGCACGTACAAACACACACACACACACACACACACAAGTAAAACTAAAATAATATACCATGTTTAACAAATTCTGATGATTTTGGAAGTTCTTCATGGCACTTTCTTATGTATCTTTTTGAGCAATGCCAGGAAGTTAGAGTCATCTTACCTACAAAATCACACAACCATTTATCTTGGACTTTATTCCTCGCAGAGTTTAAGATACTTCTTGGAGGATAGCTTGGCATCCTGACACGTACTTCCTCGTTCATAAATAATACTTTACAGTATTCACGTGTCCCTCCACTTTGAAGTGTGTGTGAGATCCTGATCAAGGACAATTTTTCTTTGTTTATTTTTTGTTCATTGGTTTGCTTCATATATTATTGAAAGAGAGGTCCATAAAGGTTTGGAAAACATCTTTTGTGTCACCACAGCTCGATGCAGCTTCCTTCTTTCTTGGAGGCGCAGGAGATTCCCGTGATGCAGGCAGGCCACGGGTCTCCAGCCACAGTTCTCACAGCTGCTATCACTTCAAGACCAACCACTAATTGCTGAGGAATTCACTGAGAGCTAAAAAAGACCATTTCTTCTTCGTGGACTCCTTGAGATCTCCAGCAGATTTCTCTTGTTCTCAGGCCCTGCCTTCTCATTACCCACGACAGTTCTCATTCCCCTGCTCTCCATGTGCATGTATTTTAAGGCAAAACGACTCTTGCAAAACAAAATGTTCTGGTGGGTTTAGATCCGCAGGGATAAAGCGATGTTGGCATAGAGCTGTGGACCCATGTCCAGAACTGCTGTTTGTAAATGTGACAGCAATTATACTAAAAATAAGAACTTTCTTTGCAATTTATGGAGGTATGGCTAGAGGAGAAACTGGAGTTGTCCTGTATTTTTCAAATGCCCTTTCATTTCCTGCTGTGTGCTGATGTTTCAAAGCCTCCACATGAATTAAAGTTCCAGTGAGATTTGCCATAGTGGTTTCTTGGGAATGTTCATAAATATTTTTTGATTTGGTTTTGTTCTCAGCAGAAAGTGTTGCTTGTGATTATCCCTTTTCTAAATTACATCTCTTTTTTAGATCTAAAAAAATAAGCTCGTGTGTTTTTCAGGAAGCAATTTTTTTTTGCCCTGCCCAGCTCAGGACTGAGGGGTTTTACTTTAGGAACATGGAGCGAGAGATTTCAATTACTGATTTGATATGAAGGCAAAAGTGAACTTACCAACGTTTTCCAGTTTAAATAAGCTTTCCTTACATTTTGCCTGTAAGCAATCTTTGTTTCAGCAGGTTAATTATTTTGCTACTTAAAGTGGCCATGGTTCCTTGTGCCCAGGCTCTGAATAAATCAGGCCCCTCCTTGTGCTGGGAAACTCAACTCATCTCCCGACTTCAGCGACATTTACCAATTTGCTCAGCGGTTTTCATCCACATGGGGAATTAAAAGCTTGGTAACATTTCAACAACCTTAAAGAAGAGAAAAGAATCATAAAATTCAAAGAGGATCCCCTGAAGCCTAACCCACGCTGGACTCTGGATCACAAGGCAGTGAGTACATTACTCCCCAAGGCTTTGCAAGATTAACT
The DNA here is from genome assembly GCF_036321535.1 of Camelus dromedarius. Taxonomy (NCBI): domain Eukaryota; kingdom Metazoa; phylum Chordata; class Mammalia; order Artiodactyla; family Camelidae; genus Camelus; species Camelus dromedarius. The sequence goes on from NC_087439.1 coordinate 75,368,991, forward strand.
GTGGTGAACAGCACCTCTTTTTCCATAGCTTTTTTTTTTTTTTAAACAAAAGGATTCCATTAAGGCAAACACACACACACACACACATACGCACACACACACTAGGAATGCAAGGACATTTCCAAGTTCAATTCCTTTCCAAGGATTGCACTTTTATTCCCTGGGGAACATGAGGGCTGTGGAGGAACGTGGGCGGTTGCTGACTGATCTTGCTATTTGACATCCTTCCTCTGGTTTGGCCACTGAGGACTGAGCGGGAGGCGACAGACACACCAACCACCTGATGAACCAGTGGGCGGGAATTCGTGTTAAAGTTTATTGAGTACTTATTTGCCATGTGTAATGCAAATTCTACCTTTATCACTGCTTTTCTCATTTAAACCTCACAACCACTGGAAGGGGTAGATATTATCAGTAGTCATCCTGGTTTTACTGGAATGAAGGGATTCGGCCAAGGTGGCACAGCCAGTGAGGGGCAGCAGCAGGAATTTAGTGCAGGCCATCCCGCATACCAATGAGTGCTGGCTTTCTACCCCCATTATTTTGGACTCAACTACAAAAGTACCTACATCTGTCAGCTGTTCCTATTATTTCCCCATGCTTCCCATGGACAGGAGTGCAAGTTTGCAAATCCCAGCTGTCCACTGAAATAGCGCACAGCCACCTCACGTAATATACTGCATGACTCTGTGTTTACAGTGCCTTCCACAAATATTACATTCTATATTATTGCTTGCTACTAAATTGATAAAGAATAATAAAATATAAATGTTAATAAAGTTATTCTCACAGAGATTATAAAGTGAATGCCAATATCTATTTGCTTTAAGAGCATTTAGAAGTTTATGCAAGTTTAAGAAGCACTACATTACAGTTGATATATTTTTTCTTCTTGAAAATTACAGTTTGTAATTTTTATTTAAGTGGTAAATGCATTCACCATAGAAAATACAGAAACACAAAAAAATGAAAAATCAACTTAGATTCCTTATTTAGGGATAACCACTGCTAATGATGATGTATCTTTTGCTTGATATATCATAAATATATTCTTGCCATAAAATAGTGTAACATAACATTATATTTAATGGTTACATACTATATCATCGTATGGCTTTAGCATCTTTTATTTAACCAATCCCCAATTTTTGGATGTTTAATTTTTAAAATTATTCACTATTGAAAACAATACAGCAATTATTCTTGAAGGCAAATTTTTGTGTATATTCATAATTATTTCCTTTAAGATAATCTCTTAAAAGTAGAATTTCAAGGTCAAAGGGTACATAAAATATTTCGGTTTTATTATCTTCTGGTAAACTTGTACTAATATTTTAAGGTCCAACAGCTAAGTGAAGTGCTTGTTGCTACTCCCTTGCCAACGTTGGGTATTATCAATTTTCAAGTAATTACCAATTTTATAGGAGAAATATTACTTTTTTATTTTTCATTTCTTTTATCATTATGAGGCCAGGCATCTTTTCATGGTCATTTTTATTTCTCCTTTTATTAATTCTGAGAAGTAAGATTAAAAAAAAATTTGCCTCAGGCTGAGCAAAACCATATATCATGATGATAGGTTAACAAAAAAGCTTTAGATGATGATGATGATGATGACGATGATGACGACGATGATGACGACGATGATGACTGGAATCTGCTTCCTTTATGTAGATGCCGCAGGCACAGAATGTTGGGTTTGGGAGGGATCAAACCTTAAAATTTGACAGCTAGCAGTGACTTTGGTCAGCTTGGTGGGATCTTCTGCTCTGGATGAACATGTATGTAGTGGGCAACGAATGAACATTTGAAGAGCCATTCAAAGGGATGACTAATCAGACCCAAAGTAGACCTTTTCCTGATCTGAGAAAAAACCAAAATGCTGAGTCACCAGGTTATTTGTGGCTACAAAACTATTATTGGCAAATAGTCTGGGGCTATCAAATTCAGTTCCATTTGTAATTGAATTTGAGACCCACATCCTTTTCTCCAAAGAGACTGGTGTACCAAATCTGTCTGACATTGGATAGTACTAAACAGGATTTCAGCCAATGAACAAAGTTCTTGTTTATGGAAAACGTCAAGGGTGATAAGCATGAAAGAGTAGTAATCATTATTTTCTATCTACCTAACTTAATAAGTGGACATGAACAGTGAGAAAAAATTTCTCCCATACAAATACAAAAGTTCTGTCCTGAGAAGCTGAGTTAAAGGTTTGTGAAACCTTAAAGGATCCAAAACAAATGCAAAATGATTATTTTAGTTGGGGGTACTTACAGGTTGAAATTCCCTTGGAAATATGCGTGTGTTTCATGTGAAAAAAAAGGGGGGAGGGTGGCATGTTTCTGAAAGAGCAAGATAACGTGAGCTATTATTCCCCGGCGTGTTGGAATAGCGGCTTCCGGTCCCTTCCCCAGCCTGGCCTGAGCACGCATGCGCGCACTCCGCAGTCAGGATTGCGGTTCCCTCACCCGGAGCTTTCAAGGTAACAGACTTTGCACCTCCCACCTCCAACACTGAGTCTGGCACAAAAGCAGTTGCTCACCAAGTGTGGATCCTGGAATGAAAGAACAAAACTGCCAAAACGTGCTAGAATAAAACATTAAGGTGAGCAATCCTGGCATCATCATCCCCACTATCAGGTGAGAAGACGGAGGCTGATGAAATTGAGACTTATTCTGGGTTGTATAGTTAGTGACAGAGCCAGGATCTTGATCTCTATTTCCTGGTCCTAGAATTATGTTCTTTCAACTGCAAAAGAAAATTAGCTTATGCATTTTGATGGACTATTCAACATCGTAAAAGTGGATTTATTAATGTTAGGTTATTTTTCCATTCTGTATTCATTTATGCATCGTCTCATTTCTCACATAATTCAGAGCAACCTATGAATGTACAACGAGGGAGAGGGCGGGAGAGAGAAAGAAAAGATTACGTACTGGGAAAATACACGCTAGAACTGTAATAGCTAATATTAGTATGCCAGGCATTGTTCTAAGTGCTTTACATAGATTAATTCAGTTGATACACACAATGACTCTGTGAGGTAGGTATGGTGTTTTACAATTTTACAATCGTAGGAAATGAAGCACAGAGAATTCCAGTAATTTTCTCAGGTCCCAAGGCTAACATGTGGTGAAGCCTGGATGTAAACCTAAGTGGTGGTGGCCCTCAAAGCCGTGCTCAAAGCTCTGTACTAGCCCACCTTCCAAGTATCCTTGCAGTCCGTGCTTGTCTGGCTTCTGTCTTCAGATCCATGCCGTGGGAAGCCCCTCCATCTACCCTCACACGTGGTTCTGAGACCCAAACTCCAGGTCTATCCCTCAGACTTATACACTTCCACTTTGATATATTTGTATTTATTAAGATCAGCATTCAATCAGATTTTTAAAGTTATTCTCAGAAGGAAGTTTGATCTGTAATAAGTCTAGGCTCCAATCTTGAACTCCCTTATTTTCGGGTTGTGTGATCTTGGGCAAGGCAGTTAGCTTCTTTGTGCCTGGGTTTCCCCATCTGTTGAATTTTGACAATATTAGTAACTATCATATGTTTAGTGCAGTACCTGGCACATAGTAATAATGGATATTAGCTATTATCATTAATTATAAGAAAATGTAACACTTAAATCTTCACATGTAGGCCCTAGTGTGGCCACTTACTCAGAGAAGAATCTGAATCATCAGGACTAAGCAAATAGAATCAGGCCTAGATAACACAACCACTAGCTGTTTGCTGCTTCCAGTCAATTAAACCTGAGCTTTTGGCTTATTTGCCTGACCTAAATTTGGTAATGCTACCTCATCCAGACACAGGTGTAATGTGTCTTTTGACTTTTTATATCTGCAGGCTTTCTAGATTTGTTTATGGTGTTGAAAAATTTTTAAGTATAATGCCAATTAAAGAATTAAAAATTGTGGAAATATGTAAAGGGAAAAATCACTTATAATCTCATCTTCTAACAATGGTGAGGATTGAATAAATCATCATTCTCAGTTGTGGCACACGGTTGGCATTGGTGCAGGCATGGTTATCTTTTATTTTGTTTATTCATCATTATCTAATGTAACGAATAGTAAAAGACCCACTGTCCTGCCCCAGAAGTAGGATGCTACCAGTCACTAACCTCTTCCTATTTGTTTTTTCTCTGTTCCTCCTGACCCTGTGCCTCCCTGCCAGAGATAACCTCTGTCCCAAATTTTGTGTTTATCATCATTCCTTTTCTTAGTTTCATCCTGCACACACAAACACACATGCACATGTATACATATGTGTGCCTTAATAGTATTTAGTTTAGGTTGTTTTGATATATGATATTTACTAAGATTCACCCATGTTGGCCTGTATGACTGAAGTCCACTCATGTAAAAAGCTTTATGATTTTCTATCATGTGCCTGTACCACAACTTACTTGTCCTTTCTCTTGGTAATGGACATTTGGAGATGTATTTGTTTTGGTCATTAGAAAAATATGTTTTTTAATGTTGTTAAGATCAAATGCCAGACATAATTTTGCTTCTGCCTTCTGCTCACCTCTGTACTTGCCATTATATTTCAGAATTTTCTCATTTTGTTACAAATTTAGAGATGACAAAATCTCCTTCAGTGGGTATACCATAATTTGCTTAACCACCTTCCTATTATCAGGCATTTAGATTGTATCTCATCTTGGCTAACACAATGACCACATAAACAAATATTATTGAACAGAAATATGGTTTCTGAAGTTTGTATTTTTTCCTGAAAATGATTTCCAAAAGCAGAACCACTGAATCTGCTAAAGGTTCATACCCAAACATTGTAGGACTACTGTATATACCGCCAAATTAATTTCCAATGCATCAGACTAATTAAAATTCTAAACTCCAGCAGCAATGATTCAGAGTGCATTAGAAAAATCAATTTAAAATCTGAGTGTTCAGAGGAAATAGCCTATCCAGACCTGCTTGGCAACAATAAATTGATCTGGGAAAACTAAACATGAAAGAGAAAGACACTTGCAATCATCAATGATCTCCTGGATCATTACTATTTTCCTTTAGTATGCTAGATATATGACTGTTTAGAATCATCCAAATGAATGAACCACATTCTCTGTTTTTCTCTCTGGACATTTGATCTATTTAAGTAGAGCCAGAATTAAACCAGCATACTGCCACAATGCAAATTGTTTTGTTTTGGGAATTTTTGAGTTTCATGCTTTGCATTTACCAGAAAGTGACCTCCTAACTTCCCTTTATGTGTTTCAGGATTTTGTGTTCTGGAAGGCATTCTTTGGTTTACTTTACATTATGAGATCTACAATATCCTCTCTTTCAATAATTACCTAACTTGACTGGAACACTTGTCACCTATAATAGGATTCAGCTGAGGGAATTTTTGTTCCTTTGATGTAGAAATTCCTACTGTTCTGTAGATTATTTTCTCAATTTATTTTTTTAAAAAAGCATCTCAATCCCATGGCAGTGCCAACCAAGACAGCACAGTGGAGGTGCCAGGTTTGTAGGCATCATCTTGCCTAAAGGGACTCACAGTGAGTTTAACACGAAATTTATTACTGTCTATATCTGCTTGCAAGACTTGATGAAATCATTTGGTTCTATTATATTCAAGACCAGTAACAATGAAGTGAATAAACTGTCCAATAGCCAAAACATAATATGCACTTTTTCTTTTGGTCTAAAAGTGTAGCACAGTGCCCCATATATGTTTTAAAAAGATGTCAGTTCAGAGAAAGGTCAAAATAATTCTACAAACAGATCAAAGCCATTTCCAGCTAGGGAAAGCCAAATGATCTTGTTTCCAAATCAACTCTGAAATCTCATTTTTTTTCTCTCTTTCATGACTGTTGGACCCCATTTATTTTAAAGTTTTTTTCCCTTTTTCTATTGGTATCTTTCTCACAGAAACACTTTTCATTTTGTCCAATTTTTTCACCCACCCCTTAGTTTAGGTTTGAATGCTGTTTATGCTGTTTAATTTTACATCACAAAGAATGTTTTTGAAATATTGTGTAAAATTCTCCTGTAGTGTATATCACATATGAGGCCATTTTTTTCTAAATTGTCTTTATTTCCTTTTAAAATATCATTAGACTACTACACTTCACCATTGCTTAACATCTTCCAAGGAGGAATTTATGGACTAGCAACTGTCTTTCTCTCTGTGCCTGAATTTTTCATCTATAAAATGCAAATTAAAACAGTACCACTTTGTATAGCTGAGGTTAAATGAGTTACATAAAGCTTTTAGTACAATGATAGGCTCAGAGAAAATGTTATGTAAGAATTAATATTTTTATTTTTATTCAACCTGATACAAATATCTATGCTAATGAAATCTCCAATAGATTCTAGATTCCTGTCTGACTATTGACAACCAAACAATAAGAATATGGAAACAAGAAGAATAAGAAAATAATTCCATTGGGGGCACAAAATAATTACTGACCCTTGATTTAGTAAACATTTATTTGGGGGTTACGCTAAGCAAAGAAAAATATTAAATAAATGAATGTACTTCCAGATCAGAAAACTCTGAGCGAAAGGTCAGGCTTACAGACACTTTACTGGAGGGACGGCCACCTCTGTTTTGGAAGACTTTTCTCTCTCAGTGGTTATCTGCTCAAAAGGGTCCTTGAGGAGGGGATGTCGGAGGTGAGTGTTTGCTCCACACACCACCTACCTACTGTCGCTCTGCCTCCTTACAACCCAGAGAGTCGGCTGCCAAGTACTTCAGGGGGGCTGGCCCTTCTGCTGTCCCAGAGCTGAATCTTGATTCCCTTCCCCTCCCTGTGACTGATGTAGAAATAGATGAATCCTTCAATTCTTGCTAATGCCACAAGAGGCAAAGTTTACTTGGGAGCTTCTGGGAAACTCTTCCTGGTACTGAAAAAGGGACCTATGAAAGAAGTGATTCTATCTTCCGACCTTTGGACACAAGTGTGTGAGGATATAGTGATTAGAACCACAACGACCATTTTTGACTGGGAGTGGACCAACCTGAAGAGATAAATCTTCATGCTAAGAATGGCCAAGCAAGAATTTGGGAAAAAAAAAAAAAACTTAAACTTGATCTCTGATGATGTCATTGAGCTATTGAATTAACCAACCTATAACACCTTGGCTCTTGTGAGTCTGTTTTTAATGTGTGAGATAATACATCCCTTCAGCCATTTTGAGTTGAGGTTTCTGTTACTTGCAGTGAGGTGGGGAGCGAGTCTCACCTGGTTTGCCAGAAATATTAGTTTCTCATTGCTGGTGTAACAAATTTCCACAAACTTTGACTTAAAACAGATTTTTTCTCTTATAATTCTGGAGGTCAGGAGTCTAAATTCAAGCTGTTAGCTGGGCTGAGTGCATTCTGGAAGTTTAGGAGAGAATCGGATTCCTTGCCTTTTGTAGTTTCTGGAGGCTGCCTGTGCTCCTTGGCTGTTGCCCCTTCCTCCAGCACTGCGGTCTTTTTCTCCATCAGCACATCTCCCACTACCAACTCTGATCTCCTGCCTTCTTATGAGGGCGCTGGGCCTCCCTGGATAGTTGAGGATAATCTCCCTGTCTCCGGATCCCTTTCTTAATCACAGCTGCAAAGTTCCTTTTGTCATGTGAGGTCACATTGTCACAGGCTCCCAGGATTAGGGCATGGACATCTTTGGGGAAGGGGGTCATTATTCAGCATACCACCCCAGGTGAACCAACCCCGGAGACAAAAGGGATGTGAGCTGCTATCCCAGCCAGGTCACCTGTCTGTTCTTGTGGAGGGACTGAGCCTGACAAAGACACTGTTCAACTGCAATTATTATCTCCTTCATGTATTACCAGTCTCAGCCATAATCTTTCCTTGGTTTCCAGTTGGTAGCCCTAATTTAGCCGAAGGTGATGAATCCTTCTTGCCTCATCTCCATAATAATATTTGACATTTAAATTGAGTCTCTGTGCTCTATCTGTTCTAACTAAATTAATCATCATAAACCACTGAAATTGTTACTACTGCTGTACCCATTTTACAGATGAGCAAATTCAACTGCAGTTGCCGCAACTTACATAGTTTACCATGCACAAGTGTTTTTTAACCCTCTGCTTCTGTAGGAGCTGATAGCCTGTAACTTGTAACACTCTTCCAAAAATGGAAAGTAAATCCAGGTTCCTACCATTGAGACCAGTAAGGATGCTTTTAGTTATAATTTTCACCATATCCAATAGAGTTTAAACATTAAGAAGGGGATCCTCTCCCCAAACAAGAAGTTCAGAGGTAGGGTTAAAATTCAGCTGCTCAGTCATGTCGAGGTTCCTTTTCTGAGGGAGGAAAGCTTTTCCCAAAGCCTCTAAGCAGTGTTTCCTTTTTTGATTTGATCCCCACACCAATCACTGGCCAAGAAGAATGGCCAGTCGTGAGTCATCCCTGGGCCTGAGCCTAACTGCTGTGAGCACATTGCTGCCTGATCTCTGGACGAGCCCAGGGGTCTGTTAGCACAGGGAGATGAGACAGAGCCAAGGGGGGGGGGGGCTGCCCTCTGGGACATGCACCCCCACAGAGTGCAGAAGGGGAGCTCGTGAACACAGGAAAAACAACTCTCTAGCTGATACCAGGGTATCTCCTGCCATGTGCAATAAATAGGACCTGAGACCCTTCGTTGCTGTGATCAGAGCAGACTTAGTGGCCCCTCAGCTGGCACTAGGGTGGCGGCACACCAGGCAGGGGGCGGCGGTCCCTGCAGCTGAGCCGAGTATTGGTGGTGTTTGCCTCCCTCCTTATCAGTACAACTCAGAGTCCATGCAGTAAACAGTTCTCGACAACTTGGAAGATAATATTTTTTTCACAAGAAAGAAAGAAGTTCTGTCCTGGCCCAAATAGGCACCTTTTCTGACACGGACCTCTCACAGTCACTGGAATGTTTCTGAAGTCACTTTCAACATTTTCCCCCAAATAATCTATTGCACCAAGGGTACACCACGTGACACCTAAGTTATCTTCCAAGAGCAGAAGCAGAGCTGAGTCATCAACCCTGGGACTCAGACCTGCCCAGCCTTGTGGCCTCGGGAGGCCAAGCCAGAGCCTGTGCTCAGATAGCTCAGTCCTCCTGCTCCACAGCATCGGCTCAGGTCAGAATCTGGACGTTGGACTCATGTGGCATAGTTGTTGAACAAATCATTCCTGCATCAGGGCTCCTGTTGCCTTTGGACCATTGCCGTGTTCATTTCTTAAGTAGGATTGTTTAGCCTGGAGGTTCAATCAAATAGATGCGTATACTGAAGCCGTGTCCTTTGTGACTGAACGTCCAAACAAGGCCAAGATCAGCTTCTTTGCCATCAATCAGTAACCAGAGGTCGAGCTGTCTGCTAGAGAGGACCTCTGCTGCAGGGGCCTGGCCCCTGCCTCGGGCACGGTGACGGATGGGTGGGCTGGAACCAGCTGGCATGTTCGAAATCCTTAAGGAGGCGAGTAGCAGGGGACCCCTCCTGTTCTGACTTCGTCTTGCGTCACTGGGTCTCCTTCCTCCACTGCCATCTCTGCTTTTCTCCTGTTAATCAAAGTCCCGGGAGGGATCACCGCTCAGCATCCTCAGTAGTGGCCTTTGTACAGGCGGGGTCCTCCTTGAAGCTTGAGCCAGAGGGTGTTTTACATGTAAATACAACATGATGAAGAGTCCAAGAGGTTGCTGATAACTCCGAACAAGTGGTCTTGTGGGTCAGCAGAGTCATGGACCAGGTTAGGTAGGGGAGTTTGGGAAATGCTTAGGCACCGGAGCATCTGAGAAAGTCCACCTGCATGTCGGTCTTCGGTGTAGAAAGCCAAGGGAGGAACTGGAAACAGTCTGTTTTTCTCTCCCTCTTCCCCACCCACAAGTACTGCTTTGCACTTGTCCTTGCTGCCTTGTAAATCACACAGTGCCCTGCTGGCAGGTCTCAGATCATTTCTCTAATTGAAAGTGAGGGGTTATCTGATTCGCCCAGTCTAGCATGAGTCCCTGGTATGCCTGAGCAGTGAAGTCTCGGCCTCTGTTATTGACACTGGAAACTGCACAGAGGGAAAGAATCCCTGAGGTTTAGAACACACATCGTGACCCTCACACCAGTGCTGCCCTGACTGTTCAGAGGAGTGGACCGAGAGACCAGTCCCCGAGGTGGAGGTTATCGTGAAAATCCCCGATTTTATCAGAAGGTCTTTTGAGTACATAACATAGTGAACTTTAATATTGTGGACTTGAAGGAAAATATTTCCTTTGTAGGAGGAAGCCTCTGTTATGTTTTGGAGGAATTTTCCAGTAAATCATCTAACAGCTGCTTTACTGCACGGGCCTTGAAATTGTATCCTTTCATTGGTTACATACTCTTTTGCTTTTGGAAACTTTACATGCTTCTCTTTACCAGTAATATTTTGTTCCCAAAATATCAGCTCCTGGGGAGGATTTAATAAAGGCTGACCAGACAAGAAATGTTTTTGAGCAAATCTGCTGGATATCTTTGGCTAGGTACCACGTCCAGTGTAAGTACACTCTGTGTGAGAGTATTACTAAAGATCCCAAAAGCCACCCTATAGAATTCGTGATTTTTGTGACAAGTGTTCACTATCTTGTAACATACAGGAATTTTATATTCGTGAGTGTGGAAACAGTGACTATAGTGGGTGCTTGTAGTGATTTGTAGATCATCGGGGAACCTGGGTTCAGTTTGGGCTCATTATCAATTTTGATTCAGATTAACTCTTCATTTTAGAAATGATGTGCATTGACGTATGAAGGGGTTAATAAATAAAAGAGCTCTTTCCCACTGAAGTTCTGACCAGTCAGACCAAAAGAGAGAAAAAGTTGTAGCTTGATTACTGAAAACAGTTACATTGGAGGGTATGGGGAAGTGGTTAAACAGGCTTGCTACCACTCTGCCCCTTCCATCTTGGCCTTGATCCAGCCCATGGGAGCGACGTTTGCATCTGCAAAATGAACTCTTACCCTTACCCATGATTCTTGTGTCACGTTAGTTCAGGCATGGAAGGAAAAAAGAGCAAATTCCTAGTGGTTATAGATTTTAAAATGTTGAAATAGAGAAGCCCTACTCAAATGAAACCGACGGATTTCACCCGCCAGTGAGTAGGGGATGAAACAACAGGGCAAAAGAGATAACCCATTTGAGCAGAGCTCATCTATTTAAAAAAATCTGTACTTTTCCACATGACACCATGTGTAGAAAATTATACTATTTATACATGACAGGAAAAAAAAGGATGAATTTGCTTGAAGTTGGAGAAGCAATGAGCTTAGGGGGTCTGTCTTTCATAAGCCTTCACAACCTTGGTTCACCTACAAACCCATTTGCAGTCCACCAGCGTGCACTGGTGTGGGATCTAGGCATGCAGGCTTAAAGGATCTGCCACCTCTTTTCTTTCTATACTTTTTGAGACTATCTTATGATTTGTCTCCTTTAATCTGTTAATTAGTGTGATTCTTCCCAACAGCAATTCTCTGATTCTCTGATACCAGCTATGAGTTCTACCAATCATTCAGTTCTGCCACTAAGTACCCTGGGTTAGGGCACACTCCATAGGTTAAGGGCTCGGTGTCCACAAGACTGTCCTCACTCCAGACACCAGTCACAGGTCCCAGGGCCCCCGTACCCCCCGTACTTCTGACCAACTAGATGGGGGTCTCGTGACTTCCCAAGACCCCCATACTCAGGTTTAGTGATTCCATAGAGTGACTTGCAGATCTTGGAAAGCTCTATAATTCTGATCACAGTTTTATTATAAAGGATATAACTCGGGACCAGCCAAATGGAAGAGATGCAGAGGGCAAGGTAATAGGAGGTAGAGGAGGGCCGGCACAGAGCTTCCGTGCCCTCTCTGGCACACCACCATCCCAGCACACTGGGGTGTGCCCTCCCCTGGAAGCTTCCAGGACCTCGCTGAGCAAGAATGTCTTATCAAGGTTTCATTAAGGAGGCATGCTGGATGGACTCACTGACCACTGGTGCTGGAACAATCTCCAGCTCTCCTGCCTCCTCAGAGGCTAGGGGTGGGACTGAAGGTTCCATGCTTCTAACCCCGGGCTTGGGCCTCCTGGTTTCTAGCTCCCATCCTGAAGGTCTCATAGAAAGGGGCTCATTATGAACAACAAAACACACTCCTATCCCTCAGGAAATTCCAAAGATTTTAGGAGCTCTGTGCCAAGAGTGAGACAAAGACCAAATACATTTTGTTATTACACCATGATGAGGTAAATTATATCAATAGATTTTTCTAATGTTAAACAATTCTTACATTCTTATATTTTATATACTATTCAATTTGGCCTACTAATAATTTGTTCAGGGTTTTCCCAGAATGAGAATGGCCTGTAATTTTCCTTGTTTATATTGTTATTGTCCAATTTAATTAGCTTACTAAATTAGTTGGGGATATTTCCTTCTTTTTCTAGTCTTAGGAAAAATTTGTTTAAGTTACTTTGTTTAATTCCATAAATGTTTCATTGAATTCATATATGGAAACATTCGGTGCTCGTGTTTACCTTTTGAGAAGTCTTTTAATTACTAATTCAGTTACAGTAATGATTGTAAGATCACTCAGATCTTCTATCTCTTCTTGAGTCTGTTTTGGTAAGTTATATTTCTGTAGGAATTTATCCATATCATTTAGGTTTTAAACATTTGGACATATGTTTTGTAACATTTCTTCTTATATTTTAGTATTTGTTGCAATTGTATTTATGTCCCTCTTTTGAATCTCAATGGTTTTATTTTTGCTCAGAGTACCAAGGCAGAAGCCACAGCTTATAGTCAGTGGAGCTCTTGCTGTAACCCTGGCCAAGTGTTCCTCCTTTAGCTATTTAGGGATAGCACTCATTTCTGCCATCTGCCCCCAGACTGCCTCCCCATCCCAGGATGTGATGCTTGTTTTGATATGCCTTCTTTCCTGGGGGTGGAGGGAAGTTCCAGAGGCTTCCATTTGGCCTTCCCCATATGATAGCTCTTACCCCACAGACCAAGGACCCAATGTGGGGCTTGTGCTAATTGCCAGATACATCAACCCCAATGATATGGTTGGAGAAAAAAATCAGCCATTATAAAAACTGTGATGATGAAATTAGTAGATGGGACCTCAGAACCACTATTATAAATATATTCAAGGATTAAAAGAAAAGCATGAAAATGTTGAAACAACAACCAGAGAATCTCAACAGAGGAATGGAATCTTTAAAAGAGAATCAAATAGAAATTCTGTTGTGCTCCAGAAGTTGGCACATTGTAACTGACTATATACTTCAATAAAAAATAAATAAATAAAAATAAAGGTAAGCTATATTAAAAAATAGAAATTCTAGAACTGAAAAATATAACATACAAAATGAAATTATCACAAGAGGATTAACACTGCAAAAAAAAAAAAAAATTTGAAGACAGGGCACAGGAACTATCAAAACTGAATTAAAGAGAGAAAAGACTGGGAAAAAAAGAAGTAGATGGAGCCTCAGGGACCTGTGGAACAGATCAAGCAATTTTATATATATGTAAAATTAGATTATCCAAGGGAGAAGGCATAGATTGGAGCAAAGAGATATTTGAAGAAATATCAGTCAAATATTTTCCAAATTGGATGAAAAAGATAATCCAAGGAAACTGCTGAACACGAAGCAAGATAAACACAAAATCACATCAAAACACACCTCATCATTAAATTGCTAAAAATCTACGAAAAAGACAAAATATTAAAAGCAGCCAGAGGAAAGACACATTACATACAGGTGGATAATGTTAAAAAATAGTTGCTGACTTCTCAGTAACACTGCGAGCCAGAACCAATGAATATTTTTCGCCAATTACTTGGACTTCTTCAATCCATTTGCATGAGTTCAGAGACTCTAAATTTTGCTTTAATATAGAGACAACTCTGTATGGTGCTACTTCTAACCAGCCTTCATCTCCAAGTTTCTGGTTTAAATAAACCCAGATAGTAAGCCAGGACCATATCACATGGTAGAAACAGATACTAGACATGCTGGCAACCTTTGATAAGTGTTCTAATTAATCACCGGTGTGCTGTATAGCAGAATGCATACTGTGTTATAGTTAAAACTACTCTTAGCTAATGATCTGATGTGCTCGGAAGAGAAATATTAGTACAAGAAAAAAATACAGATGGTTCTGCGTAGAGACTCTTACATAGAAAATCAGGAAGTATTATAAATACTTCACTTGGAAGCATCATGAGAAAGGAATATCAAGGACTCAGATATGAATACCAAGAAGAAAACAAGGATGCAGATGTAGAAAGCAGTAAAGGAAATGAGTTTAGTCAGGGCTGCAGAAGTTACAGCTGAGGGAAAACTTAAAAATATTGCTTTAATATAAAGACGTTCATACCACATAATTGTTAAATATTTTATTGGAGGAGAGTATTTAATGACAGGAAAAATGCTTATGACTTATGATTAGATAGTCTAAAAACTAATCACATAATAATAATGGATAAAGTATCATCCAGTAATATATAGACAGATAGGCAGATAGGTAGATGATGGATAGATAATTGATAGGTGATTAATAGACACATGATAGATAGATAATAGAGAGAGAGAATGAATGGTAGACCCAAGGGATACCAGAACATTGGCAGATAGAGTAGTAAGCTTAAAGTTGTTTTTTAATTTTATTCCTTGTTTTTTTATGTGATATTTTACATTTTCTACAATAAATATTATTTTAAAAAAATTAATAGACTTGATTTTTTGGAATAGTTTTAGAGGAAACTAGTTTTACAGAAAAATTGCATGGAAAATACAGAGAGTTCCTGCATGCCTCCTTAACCTCTGCTCTCCCAGCTTCCCCTGTTATCAGCATTAGTGTTAGTGTGGCACATCTGTTACAATGATGAGCAAATATTGATACATTATTTTTAACTAAAGTCTGTTGTTTATATTAGGGTTCACTCTTTGTGTTACACACTCTATGGATACTGACAAATGCATGTTTACATATATTCATCATGACAGTATCAATTTGTTATTTTTGTAATTAAAGAAAAAGCTATAAAACAAAAATACTGATTTTGTATGCACTATAGTGATAAATATTTCATAGACTGTAGTGACAAGCTATGGCTTAATTTCACTGAAAATAGAATAACTCTGGGAGTTCATTTCTATTTATTGCTTCTACTAATAATACTTAACCTAGAAGAATGTCATCATTCCCTGTTAATTTATATATGTATCCTTTGGGTCTGAGAAGGCAATTAATTTCATTGAGGTCATTCTTTTCCAAAATATAGAACAACTGGAATATTTTTGTATCTGTTCAATTACATGTCTAAAACTATGCTGGGTATATTTGGGTAATACCAGACCTGGGAGGGTCAGGGAAGACTTTGTAGAGGAAGTGATCTTTGAACTGGGACTTAAAGAATAAGTAAGTAGAAATGGAAGTATATAAACACACACACACACACACATTTAGTAAGGAATAGAGAATAGCATTCATGCAAACAATAATGGTTAATAAATTGGAAGATGTGAATTCTTGTTTTAAAAAAGAATGGCCCATTTTTGGATGTTTGAGCAAAAGCTTAATTGATGGAGTGCCTTTAAGTTTGATTGAAATAAAGGTAGGTAAAGAAAGATACAGAGGAAACGTAAACTTAGTTAAAATGTGAAGGGTTATGATCTGAGTAGTTCTATGTCCAGCAGTACAGACACTGCATAGGGAAGAGAGTTGTGGGAGACAAGGCTGGATTGGTAAAGAGGAAGGAATTGAACGATCTTTTGAAATAGAATTTGATGATACCAAACCCAGATGGAATCATTCTGAATTATTTTAGTGTTTTTTGCTTTTAAGTGTGTATATCAGATTGACTGGAGACTAGAACCAAAACCAAACAAATAACAAAATAAAACAACCAATGAAAATAGTTGAAAGACCCATACAGTTATCTAGGTTTTCAGAGCCTAGATTTCAAAAGTGGCAGTGGGACTGAAAGGAAGAAATAATCCATAGGAAAGACTTCTATGTGAAGGTAATAACCAAAACTGACTGGATTTGGAGTGGGGGGACAAGAAGAAAACCAAGATGAACTCAAGACATTGAGCTCAGACTGCAGGTAGGAGGGAAAAATTGGGAAGAGAAAATCAGTTTTGGTTCTGTAGTCCTGGACAGAATTCCAATTAAAGGGAATTAAAGGGGGAAAATCATGTAGACAGTTGGACACAATGAGATAGGTATTCATGTGAGAGAGAACACAGCAGGGAACACAGATTCGAGAGCCATAAGCATCGGGTGATAAATGAAGCTGTAAGAGCAGATGAGCCATTGGCACGAGAACTGAGGGGAGAGGGCACCAGCAGAGCTTGAAGGGGTGTCCACACACGGATGAACAAGCAAGGGAGAACCAGGAAGGTGTGAGAGAACTAGAATGAGGCTGGGCAGTCACACAAGACCAGAAAGGGGGTAGTTTTAAGAAGGACGTAATAGCAACATCAAATTCAGAATATTAGTTAAGAAAAAAATGAGACGTCGGTCAAGGTCTTGAGTGACATTAAAGCTGGTTCAATGGGCTGTGGGAATAGAAGCCCGATTTAGAGGATTTTCAAAGAGATCAAGTGGCAAGAATTGGAAATGGATTAAGTGGGTAAAGACCACCCATCTAAGGACTTGGGATGTGAAAGGCAGGAGAAATGGTGTAGAATTTAGAAGATAATGTCAATTAAAGATGTCACTTAGCGGCTGAGAGATCTATGAATGATTAAAAGTAGAAGGGAAGGAATCGCTTCCATATTTTTTTTCTGCATCTGCTTTTTAAAAGCTGTAGTCGTTATCTGAATATTCCTTAAAAAATACAGTACCATACAGCTCTTTGGAAAACAATGTTTCTTCAATTATACTTACTAGTATTTGGAAGTATATTCCTGTTTTGTCCTCTTGAAGAACATGGAACCTTGTTTAGGTGCTCTTTAGAGCGAAAGTGGGACCAGCCTAAAGCAGAGTCACATTGCAAGTGGGTCACATCACAGAGCTGCTAAGTAAAGATTTAGGATTATGACTTTTATGTTGAAGGAAAACTGAGACAGAAATGCATCCAAATACAGCCTGCTTCATGTAGCGCACTGTGAAGTGTGTTAAAGTGAAGCACTACAAAATATGACATTGTAGCAACCATGCTTACAAGAACTTACCTGTTTGAGGAGACACATGTAAATGAAATGGTTAAGTAGGATTGCAAGGCATGAATTGGATGACTGTTACAGGTGTTTGGAGAGATGAGTTCATTTAGGCTGGGAATGTCTCTTGGAAAAAGGAGGATTTGATCTGGGCCTTTATGGTGGTGAGGAGGTAAAATTTACATTTGTGGAGGGAAAGGGGAAGTCATTTCCTTCAGGGACAACAGTCTTCACCACGTGTTCAGTGCTACCCCTTCTCTCTCCCCGCTCACAAGCCCATATTTGTGAGTGGTTGATCACTTGCAAAGGTCCTGTGTCTGTCCTCATCATGTAGAACACAGGGCAGTACAACTGCGATGTGGCCCAGGTCACATTCTGTACATATCACTGGGACTTGACGAATACTTCATAGTGCGTAATCTATGAACATATGATTTATAGGGTTATTTTTCTAAAACATTTCACATGGAAGGAAAGAGGAAGGCCCAGGGAACTTGAAATGCCTGCTCTTTACTGGAAGTTAAGCTAGATGCTTTTTCTACATTATCTGAATTAGTCTCCACAACAATTCTACAAGTTTGTGATTCCAATTTAGAGAAAAAAAAAATAGTAGTTCAGAGATGCAAAGTAACTTGTTTGCCTTCACCAACCAGTAGAGACAAAGTCAGGATTTTTTTTTTTTTTTTTGAGATGTTATGTTACAAAGCATTGTATTAGTTTAAGTTGTAAAAGATAATGATTTGATACATGTATGTATTGTGAAGTGATCACCACAATATGTTTAGTTAACATTAATCCAAAGACAGGATTCATACCAGCCTTGATTCCAGAAAATAGCCTCTTTCCCTGCACTGTACTCCTTCCAGAGAGCTAGAAAACACATTTTCCCCCCTTCAATTACCAGAAGCATTTCAGTGTGGAAGTTACAGTAAAAAGGACTTATTAAATTAGTTCCAAGGTCAAACAAAGTATTTGGTAGGCTAAGAACTGTTGGATCAGGCTCACACTCAACCTTTGATCAGGCAAAGAGGACACTTTACAGTATGTTCTTTGGAAAGATTACCAAAGTAAATAAAGAGAAAGTTTTCTAGCTGCCCCAAGCAGTCATGAAAACACTACATATCTATGCGATTACCTAGCAAAGTCAAAGAGCATTGTATTGGGCAAATAAAAAGTCTAGAACGAAGTCAGTGCCAATGACCTTTAAGCCACCTGGAAAACACTGAGCGTGATGAAGTACAACGCGTTCCCAGGGTCCACAAACATAAGGTCGAGAGTCAAAGCTTTTGACGCTTTGGCTTACAGTGAGCATATTACCAGAATTCCTGGGAACAAAGAACTGATGTCTCTCCAAATAAAAATGGACTGATTTTTATATTATTGCTTCACATTGCCCGAGAGGAAAATGACCAAGGCATCACCTGAAAATATAGATGTCATAAGCATATATGAAATAGCCTTTTAATAAAACCTGGTTTAAGAAAGAAATCAGGTGACTTTCCAAAAACATGTAATTTATTTAAGTGCTAACACATGACTAATTTCTTGATGATTTCAAAAATATCAAAATGTAAAATACTTTATAAATATATTGCAACAGAGTAGTTCTATAGGGAAGAAAAATCCCAAACCGATTTTTCTCTCTGATTTGCAAGTGTATATATCTCCCTCTAGTGTTCAAAGAAAGTGCAATCATTTGTGTTTTTCCAGATCTGGTTGTGATTAGTCGAAGGTCAACATGTGGTAATAAAGCAGCATCGTTATTTGTTTTTATGGGAATTGGTCCATATATAGCTCAGTATTTTCACAAACAAATACCACATGCATGAATTGTCAACCAAATGCCAAAGGATTCTTTTGTGTCTAAGATATCTGTTAAGTCTAATTTTGTACTTGCATGACTCTGTTAAAAGGTTCACAAAATCTGTAATTTTAAAATTTCTAGTTTCCAGAAAGAGAAAATGAGAGCCCTGGGGCTTGATCCTTGAACCACCTTTCTTTTTGTTTCTATTTACCCTTTCTTTCTTGATCTCATCTAATCTCATGGCTTCGGTTACCATCTCTCTATGGATGAACTTCTAACCTAATCCATGCCCAGAGCTAAACCCAGGCTTGTGTAGTTTTCAGTCTCCTCAGCATCTTACTAGGGTGTCTAATAGGCACCTGAAACTTTCAAACTTAACATGTTTGAAAACTAAGTTTTTTATTTTCTTGCACCTTCCGGCATATGCCCCCCACCTCTGCTTTCCCCATTTCAGTTAAAGGTACTGCCATCTACCAAGGAGCTGAGACAAAACAACAACTACAACAAACAAACAAACAAACAAACAAAAGCCCTAACAACCATTTTACCTTGTTCTCATTCCTTACACCTAGTCCATCAGCACGTCTTACCAGGTTTTTCTCCAAAATATATCCCTGATTTGTCCCCTACTCTCCATCTCCGTTCCCTCCCCAAGTTCAAGCCACCTTTGTCACCTCCCTGACCTACCTCAGGAGGCTCCTCACTGGCCTTCCTGCTTCCACTCTTGCCCCACTTCAGTTCTTCATAGTTTCTCCACCCGATTAAAATAAGATCCTTCCCACTGTGTTCCTGGCTGCCTTCAGGCCCTTGAACGTGTCAAGTTCATTCTCACATTCAGGCTCTCTCATTTCCTGGGAAACCCATTCCTCATATCTTTGAAAGGCTGGTTCCTCATTGTCATTCAAGCTTCAGCTCAAATGTCCCCTCCTCGGAGAGAATGTCCTTGATTGCAGTCTCTGCCTTACCCTGTTTCATTTTCTGCTTGCACATTTCATCCTCTGAAATAAATTAATAACTCATGAATATACTTTTTCCTTCTTGTTAGTTTTCCATTTCTCTTTAATAGAACAGGAGCTGAGATCTCAGCTGTCCCTGTCCCTCCCATGCCTACAACAGTGCCTGGCCCACAGCAGGTGTTCAAGAAATATTTGTCGACTAAGCAAGATGAGGAACATGAGGATGTGTACAGGTTCCCAGAGAGAGAAAGGCACGGGCTGAGAAAAGAACACCATACTCTGGACTCTGCTTTAAGTTGTACACTCGATTTTCTCAACCTCATACCATGCCCCACGATCATAAAAAGCCACCACACCGCCTCAGAAGGAGCCAATGTAACTCACACCACCTCCTTCCTTCCACATTTGCTACAGTTTCAAAAGCAGGAGGTTAAAAAAAAAGTAGCAACAAATAACAGCCTAACAAGTCAGGACTCAGTGCATAAGCTTATACAATATATTTTAAAGGAAAATAAAATATCTTCTCATGAAAGAGTCCCTTAGAATCAGCACAAATGTGGACATAAAATACTTAAGCAAGCATTTGGTCCATGTCTAATAAAATCTTTTTAGCAAAAAAACCCATCCAAACCATCAGAGAAAACACAAGATCATAAACGCAAGGAACCAAAGTATCAGCAAGTCAATTTCTGTTCTCCATGGGGTCTTTCATATTTGGTTAACTGAAGCAACCAGTTTCTGTTCCCAGATATCAATACCATCTCTTAAAATGGACTTCCATAAGTGTATAAGGCAGCCTTTCAAGGAGACAAATAATGGTGCCTTTCTATGACTTGAGGGATCCAATGGTCTGATTTGTCTAATCTAAAATTCACTTCTAATATTTTTTGAATATTTCAATTCTTGTCAGGTTTTTCAGTTGGTCTTACCCTGAACATGAGGACATGAATTAATCTTGGCTGCAGTCTGGTTGGCGACATTACTGCCTACTAGAAGAATTACAATGAGAATTCAGTCCCAAGAGTCACATTCCTCTTGCTTGACTGGGATCACAATAACTGGCAAATACAAAGGAACTGTCTTTGCCAATTTTTATAAAATGATTTTTCCTTCCATAATTTGGGCAAGGTGCCCTGCAGAAGACAAATTTAGAAACAGGGTTCTGTGAATGAAAAATGGACCCTCAGAGGACCTAGAAATGGAGGCAACGTGGAAAGTCAGAATAAACTGATGTTTATTTCAGTGATGGCCTTTGAGGTTGGGGTGAACGGACAGCAGAGGACTGAAGAAGGAAAGTTCGCAGATGGGGAAAGGTGAGTGGCTGACTTTTCCAGGCTCCTGCCTGTCTAGACTGTTGCTGCGTCTCCATCTGTCCCTCGCGGGCCTGCTACGTGGACTAGGAATGAAGCAGTCTGGTTGGTGCTGGGTTTCTGTGAAGAATCCTGAATTCCTTCTAAACACCTGGGAGCTGCTTGGACTAGTTCTTTCGGCAGCACGTTGGCAGCGCGTAAACCTCTCAGCCTTCATGCCTCCTGGCTATGGCCTGCAGAGTGAGCCCTCAAGGTGCTTGTTTTGCTTCTCATTTTCTTACTTTCTAAGTGCTTTTTGCTTCTCCTTGGCTGACTCAACCTTCCAATATGAAAGCACTCGGTCTTCCATGCAGTCTCTGTACCTTACCCCAGCCTCCAGGTTTTTACTAACATTTGTTTCTCCTTGAAGGCTCTATTTCTGTGAAGGATTTTCAGTTCTTCCACATTCCAAGTTCAGGCGATGGGGTCGGCAGAGTTTGCTCTCTGTTTCCCAGTGAAAAACTTCTCACTAATTTTAGGCTCATAGCATTTTCTCTCCTTGTCTTCTGCTTCATTCATTGAAGACTCATGGTTTTCTCTTCACTCTGTGCTTCAGCATCCATGGGAACAGCCATGGCCTGAGCAACTTAGTTCCTTGACCTTCCATGGCCAAGCTGTAACGGAGCCAGACCCCATGGGGCTTTCCCAGGACAGACCCCTCCCCCACCTCCTCTGCTGGGCTCCTCTCTGAAGTCCCCAGAGACTAGTATCTCTTGCTTATTTTCTGAGTTTTTCAGATGCTAAAAACCACCACCAAATGGAAGAAATTAACTACTTGATGATGGTGAGCCCGTAGCCCCCGACCTTGTGGCGCCTAGAGACGGATCACCATCAACCAGCCAGAGAACTGTGCATGAGCTGATGCCCCATCCCTCACCTGACTTTCAAAAATGCTGTGCTGGAACCCTTCGGGGATTTGGGGGTTTTGGGGGGCATAAGCCACCCGTTCTCCTTGGTTGGCCCTGCAATAAACATTTCTGTGCTCCAAACTCTGACATTTTGGCCTCACTGTGCCTCAAACGAACTTGCGTTTAGTAACAAAACTCCTTTACTTAGGGTTGCCCACGTACTTGATACTTTGGGGACCTTCTCAGCACCTGGAATTGCTCCCCTTCTGAAATCACAGAGTCAATACCCTCACTCCTATGCTTTCTGCTTTGACAGTTTTTCCCACTGTGTCACTCTCACAGTGACTCCACTTATCCCATTTAACAGCTTCTTTTTCTCTATTAATTTTAGGCTCTGAGATTCTTTATGCAACCTCACTCTTATTAGAGTCCCCATTCTCTTGCCCTGTTGTTGTTGTTGGAGGTCATTGAGAGGAGGTGACCGCCGGCTGACCCACAAGGTCGACCCAGGCCATCGGAGCCTCCTCATTCCCTCCTCTGTCCTTGGAATGCATGTTCTTCCATTCCCATAGTGGGGGCTGTTTACAAGGACACAGCCTTGGGAGAGCAATGTGTTGTTCAGGCCATCTGGACAACATACGTGACTGATGTAAACTTTGAAGATTCTGGCAGATGGGTGCAGAGATCTACTCATCTTGCAGGCACCCAAGACGAGCCTCGCATGTAAATTCCCTGGTTTGTTAAACCCGCCACCAGCTGATCTGGAGTGGCCTGTCTGCCTCTTACTTTAGTCTGCTTGTGAGCCATCAGCTCTCCTTCTGTCGCACACGCCTGGGAAATGTGCTGTGTGTCAGTCCTCTCTGAACCCGAGCCTGGTCTGTTGAGTATCTTTGGAGTGTAGATTTCTGTCACTACTATTTCAGAGGCCTCAACTTCATCTGGACCCTTCCTCAATTTCCTCCATCACTTCTGTTCTCTCTCCTTTTCTAACAAGCAGTTATTTCAAAACTTCATTCTGCTCCAATTTTCCTTTAAGCTCTGATTGGTATCTTCCCTCTAGGTCTTAGCAGGTGATTTTACTCCCAACATCACAGAGAAAATGAAACTCAGTTTTTGGAAATCCACCCCACTACACACCAGCATATCTCTCAACACCCACATCTCCACTCATCCTCCTCTCCTCCCTCCTTGTTACAAGTGTCCTTACAAGGGGTCCCTTCGTCTGGAAGTGATTCTATCTCCTTCTAACTTTTCCCTTCATCTTCATCCTCTCCCTTCCCATTTGCATACAAACCCAAGCAAAACTCCCTTGTTTGAAAAAAATAAGGTCCTTGTATCCATGACTCCCCTTGGCCCCCACCCCATCTCTCTTGTTCATAACCCAACATTTTTGAAGATTTGTCTACACTGGCAGTACCCCCCTCTTCATTCTCCAGCCTCTGGAATCTGGGTCCGTATCTTCCTGCCTCATTGTGCTGAAATCCCTTTGCCACATTCACCAGTGACTACCTTATTGCTCTAGTCAATGAATACTTTTGAATCCTTCAATTAATTACGTTCCAAAGCATTTGACACTGCTGACCAAATTCTCCTCCTTGAAATATTATTTTCTTTGGTTACCATGAGTCTATACTCTCAGTTCCCAGTGATCTCTAGCCACTTTTCAGTCCTCCTTCCAGGGTTCCCTTCTGTCTAACTTTTAAATATTGTTTGTTTACTTTTTATCCTAGATTCTCTTCTGTTCTTGTTTTACATACTCCCTGAGCCATCTCATCTATGCTTATGGACTGAATGTCATTTATATATTAATCAGTCTCCAATTCCAATTCATGTCCTTTGCTCAGAAATTATCTTCTGAGCTTTGACGCCTCCTGCTGTCCATGTATGCACTCACATGTCTGGTAGGTATCTCACAGTCGCCGTGCCCCACCCTGGACTTGTCACTTTCTCTTTAAAGCCTGCTCCTCATCCTCTTTTCTGTACTGCATCATCCATACAGGTATCTGAGCAGTAAAATGATCCTGAATTTTATTTCTCCCTTTTAAACATCCACATTCTAATGAAACCACCTCCTAAATGTTTCTTGAATCTGTCCACTTCTGTTACCTCCATCGCTAGCCCGGTTCCAGCCACCATCACCGCTCACTGAACTCTTGTCATAGCCTCCTATTAGGTCTCTCTCTTGCCTCCAGTCTTACTTTCTCTCTCCACTAAAATGAAGCTAGAATGTGCTTTCAAAAATGCCAATGTGATCCTGTCATTCCTCCTCCTCCTCTTCCCCCTCCTTATTTGGCTTCAGTTTTCCTCTTTTTTAAAAAAAAAAGTTTAAAAGTTAAACAAATTGTAAAATATACCGAAAATTGACAGTTTTAACCATTTAAAAAAGTACAGTTCAGTGGCATTAAGTACATTCACATTGTTCTGCAACCATCACCGCCATTCATCCTCCAGAACTTTGTGCATCTTGCAAAACTAAAATGCTGTACCCTTTAAAAAATAATTGCTCACTCCCCACCACCCCTGACAACTACCATCCTGGTTATATGAATTTGCCTATGTATATTATGTGAATGGAATCATGCAGTATTTGTCCTTTTGTGACTGGCTAGTCTTAGTTAGCATAATGCCTTCACGGCCCATCCATGTTGTAGCATGTGTCAGAATTTCCTGCCTTTTTAAGGCTGAATAATATTCCCATGGTATCCATCAATGATGGACTGGTTAAGAAATTGTGGAGAATCTGCAGTGGAACACTATGCAGTGTCAAAAAGAATGAGTGCATGATATGCCTCCATCTCTGAGATGTATTATAGGAAAAGTAGGAAAAGCAAATTACAGAAATAGATTGTGTGTAGTATGCAAGAATTTGTTTAAATAAAAGAGATATATATTTGTTTATGTATAGGAATTTCTAGAGGTCTGCCAAAGAAACTAGTAACACTGGTTGTCTCTAGGGAGGTGAAAGATGGGTCAGGAGTGGGAGGGAGACTTGTTTCTTGTGTAAAGTTTTGGTCTATTTGAGCATTTTTTATATGCCTGTTAACTTTTAAAAAATAAATAACTACCAGTATGCACATTATTAAAAATTTCCCATTAAATTACCTGATTTTGTTTATCTATTCATCCTTCAGTAGACAAGGGTTTCTTCTATCTTTTGGTTGTTGTGCATAATGCTGCTATAAACATGGGTGTTCAAATATGTTTGTGTTCCTGCTTTCAGTTCTTTTGGGTGTATACCAGAAGTGGAAAATCATATGGTAATTCTGTTTTTAATTTTTTTAAGGAACTGTCATACTGTTTTCCATAATGGCTGCACCACTTTGCATTCCCACCAGTAGCATACAGTATTCCAGTTTTCCCATATCCTCATCAATGCTTTTTATTATCTTTAAAACAAAATAACCATTCTATTGGCTGTGAAATGGAGTCTCATTTTGGTATTGATTTGCATTTCCCTGATGATTAGTGATGTAGAGCATGTTTTCATGTGCTTATAGGCCATTTGTATATCTTCTTTGCCAGAATGTCTGACTGAATCCTTTGCCATTTTTTGAATCAGATTGTTTGTTACTGTTGTTGAGTTTAGGGATTCTCTCTATATTCTGGATATTAATCCTTTATCAGATATATCATTTGCAGATATTTGCTCCCATTCTATGCATTACCTTTTTACTCTGTTTATAGCATACAAAGGTTTTAAATTTTTATGAAGTCCATTTTGCCGATTTTTTCTTTTGTTGCTTATGCAATTGATGTCATATCCAAGAATTTATTGCCAAATCCAATGTCATGAAGCTTTTCCCCTGTGTTTTCTCCTAAAAGTTTCATAGTTTTAGCTCTTACATTTGGGACTTTGATTCATTTTAGTGAATTTTTGTATATGATAGTAGGCCAACTTCATTCGTTTGCATTTGGATATCCAGTTTTCCCAGCTCTTTTGTTGAAAAGACACTGTAATGAATTCTGTAGCTTCATTCTAAGTTTTGATATCAGGGAACTTATTCTTTTTCAAGAGTGTTTTGGCTCTTCCAGGTCCCTTGAAATGCCATATGAATTTTAGGATGGCATCTTGTCATTTCTGAACAAAACATTTTCCAGTGAAGATCGTTTGTTCTTGAAGTCTGAACTCCATACCATGTGATAGAGAGCCCTTTAAGATATAGCACCTGCATGTCACCTCACCTTCATCTCTAGATTTTCTCTAACTCCCTTTACCCAAATCTACTCTCAAACTTTCAGAACTATTTTCAATTCTTCCATCAACCATCCACCGTTTTCTGGGGCCTTTATATTAATCTGCTTTCTGCCGTTCAGCATTGTCTGTCTGACCATGTCTTCTTCCTTCAGATCTCAGATCCACATCTTCCAAGAGAAATTAAGAAGATTGTACTTTGTGTTCTCCCTGAGGACCCTCATTCCCATGTTGCCTCCACCGCATCTTAACTGCTTATTTGAATACTCCCTTAGTCTGTGCTGAAGGAGCGGTGTCTTGTTCACGTTTGTATGCCTAGTCCTTAGCACAGCACTTTCGTGTAGTAGACCCTCCAGGAATGTTGGTTTAAATAAATTCTTGAAGTTTTTTTTTCTGGTATTCTTCCAAGGGATAGTTTTCTAGTGTGTTGGAAAAGTCAAGAAAAGGACAGGAGTTGGAAAACCCATGGATAACACAAGAGAGGTGTTTAGTCCTTCCAGCCTTTGCATGCTGTGTTCCAATTTGACTCGCCCACAAAAGCGTTGAAATTTGCAATCATTTCATTCCACCAGTCCTCCAAGACATTCTAGGCACGGATTAAGTTAGGAAAACAGGAATTAAGGCAGAGACCCGGAGCACCCGGCTAAGTTAGAAAGAAGGTGCAGAAGTGTGGCGCAGTTATCAAACGGTATTTCACTGCGCCGCAGGCTGCGGAGGCACCGCACTGGCTCGGGCGCCACCACGCGCCCTGGAAAGCGCCTCCCGCGGGAACGCGCGGCCGGTTCCCGGGTGCTGGCCCAGGAGCAACAGGTGACCGGAAATGGAATCTGCGCGGGCCTGTTGCTTAGCAACCAACTCTGCCGGGAAGCTAGACAGCCCGGCGCTGAGGGAGCGGAGACCGCCGAGTCCTCGGGCGCAGCGTTTCTTGTCCAAGGGGTTCGCGGGGGCTCGGGGCAGGAGCGATTCAGGAGCCACCAGGTGCCGCCAGCGCGTCCTCACAGCCATGAGCAGCCATCAGGTGAGAGGGCGGCTCCTCGCCAGGCTCGTCCTGCCGCGAAGCTTGCGTCGTATTTCAAAACTGATGGAAGCCCAGTTCTTCCGGGCTCCCCAGTTGTGACCCCGCGGGGTACAGCTTCCTTCACCCCACTTATGCCCTGGGATACTAAGCGTTTTCTGTGAAAACGCATATACTTCCTTCCCAACCGTTCCTACTTATGTTGTCATAACAACCAAACACAACACTCGAGCAGTGGGCCCCAGAGGGTCCACCGTATGCAAATGGTGGGTGTGCTGGGGTGGGGGAAGCTCAGTGGGGAGTTGCCGTGGATTTGGGCTCTAGGACTGGAATTCAAGCCCCTCCCTAGCTGTGCGAATGCAGACAAATCACTTGGTCTTTGTAATAAGCCTTCTCTCCCTTTTATGCAAAGGGAGAAAATTAGAACAATTTTTCCTCCTTTCCAAGGTTGTTACCAACTTCAAATAAGATGCCATACCACAGGTGAAAGGGTTTGGTAAGTGGCAAATGGGATGTCTTCTTAGGAAAACATCTCCGTGGCATGTAACAAAAAAATGCCGGTGAAAATGTGGGTGATTAGTCAAATCCATTTCACCTGCCTTCACTAATCAAACTCGCTTTTAATTGTTGCTACAGAAGACTTGCGTGTCCTCCAAGCAGCATGTAGCCTAAATAATAAGAGGTTGCCTCAGCTGTCTTCCAGGAGCTTGGAGTCAGCTGTGTCTCTTTTGAGTCGAGCTGGTTAAGACTGGACAGGATCACCCACCCTCCAACTGGGCATGCCAGAGTGTTCCGCGTGGTGACCTTTTGACATTGGAGGGGCAAAAGTTGCACCTTCAGCTCCTGCTAGGCATCTCCATTCTTGAAACTGTAGAAGCCTGTAGCTTAGTTACACCCGCACTGAATGGTGATAACCACACCGTTTCCCAATCACCTTTCCCCACGCTCCCCACGCCCCCTGACGCCTCAGACCGCCCTGCTGCCTTATTCTTTATCCCGTAAATACCCCAGCCTCTTGTATTCTGGGAGCTGGATTTGAGATTTGTTCTTCTGTCTGCTCCTTGGCCGCCTTGTGAATAAATCCTCTCTGCTGCAAACCTCGACGTCTCAGCATTTTGGCAAAAGGAACCCGATTGGTAACACATGTTGTGGTAGCTACTTTCGAGAACTCTTTCTTTACTGAACTTAAGAGTAACTAAACAAAAGAAATGCTGCGCAATGGTCAAACATCTTAATGCCAGAATAGAATGGGGAGACGCTGAACGTGGGTATGATTCTGGGCAGCTAGAAAGCAGCTCTAACTCTAGTTTTGTATGAAAAAGGAACCTTTAAGCATCCTGTTGATGAATGGAAAACAACTTACCTTTTAAGCCTGCAAATTTTGGTTAGCTTCTTGTTTGACTCTAAACTGTAATTCTTTCCTTTCCAAGGCTTTATCATTTTTTGGTGGTGTTGGAGTTTATTGTGGAAATGTTAAAAGTAACATCGAGTTGTAGATTGCTAACAGAAAATGTCAAAACCCCTAATCCATTATTTAATCAAAAAAGTAAATCAATCGGCCTGATGCCCACGTCAGTCTTTGGCTTGATCTTGAATCATATTCTATGGTGTGGAAATTTAAAATACATGTTTACCATGTTTGCAGTGGTATTTCTTAATAGCTGTTATTTCACAAAGCCCCAGTTGACCAGTTTACAACTAAAAAGCAGCCACTAAAAACCTGTTGGCAATTAAGTTTCACTTTTTCTTAATAAAAGTGATATTTGGAAATTACACCCCTCACCCCTCCCCTCAAAGGGACTATATCAGTGAAAAGGCAGTGAGACCTTGAAAGAACGGGCGTGATCCCATGTAGAATTATTTACATGTTCTACCTGCTATTTTTAAACAGCAGAGGTCCTTCTCTCACTGCTTTGGCTGATCTTTAATTTTAAAACTCTTGAAACTTTTATGCTAATTTTGAGTATAGTTTTCCTTCTGAAAGAGGGAAAAATTTTTATATTTTAACCTAAAACAAACGGAATGGATTAAACTCTTGGAAATGCCATTTTTATGTGACATTTACTTATGTATTCATTTAGTTTGAAAAAGTGAGCAGGTGGTAAAATCATATTTGCTGAAGGAGCTTTTAATATATTCATCTCATTAGTGGAAAGTTGCAAGTGACATGGCATTTTTCAGGAATAGCAGTCTGAACTCTTAAGTGAAGTATTTAAAAGAAATATAAATCCCTTGCAACTGCTCATTTCATTTTTTAAAATTAGATAAAACATAAGGCATTTTGAGTTTCAGTTGAAGAACTTTCAGGGGTTTAAAATACAAATATCCACAGAGGACGAAACTCCCCACAAAATCCACTACAGGTTGTGGGCAGAGAAGAGGGAAAATCTGTCAGCCTATCGCCACCCTGGCACTTTTTCTAGTGGTTAAATTAAATAATTTTCCATTATATGGTGCTCATTCTGTTTTCCTTCATCATATCTTCCTGATGTCATTGCTTAAAAAGGAGATCAGAGTAGAAACAGGTGGCTATGAGGCCAACAGCATGGTGATTGATTTTAACAGCCAAAACTCAGAACACATGATGACTATATTTAAGTCAACCCTATTAAATTTTGAGAGGTGGTTGTTGATTTAACCAGACAACTTCGTAAGAGTATTGTTGATTTTTTTAACCAGATACATTCATAGATTCTGGTCATTTGATCAGAATGGTTAAATTTGGATTATACCAGGTTTAAAATATCCCTACTGATAGACAAGTCATTGAAAATCAGCAAAATAAAAACTAAGCTTCAAGCCAGACTACTTAAAGAAGACCTTGACTCTAGCAATTTTCATACTGGTGGTGAAAAATTGTTGGTCAGGATCCCAAGAGAAAACAGATGGCATGCTCAAAAGGATTTAATTGAAGAAAACTTACAAAAAGACCATTTGGAGAGGTGTTAGCAAGGTTAAAGGAAGGAACCAACAGGGATGGGAGGCACGTAAGGATTAGTAACAACAGAAAGCCATTACCACTCCTGGGCCAGACGGGTCAAAGAAAGGAAGCCTCATTCTCAGAAATTGGGGAGAACTGGGGGCTTGGAATGGTAGCTTCTGAGAGGAGCTGAGCTCTGGAAGAATTTGGCTACTATCAAAACTATGGGAAACAGGGAGAACTAGGAAAGAAATATCCCAAACTCTCCCCTCATCCTCTCGTCTCCTAAGGGTGCTTCTCATTGCTTAATCCACACTGGAAGCCAAAGTGCTGGAAGCCCAGATGATACCCATACATAGAAGTCAGCCTTATAGGCACAGAGCGGGAAGGAAAACATGGGACTGGATTGGGGCAAAGAATAACCATCACAGAAATTATTATAAGTAGATGCAGACTTCATAGATATTTCCCTGTTGACGAATCAGCTGGGATTAAAAGTTTGTAAGTCAGTTGTTTAGATCCTATAATGCATTTTTTCACTCAATCTTCATACCTAAGAATATAAGTAACAAAATATGTATAAGACCTTTATGAAGAATATTGTAAAATGTTTTCAAAGGATACACTTCCCAATATACTCCTAGGATGTGAATAAAGAAATACATGGTATTCATGAAGAGTCAATATCATAATGATGTCAGTTTTTTCCAAATTATTCTAGAAACTTCAATGTGTTTCTGTCAAAATCCCCCAAAGTTTCAAGCAATGTAGATCCTAAAATTCACATGGTAAAGGCCAAGATCGTGGATAATAATTTTTAAGAATACTAAGGTGGAGAGAATTGTCCTATGGATTTCAAGACCTCTTGTGAAGTCACAGTAATTTAGACAATGTTATATAATTTGTTTACAGGTAGACAAATATACCAGTGGAATTAAATAGAAAAAAAAATACTATACACACAACCTATATAGTATATATGTGTGCATGAGATGAAATTGTGTTTATATTAAAATTCATGCTAAAAGATGTTTATTAAAACATCTTTTGTAATAGAGAAGCATTGGAAGTAAGCTAAATGTTCATTTACAGGAGAATGGATAAATTGCATTATATTCATACATACAGCTATACAGCTGTGAAAATCAGGAAAGTTCTCAATGTGGGAAGTGAGAAAACCGTCTTGCTTGAGAGAGTTTGAAAGGCAGTTTCCCCCTTTGATGTAAGGGAAACTTGCTGGAAAGCTGCCCTTAGGAGTGCCAGTGAAACCTGCAGCCCTGCTGGAGGGTGACTGCCACTGGGTCAGGCACACACTGCAGGTTGGGAAGGTGTCCACCGGCAAGGATGCTGGCAGCTGGCAGCCACACCATAGGAGCAACAAGAAAAAGCACTGGAACGAGGAAGAAAAGTCTCTTCCTCTTACAGTGTCCCTTTTGAACTCTCTCTAGCATTGTGCCAGCTGGAGAAAAATGTTTGTAGATTCCTAAAGAACCACCAAGGAGAGCGAAAAAACATTGATTCGATCATGAGAGGCAAGAAATTGATAAGTGGCCAAAGTGCAACTCATATTATCTGTTTTATAAATCAGAGTACCCCCACCATGGAATTATTCTCCATTGCAAAGAAGATAAAGGCATTCTTCTCTGGAAGTTACTGCTAAATAGCACAAATGTAACTTACAGTAATGTGAGAATGCCTTAACATGAATACATTGTCCCCCTAGGAAGTGGTACATTCTGGGGAAAAAAAATAAAGTTTTAGCAGTGGAGAAGGGAGGTGGGGACTAAGTAAATGGACACTAATTAGACTCAGATAAATTAAGATATGACCAATTCCCCACTGAATTGTCTTGGCACTCTTGTCAAAAATCTATTGCCAGTAAATGCATGGGTGTATTTCTGAACTCCCAATCTGTTCCTTTGATCTATAGATCTATATGTTTATCCTTATGCAGTCTGCATTACTGTAGCTTTGCAGTGAGTTGTGAAATCTTTCAGTGCAAGTCTGCCAGCTTTGTTCTTCTTTTTCAAGACTGTTTGGCTATTCTGGGTCCCTTATATTTCCGTGTGAATTGTATGATCAACTTGTTAATTTCTACCCAAAAAAGGCAGCTGGGATTTTGATAGCAAGTGTTGAATCTGTAGATTATTTTTAGGGGAAAGTATTGCATTTTAACAATATTATTCTTACAATTCATGAGCGTGAGGTGTCTTTCCATTTATTAAGGTCTTCTTTTATTCCTTTCAATAATGTTTTATAGCTTTTATTGTACAAGCCTTGCACTTCTTTTGTTAAACTTATTTCTAAGTATTTTACCCTTTTGAATGCTATTGTAAGTGAATTTGTTTCTTAATTTCAATTTTGGATTGTTTGTTGTTAGTATCTAGAAATAGAATTGATTTTTGTGTATTGATTTTGAATCTTGCAGCCTTATTGAACTCTTGCATTAGCTATAATAATTTTGTGGATTCCTTATGATTTTCTGTACACTGTATTAACCCATCTATAAAGTGTGTTTTAGAATATTTTGGGTGATATGTGCTTTACTTTATATTACATACTCTGTAAAATTTGGTTGATGAATCAATTTTAGCATTAACAGAGTAAACAGTTTGCTTTTTTTGTATTTTTTTCATGCAGGATAAATCAGCCAGCAAAGAAAAATCCAAGACACCAGTCAGATTTTTACCACGATCTACGGTAATTTATCAATATCTCACACTTTATTGCTTTTATAACAATGTTGTTTACTAGTTTTCAAACTTGCAACTAAGTTACTTAATTTCTGATTTTTAAATTTCTGTGCTCCATTTTCTTTTCTGATGGAGATCATCTATGATGTGTGTGTGTATATATACATATGCGTGTGTATATGTATATTTACACACACATACATACACCCCTTAGGAAATACAGCTGTCTTAATAAATGTACTGTAAGCCATAATAACCTAGTATGTACAGAATTTTGGAGTATTCTGAATAAAAGAATTGCGGAGATGGGCCGGTAGAAGCACTATTGGAGCGGGGAAACAAGGACTTGGATAGCAGATTTTTCATTAATGGTTGTGTGACTGTTGGGGAGTCACTTAACTCTGCCCCTGTTTCTGGGTTTGAAGTGAGAGTGGTTCATTTGATGATCTCTGAAAAGATGCCTCTTCCAGTGCTTTTAGCTACAGGAGATTTCTTGGATCTTGGCCATCCTTTTTCACATTTTGTTGATGTTAAATTATCATTGTCCTGTGGAAGAGGTAGTTAATAGACATTTTCAGTTGATCACGTGCTGGACAAATTAGATTTTACTGCAATAAATTTGCTATCAAATAATTATGTTGAGTTTAATAGCTTTAAGTTACACTCTTGTGACTCCTGCAAGTTGAGTTTAAGTGGAGTTTCAATGTAAACATTATTTGTTTTGAAAGGTATTTCAAAAGCTCAGAATGAACTATAAACTGAAATCTAGGTGGCTTCGCACAGAGAAGATCTCTAACAATTTGAAATAAAGGAGTTTTTCAGATTAAAAAGAAAACTCCAGTGAAAATTTCAGGTGAACGTTCTTGAATATTTCAAAGTACACGTTTTAATTGTGAACCTATTTGTATCAATAATGCCAGGATTATCACACCATGTTCTAGAAAATAAAATCAGAGCTTTTTTTTTTAGTTCTGCAAATACTTAAGTTTTCTATGTTAAAAGACAAAGACCTGAAATGGAATAGATATTTTATTTTCTCTTTAAAAATTTAACACGTTTAAAAATGGAACAAAAATTGCCACTAGGTTTTTAAAAAAATTTTTGTTAGTATATATATATAGGCCTAGAAATATTAGCTAAATTTAAATTTACTTACTGAATAAATATCCAGTGGCTGAAATGAATAATCCTTTCTAGCTAGTGAGGCATATAATTGCTTAAAATGTTTATTTAGCTGGTTTAAACCTTATACTGTGCTCATATTTGACTTTATCTTGCAATTTTTCTTCCATATCATTTGAGTTTTATGTCTTTGAAGATAAATAATATTTGAAAGAGATATTTTAAAAATATTTCATTGATCAAAAAAGGTGTATTTGACTATTAAGGTTTGCACTCGGATAAAACTTTCCAGCAGTAGTTAAGATTTTTAGGGGGGTAATAATTGCATTTATTTACATTTTTCATAAAAACTAGTTTGTTCTTAAATAATGAACATTGTAGATGGAAGGATAAGTGGCAGAATTAGAGCCATTAGGCCATTTTTAGCAACACACAGCTTTTCTCAGGGTGGGGGAGACTGCAGAAAACAATGAAGTTAACCTACGATTTTTTACCCACATAGCGTCTGTGGAAATAGACTCTTTCACTAAGTGAAAAAAGGTGCTTTTGACACAGGAAAAAATTGGGTGCAAGAGGATGGCCATTTGCCGGGTCCCAGGTGAGTCCCTGGGATGCACCTTACCAAGTAAGGATCCTTGGCTTCACGCAGGAAAGAGTTCAGGAGCGAGCCGTAGTTGAGTAAAAGTAGATTTGTTCAGAGAGATGTACACTCCATAGGCAGAGTGTGGGCCATCTCAAAAGTCAAGAGAAAGGCCTAGGGGATACACATTCCATAGGCAGAATGTGGGGCATCTTACTCGGAGGCCTCAGAAGTTGGGGTTGGCTAGGAAAAAATGATAAAAATAAGGTGTGGGAGTTGTTAGTTTTTATGGGCTTGGTAACTTCATATGCTAACAAGTGGGAGGATTATTCCAACTACTTTGGGGAAGGATCTGGGATTCCCAGAAACTGGGTCAACACTCACCCTTTGACCTTTTATGGTGAGCCTTGAAACTGTCATAGCACCCGTAGGAGTGCCATTTAGCTTGCTCTTGTATTTCAGTGATCGTGTATTGAAGCTCAAGGTCTGCTGGGAATTGATTCTTCCACCACCTTGGTGCTAATTGCTGTGCCCTGCCCTCTTCCCTCCTGTCTCACTGTGAGTAGGGTAGTGAGGGCTGCTCTGACTCCCGCAAGTCATAAAGAAAGGAACCTTTTGCTTTGCAGTCTCTGGCAAGCACCTGCTTTTTTCCAAAGTCAGCTTCTAGTATTATATGGTGCACCCATCCAGGGTTTTTTTTAATGTATTGTGTGATGACCCAAAGTTTGGAGTTCTCAGAACTGGCAGAAGTTGGGATTGGCATTTAAAAAGTGATGGATTTGAAATTTGACACAGCATTGTAAAATGACTATGACTCAATAAAAAAATGTTAAAAAAAAAAGTGATGGATTTGGGGTCCTAGAAATTTGATGAAAAAAATAACTCCCAGGGATCTAAGCCCACGTGACCATATAAGGCCTTTCTAATTGGAAGACCTAGAGTCATATTCATTCTAGACCTTCATACTCCTGGAGGTGATCCTTGTTAAAATCAAGGGTGACACAGTGCTGGTGGCCCCCAGCCTCTTTGAGCTGATGACCAGATACTCACCCTTTCTGCACACCTCACTCACCCCATGAATCGAATCTAAAATCCTTTATGGAGCAAGATAAGAGTGGAATGGAGGGGGAGATGAAAGGATGGAAAAGCACTGCTTTTTGAGTGTCTTAGCCTGTTTTCCTACGAAAGAAGAGCTGAAAAAAGTACCTGTGTACAGTTTCTTTGAGAGGTGACCTCAGGAAGCAGGAGTAAAGGATCAGGGAAAGTAACACTAAGAAGACAACACGAGGATGTGTTACCAAGTGGTTGTCACACTAGGCAACTGGGATGGTCCTGCCATGACCTTCTGAGTTGCTTACAGAATGCTTCCTGTGATTATCCACCTGAGGTCGATCAGGGTAGTAGCTTGTAACCATCAGCTCTCATCCCTTGTTGGTGGAGAGAGCTCCTGAGGCTATAAACTTCCACCTACTTCTAGCTGCTCTAGTGTGAGTGCAGAATTGTCTACCCCGAGGGTCCCATGCTATGGCATCAAAGAAGCCCCCAAGCACAAAGCAAAAGATGTGTTATTGAGCTAAAGTACCATCCTTCCTACCTGAATTGAAGCCAGCACAGAACTGTTCACTGTAGCCTTGTCTGGAATCGAGGTGAGGCCGAGAGGATGTGAAAGAAAGTGAAATAAGAGTGTCTGAAACAATAGTCAATGGAATTCTCTTGGTCCAGGCTCACAAGAGTTCCAAAGCATTGGCATATGTCTAAGTCATCATCTGAAAGGAAGATATACACTAGCATGGAATTGCTTGTCAGCATTAAAAAAAAAATGTAGCTCTTATTTTAAAATTCACCCCTCTGGTTTTATTAAAGAACAACATTATTTAGCTGGATGGTATTCTGGCTTACGTGTGGCTGCTCTTTTTGGTTAGCCAGAGGATCACTATTCATAAAATATTCTGTTTTGTACATGTAGAACATCCTGCAATGCAGGGTAAAGAGGAAACATTAAGGCCCTCGGCACTCTTCTCCACTCAGGGTGCTGGTGAGACCAGAGATGGCAGCTTAGCATACAGACTGGGTGCTGCCAAGATCCTAAGAGGTCGAGTGTGTGGGAATTAGTTAGAAGGCTGGGGTTAAGCAGAGTGTTTTGGACGTTTGTTGTGACTCCAATGCAGTAGATGTGATCTGAATTGCCTTTGTGTCCCAGTATGAAAATTCTAGAGCGCTTGGACCATATACCATTTTCCTTCTATCCACAGCTGCATTCTTAGCAGGCCTTTGCCACATCCTTATTCTCCCCAAAGGGAAGCCTTCCATTCTGAGAATATCTATTGTTTTCAGCAAGTAACTTTTTAGCTTGAAAAGATTGTGTTCATGTTTCCCTTCATACCCTGTGGCCCCCTGAAGATTAAAGAAAACAGAACTGCATGTGTGTGAAACATTCACCGAATTTGGTGTTTGTATCTGAGAAGTGCTGTCTGAAGCTCATTACTTTCCCTTCCCTTTTCTTCCTTTCCTGTTTTATTGAGACATACTTGACATGCAACACTGTGTTAAGTTTGAGGTGTACAACATAGTGGTTTGACTTACACACATCATGAAACGATGACCACAACAGATCTAGTGAACATCCATCATCTCATATAGATACAATGCTAAAGAAATAGAAAAAACTTTTTTTCCTTGTGAATTTTTTCCTTGTGTTTTTGATAAGAGCCATTCTGACAGGTGTGAGGTGGTATCTCATTGTGGTTTTGATTTGCATTTCCCTGATGACTAGTGATGTTGAGCATCTTTTCATGTGCCTGTTGGCCATCTGCATGTCTTCTTTGGAAAAATGTTTATTCAGGTCCTCTACCCATTTTTTAATTGGTTTTTTTTTTTTGATGAGTTGTATGAGTTCCTTGTATATTTTGGATATTAACCCCTTATCAGATATATCATTTGCAAACATTTTCTCCTATTGAATAGGCAGCCTTTTCACTTGTTGATTGTTTCCTTTGCTATGCAAAAGCTTCTTAGTTTAATATAGCCCCAGTAGTTTATTTTTCCTTTTGTTTCCCTTGCCTGAGGAGACATAGCCAGAACAAAAAAATTACTAAGACTGATGTCAGAGGGCAAACTGCCTGTGTTTTCTTCTAGAAGTTTTATGGTTTCAGATCTTACATTTATGTCCTAAAATCCATTTTATTTTTGTATATGGTATGAGAAGGTAGTCCTTTTTGGTTTTCTTCGCATGTAGCTGTTCAATTTCCTAGTACCATTTATTGAAGAGACTTTCCCCATTGTATGTTTTTGCCTCCTTAGTTGTAGATTAACTGCCCATATAAATGTGGTTTCATTTCTGGGAACTCTGTTCTGCTCCGTTGATCTATGTGTCTGTTTTTGTGCCAGTACCATGTGATTTCTGTAGCTTTGTCGTGCAGCTTCAAATCAAGGAGCGTGATACGTCCAGCTTTGTTCCCTTTCTCCAGATTGTTTTGGCTATTCAGGGGCTTTTGTGTTTCCTTACAAATTTTAGAGTTATTTGCTCTAGTTCTTTGGAAAAATGCCATTAGTATTTTGATAGGGATTGCATTGAATCTATAGATTGCCTTGGGTAGTACGGCCATTTTAACAATATTAATTCTTCCTTCCGTGATGCTGGGAGTCAGAAATACTGAATGATATCCTCCAAACTGAGAAGGAACTGAAAAATGAAGTGGGCAACTCCATAAAGTGAAATTAGGAAATGTATTGTGGGTAACTTACACACAGGCAGGAAGGGTTGGGTGGACAAATGATCCAGAGGCATTGGCACCGGCACTGAGCACTGCTGAGAGGGATACAGGGGAATTTAAAGGGGCCAAAGCTAAAAACAGAATTTGACTACTAGGGAGAAGTTTGTCTGCACCAATGGGAACTGGGGTTTTTCCCTCCCCCTGGCTCTGTCATGAACATTAACCATCTGCATCAGCAAAAGGCACACTTCTGATTTTCATATCAGATAAAGGCAAGGGTAAAAGTTGAATGGGAATTCATCTGGCCTGGGCACATTCCTTGAGAATTAGGCTCAAGCTCAGTCATGTGTAAAGGGGAAGGGTTAGGACAGTAGACCTAAGATAGAGCTGACAGAACAGAGTCAGTTTGGTCCAGCCCTACACACGAGCATGGTATACCGTTCCATTTGTGCAGCCTTCAGTTTCTTTCATTAGTGTCTTAGTTTCCTGAGTACAAGTCTGTTACCTCCTTATATTTACTTGTGTGTATTTTATTCTTTTTGTTGTAA
Source organism: Camelus dromedarius (assembly GCF_036321535.1). Taxonomy (NCBI): domain Eukaryota; kingdom Metazoa; phylum Chordata; class Mammalia; order Artiodactyla; family Camelidae; genus Camelus; species Camelus dromedarius. The sequence goes on from NC_087439.1 coordinate 75,407,868, forward strand.
AGGAATTGGTTCCTTAATTTCTCTTACAATGTGTTAGTGTACTAAAACGTAGCAGATTTCGGTTTATTAATTTTGTGTCCTGCAACTTTACCGAATTCACTGGTGAATTCTAGTAGTTTTTTGGTAGCATCGTTAGGATTTTCTATATGTAATATCATCTCATCTGCAAGCAGTGACATTTCACTTCTTCCTTTCCAACATGGATTCCCTTTAGTTCTTATCTGATTGCTGTGGCTAGGACTTCCAACAGTACGTTGAATAATAGTGGAGAGTGTAGGTGACCTTGTCTTTTTCCTAATCTTAGGGGAAGTGCTTTCAGCTTTTCCCTGTTGAGTATGATGTTAGTTGGGGCTTATCATATGTGGCCTTTATTGGTGATATATGTTCCCTCTATAGTCATTTTGGTAAGACGTTTTCTTAATCATAAATGGATGTTGAATTTTATCAAAAGTTTTTTCTGCATCTATTGAGATGATCATGGATTTTATTCTTCAGTTTGTTGCTGTGGTTTATCACATTGATTTGCAGGTATTGAAAAATCCTTGCATCTCTGGAATAAGTACCTCTTGATCGTGGTGTATGATCCTTCTAATATATTGTTGGAGTTGATTTGCTGGTATTTTGTTGAGAATTTTTGCATCCATGTTCATCAGTTTTTGGTGATATCTTTGTCTGGTTTTGGTATCAGGATGATAGTGGCCTCATAGAATGGGTTTGAAAATGTCCCTTCCTCTGCAGTTTTTTTTTTTTTTTTTTTTTGGAATAGCTTCAGAAGGGTAGGCATTAACTCTTCTCTAAATGTTTGGTAGAATTCACCTGTGAAGCCGTCTGGTCCTGGGCTTGAGTGATGTCCACTGCTCCGTCTTCCAGGGCTGATCTATTCCTCTATATAATCTAATCCACTGTTGGTTCTTTCTAGTATATTTTTTATTTCAGTTATTGTATTCTTCAGCTTTGGTTGGTTGTTTTTTTATATTTTCCTCCTCTTTGTTAGACACTTCTAACTTCTCTGTTTATCTGTTCTCCCGAGTTCTTCATGATCTTTATGATCATTACCTTGAACTCTTTATTAGGTAGATTGCTTACCTCCACTTTATTTAGTTCTTCTTCTGGGATTGTATCTCTTGTTTCTTCATTTGGAACATATTCCTCTGTCTCCTAATTTTGTGTTTTTATTTCTATATATTTGGTAGGTTGGTTACTTTTCCCAACCTTGCAGAAGTGGCCTTATGTAGTAGATGTCCTATGGCGCCTAGCAGCATACTCACCTCTGGCCACCAGAGCTATATGCTCTAGGGTGCCCTCTGTGTGGGCTGTGTGGGCCTTCTTCTGTGGCAAGCTGACTACTGTGGCCACACCGGTAGGCATAGGTGGCTCCCAGCCTGGTTGGTTGCTAGGCCTTTCCTAGCACAGAGGCTGCTAGCTGCTGGTGAATGGGGCTGGGTCATGAGGAGGCTGGTTGCAGAGAACCAGGTGGTTCCGGGGCTAGTGCCAGCCCCCTGGTGGGAAAAGCTGGGTCCCCAGGTGCCTGGCTGTGGGTCTGAGGATCTCAGAGCTAGGATCGGCCTACTGGTGGGCAAGGCCAGGGCTGAGGGTACTCCTGGGACTGGTGTTGACTTGCTGGTGGGGGAGGCAGTGTCATGGGCTAGTGCTGGCCCACTGGTAGGTGGAGCCAGGTCCTAGGATCTCTGGCTGCAGGGCTCTGGGGGTCTCAGAGTTGCTGTTAGCCCCATTGGTGGGTGAGGCCAGGACCAAGGGCTACTGCTGGCCCACTGGTTGTTGAAGCCAGTTCCTGGGGTGTCTGTCTGCAGGGCCCAGGGTTTTGGAGCTGGTGTCTGCTGCTGGTGGGCAGTCTGAGTCCTGGGCTCTCTGGTGGGCAGGGCCAAATTCTGAGGCAGCTGAGAGCTTAAGGGGGTTGATGGCATCTGGTCTGCTGGTGGGTGAGGCTGTGTACCAGTGCTAATAAGCTAGAGGGAGGACTGCACAGTGGCACTCGCCAGCACCAGTCTCCCCGTAGAATAAGCTCCACAAAAGGGCCTCCATCAGCATCTGTGTCTCCAGGGTGAGTCCCAGCTGCCTCCTTCCTCTCTGGAAGGCTCTCTAGGATCAGCAAGTGGGTCTGACCCAGGCTCTTTTCAAATTACTGCTTCTGCCCTGGGTCTTGGAGAGTGTGAGAATTTGTGTATGAAGTCTGTTTTCTGTAGCCCCTTGGCTCTCCCAAAAGCAAGCAGTGCTAGCTTTGAAAGCCAGATGTTCTGGCAGCTTGTCTTGTGGTGCAGGACCCCTGGGCTGGGGAGCCCGATGCGGGGCTCAGACCTCTCACTACTTGGGGAGAACTGCAATTGTGATCTTGTTGTGGGTCACTTACCCAGGGATAGGTCTTGGCTTTCCATGTCTCTGCCTCTCCTACTCATCTCATTATGGTTTCTTCTTTATGTCTTTTGCTGAAAAAGATCATTTCTACTAGTCTACTAGTCTTCAGGTCATTCTCATCAATAGTTGCTCTGTAAATAGTTGTTATTTTGGGGTGCTCATGGGAGGAAGTAAGCTCAGGGTCTTCCTACTCTGCCATCTTGTTCTTAACTATTTTCTCTCTCTCTCTCTTTTTTTTATTTTACTTTTTTGGTGGGGCTTGGTTAACCAGTTTGTAATTTTTCCTATGATAAAGTCAGCATTATTTTAAAGTCAGTTTATCTATCTCTATAGGACTGAATTAGTAGGCTGAGATGGAGGATAACAAGGATTGTAGAGCAGGGTAAATACACAAATTATATTTCAGACAGAATTTAAATAATAAAAGAATCACCAAAATGGTGATTTACATAATCAAAAATTGCTCACCTACAATTGGATTTAAAGTTTTTTTTTTTTAAATTTTGGTCTTGAAGGCGCTGATTTTAACAGGAGTATTGAGGGAATCTTGATGGCTCTGTTAGGATAATTAATACTAAGTGATATAACAGACAGACCCCCACATCTCAGACTTACCCCAACAGAGATTGCCCCTTGTCACATGAGGTCTGATGCAGGTCAGTTAGCCTTACAGCAATGCCAGCAGAAACACTTCGCCTCCTCACCGGCAAGGCGGGAATAAGAGAGTTGGACAAGGCACACCTGCTCATAGCTCCCTGTCCTGTGGTGCTCACACTTCATTGGCTGGCTCAAGTCACATGCTAGGATGTAACTGTAAGTGAGGCTGGGAAATGAAAAGTCTGAGGCCTACTGAGAAGGCTTTGAAAACCAAGAGGAAGACTTGTGTTAATTTTAATTATGGGGCTTTTTGATGCTTCTGAGCAGGAGGGCAGATGATCAGAGCTGTGCCTTCAGAATGACCTTCAGTTACTAGCCTGGTTATTAAAAGCTGTTAAATTAGCTTGAGTGCTGATTCTAGCCTCCTTCTCACCTATCTTATTTATTGCTGCCAGGACTGTTAATAAAATAACCCTTTGTATGTCCTTGAATGATAAGTAAGATGACAATCTCATTTATCACCCAAACTGAGATGCCACTGAGCATGAAAGTGCTACCAGTATGCCTGGGCGAGGGGTGGGAGCTGGCACTGTCCCCAGTGAGCTGGGGCCGGAGGCCACTCCAAGAGGAGACTCAGTGGCTCTCTCTTGCCAGCCGGCCCAATCAAGCCCCCAGACCCGCGTCTTCCATAATACAGCAGCACCCACCTGTCCAGCCCTCCCTCGCCCTTGATTTACATTCCTACTCAATCATCACCTCTGCAAACAGGCCTTATTACCCCCATCTAACCAAGCAGTTCGTCCCTTCCCTCTCTATCCCTTTGCCCAGTTTATTTTTTTCCATTGCACTTATTCCTGACATTATGATTTATTTCTTCTGAAATAGCTGCCTCTACCCCCATTGGAATGTAAGCCCCACCAAGGGAGGGACTTTGTTCTGTCCACAACTCCATATCCAGTGCCTTAAAGAGAGCCTGACACATGGTGGGAGCTCGATAAATCATTATTGAGTAAGCACTGTTATACCTTCTACTTCATGTGGATCAAATCCCCTCACCATTGACCCCCACATCCCTCCCAAGTCATTGTTCGTGATCCCCTGTGTGTCTACAGTAAGCTTGATGCTGCCACTCTGGGAGATCCAGCTGTGCCTCAGGCTTAGCTTCCATCCTTTCTCTTTTTGGGACTTTCTTTGAATACCCATTCCTCAACCGTCTCCTGTCCTGGGTGAAGATATCTTTCTTAATGTTAATTGGACTGTGTGCTTTGTTGAGGGCAGAGACTACATCATATAAAAAGTCCTCATCTAGAAAATGGACACAGAAGGGGGCACACTACTCACCTGCAAGAGTTGTAAGGAAAACCGAATGAGAAAATTCACGTGAACTTTTAAAAGCAATACATAGCACACAATGTAATCAATATAAAATAATTCTAATCAGTATAGCAATTGACAAGATAATTTAAATTTTTTGTATTTTGTACAGTCTTCAAAATCTAGTATATATTTTACACTTAAACACCTCTTTCTTCATATGAGCCACACTTCAAGCAGTCAGTAGCTACAGGTGGCTAGTGGCTGCTGTTTCGAACAACATAGCTTAAAAAATACAGAAATAGTGATGTATGGAGTAGCCGTTCCCTCTAGGACTAAGGTAATGCTCAAGGAAAACTCAGAAGATCCATCCCTTCCCCAAAACTTAAGACCCCTTGGAGGGCGAGCAGCTGTGGCCCACAGGGGTGGCAAAGACATTCACTGACGTGTTGCAGGCCTGGGCTGGCAGGTGAGGAAACCACCTGCTGGGATGCTGGAGAATTTGAAAGGAAGTCTCCCTCTACGATTAAGGGAAAACTTCTGGAAGCCTTTAGGGTTGCCCATGAAGCCTGCTGGAGGGTGTCTGTCTGCCGCTGGGTCAGCCACAGCGCTGGCTGGACAGGTGTCCGTGGGCAGGGATGCTGACAGCCGGCAGCCACACCGTGGGAGCAGCGAGAAAAAGCACTGGAACCAGAAGAGAGTTCCTTCCTCTTTTTTTTTTATAAAGAGTTTTCACACTCTTTATAACATTAATGCTGGTTAGCAAAGGAGAAATATTTTGGGTCCTACTCAGGAATCACAGAGGAGGGCAGAAAAGGTAGGTTTGGAACTGAGAGGCAATAAATTAACAATTGACAAAAAGTGCAACTTATCTGCTTTAAAAATTGAAGTGTCACTCTCGACTGTGCTTCCTCTTCCCTAGGTGAATGCCTACCATGGAATCATCCTCCACTCAAAGGAGGTATCAGCACTTTCCCCTGAAAGTTGCTGCTAGAAAGTGTATGTTACTTAGGGCAACTTGAGGGTGTGTTATCCTGAATACATTGTCTGCTTAGGAAGTGGAGCGTTCTAGTTGTCAATAAGACAAAAAGGATATTTTAGTGATAGAGAAGGGAGGTGGAGCTGAGTAAGCCCCGGGCACTAATTAAGTTCAGATAAACTCCTAGAAGATGATGTAATGGATAAAAGGCTTTGCACATTTTTAAGGATTTCTGGTAGGTATTGTTGGATACCACTTTCCTTTCTTTTCTTGTTATAAAGAAAGCAATTCTAAGACAAACAATGAGAATTTAAAAAGTAGTAGCGTATGTCTTTGAATAGTTTGGATGCTGAGTGCTTTACTTTAGAGTAGAACCTCTGTAAAATTTGGTTGAGTGAATCAGTTTTAGCATTAACAGAGTAACCTTTCTTTTTTTTTCATGCAGGATAAATCAGCCAGCAAAGAAAAATCCAAGACACCAGTGAGAATTTTACCACAGTTGGCTATGGTAATTTACCTATACACCCTCCCGGGATTTCTGCCCTTTAAAAAATGTTTATTAGTTTTCAAATTTGTCAATAAGTAACTGAATTTATGATTCTGACTTTTGTGTTCAATTTGAGTATTTTCTGATTGAGAAATTCTGAGGTGCACATAAAAGGAAAAAAAATAACTATCTTAATAATAATAAATGTAAGCTGTAATTTCCTTGTAGTAGTATGTACAGAATATTTGCATATTCTGGATAAAAGTATTTCCAAGATGGTCTAGCAGAAAATACATCAGTGTTGGAATTAGGAAGTAAGGCTTTGGGTTCCAGCTTTGTCACTAATGGCTCTGCCATCAGAGTGGGTCACTTGCCTTTCTGAGCCTCTGTTTTTGAGTTTGAAAATAAGAAGTGTTGATGGTCTCTGAGGTGCATCTTCCAGCACTGACATGCTGCCACAAAAGAGTCTTCAGATTTTGCCATCCTTTTTTTTATTATTGTGACTATAAATTGTCAATGTCCTGTGGAAGAGACAGTTAATAGATATGTTTGGTTGATAAGTGCTGGGTAAGATATGCTCGACGGTAATATATTTTACCCTTTAGGCATTATGTTGAATTGAATGCCATTGATTTATGGTCTTGCAACTCCTAGAAGCTGAGCTTAAGTGGAGGTTCAATGCAAACATTGTGTTTTTTTAAATCGTGATAAAATATACATAACATAAAATTGATCATTTTAACCATTTTTAATTGATCTGTAGTTCAGTGGCTTTAAGTTCATTCATACTGTTGTACAGCCATAGCCACCATCCACTTTCAGAACTCTTTTCATCTTCCCCAACTGCAACTCTTGTCCCCGTGAGACACACACTCCCTGTTCCCTCCTCTCCTCAGTCCATGGCAAGCAGCATTCTGCTTTCTGTCTCTGTGTATTTGATTACTCTAGGTACCTCATGTAAATGGAATCATACAACATTTATCTGTTGATGCCTGGCTTATTTCACTTGGCATAATGTTCTCAAGTTTCATCCAAAGCATAATTTTTTTAAAAAAGATATTTTAAAGAGCTGAGAACAAACTATATAAAATTGAATCTGTGTTGCTTTATACAGAAAGATTCCTCATCATTTTAAATGGAGGACATTTTCACATAGAAGACTTGAATTAATATTCTTAGATAAATTATCCTGGACGTTTTAAAATATACATTTTAAATGAAAAGTTTTTGGATAAGGCCAGATCATCCTGCCAAGTTCTATAGAATTGAGCTATAGCATCTTTTCTGCAAAATCTATCTTAAATTTTCTAGCTTAAAAGATAAGATCTGAAAGGGAGTAGACATTTTCTGTTAAAAAATTTAACAAATTTTAAAACAACAAAAAAAAATTGCCCTCAGTTTGTTGTGTCTTGTTAATATATAGATTTAGAGATATAAATTCAATTAAAATTTCCTGATTTAATATTCAGTGGCTGAGTTGAATAATAATCCTCTCCTGTCAGTGGCATATAGTAGTCTAAAATGCTTTTGTTGACTGATTTAGCTATGTTCACCTGCTTTTATGTTCCTGATTTAGCTATGTTCATCTGCTTTTATGTTCACATTTGTCCATATCTTGCATTTTTCAGCATTCTTTGCGTTTTATGTGTTTTAAGGGAGATCATATTTTTAAGAGATTAAAAAAAATCCTTTGATTAAAAAAAACTATTTTTATTTGAATATTAGGGTTTGTACTTGGATAGAATTTTCTGGCAGTAGTTTAGACTGAGGGTGATTTTCATTACAGGCCTTTATGCTTCTGTGGTGATCCCTGTTGTTGAAATCCAGGGTGACCCAGGGCTGGTGGCTCTCAGCCTCCGTGAGCTGGTGGCCTGCTTCTCACTCTTTGTGTCCACCTCGCTCACAGCCCTCCCACAAGCCTGAAATCCTTTATGGAGCAAGATGAGAGTGGAAGAATGGGAGGGCAGACGAATGGAAAAGCTTTGACTTACTGTCTTCGCTTATTTTCCTGTGAAAGATGAGCCCAGGAAAAAAAGGACTTCTTTGTAGGTAGTTTATTTGAAAGTAGGAGTAAAAGATTGAGGAGAGTGAAACCATAAGGCAGTACGAGCATCAAGTTGGTCTGGATGTGAAAAGAAGATACAGATTGAATTGTCAATGTTTAACCATATGTACATTTTAGTTTAAAATCCATCCACCTGGGTTTATTGAAGAGCTATAGGTTCTGGCAACAGTTGGGCTGGGGGTGGGGGTATAGCTTAGTAGTAGAGCATGTGCTTAGCATACGCGAGGTCCTAGGTTCAATTCCCAGTACCTCTATAAAAAAAAAAAGAGAGAGAACAGTGGGTCTGTGTTCTGGCATTGTGATACCTGGCTCGAGCTAATTAGTTGTTGCCTTTTTAGAAGACATAGGTTTTCTCCCACCTGCCACAGTCCCCACCACCCTCTATTGTTTCCCAGCCCTGAAGCTGAGCACCAATTAGCTATCATCACTAGCTTTCTTCCCTCTTTTATAATACATGCCCAAATCGTGTAAGTGTAAGAATTTATGACCCCCACCTTAAACGATGGAATAAATTTGTGAGTTGCCAGAGTAATCTAGAGTTGCTGAAGACATGAGAACAGGAAAATCCTTTGGAGCTGGGATGTAGAGGAACTCGTTAGCATCGGAGGGCAGCAAGAAGCGCCTCTCGTTAAAATGGAAGGCTTAAACACCACTTGCCAGTGTCTGGGGCTGAGTAAACTCTGGAGTGAATGCCCAGTGTTAGGGAACAGGCACCCACATCAGTCCAGCAGCAGAGCTTTTGGTAACGTCTCCCAAATGTCACACCACACCACTCACAGGCTTGAATAAGATTTGCTATTGGGTGTTTGTGCCTTCTTTCCAGACGTCCTAATTTGTTTGAGAAAATGTCTGTGTTTATACATTTTTATGCATTTCATGAAAAAAGTTATTTTTTCCAATCTTATTTTGTTAATGCTATTTAAATTTCATATTTCAGGTGAGTACAAAGCCCCAGTGGCAGCAGGCAGCTCCCTCATTCCATTTGAATGTAAAGCAGTATGATGAGATTCCAGAGCAGTTTAGTGTTAAAAATGAACAGTCGTATGGTAAGAACTTTAATATTCTTAGACTTAAGGAAACTTTATAGAGAAAAAAAATCACACAATATTTAGTTTAGTGAAATTGTAAAGTTCAAATGATATTTATATCAAGTAGAAAAATTTTTCCCAGATGTGTTCCCTAGGAAAATAATTGATTCCAGTTCTTGGTTATTTCAGGCTGTTGTCAAAGCTATAAAAGCTGATCTTTAAGGAATTGGAATGTTTATAATAAAACTTTGATTTATTGTATTCAGAATTTGTCTCTGCATCAAAGACTAAAGTTATTCCTAAGAGAGATTTTAATAAGTTGTAAACATTACTTCTAAATTAGTCATATTGATATTTTTTATTTTGACTCATCAGGTTGATTACCTTGAATATTAACTTTTTTTTAAATCATGGTTCTTTAAATTTTCTGAAAGTTATGTATGATTTTAATCTTGTTCATTTTAAGGTTCTATGCAATTATAATTGAAAATCTGAGTTTATTAGCATATTAGTCAAAATGTAAAATAAGTTAATTGAATATTCTTGAAATAAAGGTTTCTATTATGATGACATAAAACAAGTCATTTAACTTTCTGAACGTTAAAGAAAGTAAATTATAAGTACTTGAGAGCTTAAATGAAAAGGTGCTTTAGTATTTTATTCTAACCAGTGTTTTCACTTATTAGATGACTAACTTATGCTTTTTTTTAAAAAAATAAAATTCAAGCTGAATACGTGAAATACTTTGGGAAAAAGGGCAAATTGCTTGACCAAATTGATGATAGTCATGCTGGACCATCTACTTCCAAATCAAAGAGCAAGTCTCCACATAAGGAACGAGAAAATTTTAGAAGCACTCTTGTTAATGTCATTATGTAAGTTCTATAACTAACCAATATGTGTCGGCCTAGTTAGAGCCCCTGGGGACTTTTTATCTAAAAATATAAGGATTCTGTGCATCTCTGAGGAAACCTGAAAGCCTTTATTGGAATCAGGTCAGGATATAAATAAAGAATGAAAAATTGAGCTTAATCTTATTAAGGTGTCCCACTTTTAAATATCATGAACTGAAAAGGCATGTCAATGGAAATAATCAATAAAAAACCTATAATAGGAATAGAAAAGAGCTTTATTTGAGCCAAACTGAGGACTATAGTCTGGGAGACACAGGTTCTCAAAAAGCATTTGAATTGTGTTCCACCAGGCTACAAAATACAGGAGGCTTATAAAGGCAAAAAGTGCAAGGTTACAGTTCATTTCATGAATTGCTTATCAAGAATTATAATTGGAACTGGCAAGAAGTAAGGGTGCTTGTTAAGTAAGGATTGGTTGGGGTCCAAATTAGTTGCATAGTTACAGGGGGAGACTTGAGACCATAAGGTTGTAGTTAGCAGCTGCTAACAGATACTGTTCTGAGCACAGCTGGTGGTGTCCTTGAGGTTGATATAGTTCAGAAAATTCAAGTTCTCAGGGATGCAGGAACGTGTCTGAAACCACATCCACGGTGGTCCCCTGGCTCCATTTTAAATTCCTGGAACATTTACTCAGTTCAGATTTTTTTAATGCAGTCTTTTTTTAATTGTTAAAGTAGATATACAATGCATGTTTGACAGGCTGTTCAAGTTAGCATGAAGTTCAAGCCAAATCATGTATAAGGCAGTATTATTTCCTCATACCTCAATATGTGAAAATTTCTTCCATTGGGTGCCAATGGGAATGATTGTGGGTTGAGAGAGCAGAGTGTCTAGAGATCTTGGTTGTAGGCATGGTGGCTGGTGGAAGATTAGGGACAGGTTTTTCTTTTTCCATCTTGTCTGCTCAGGTGATGTGATGACTTCCATTGCATTATGGGTCTCCTTGTGTATAAAATTTGGAAGGAACTGGGGTGAAACGATCAGCAGTGTGATCAGGGCAGGGCTTGCCCAGTCTGAGGTGCAGATCTGTTTATGAAGGGTAAAGCAGATGTAAGTCACCAGTTCCTCTTTGCTTTTTTTTCACAGCTTAGCACTGGTTGCTCAGTAGCTTCTTTCTTTCATTATGACTCTTAAGGCATACACACTGACATTTGTGAACAGAGTTTAGTGACATGTTACAGTAAGTCAGGCAGCCATAGAGCCCTGTTGTACTGTCTTCATGAGACACCCTGGTCACTGGTTGGACAGGCATCTTGAAGGGAGGACAGTGGGCACTGTGTGCTTAAGAAGGGGAAGAGGTTTTTATGGGAGTGCTGAGTGGTGAGCTCACAGGCATGTGCCTCTGGGAGAGTGGTTTGGAGTTTGCTTTTGCCAGGCACCGCTAGAAATTACCAGCTTGGCCCACTTACATCGCTTTCTTCAATTAAGCACTCTTAGATCCCACAACACCCCAAGCCATGGAGGGGTAATCCTCTGGTTACAAATTCTTAGAAGCCACTTTTCTCTCCCCAGTGTCCTGGCCAAGACAGAGGATCTTTCTTGACACAATTTCCCTGTGTCTGTTATTTTTGGTCCTCCTCTGTTTGAGGATAGAGCCCCTCTGGGGTTTCAGCTTCATACAGGGGTCTGGGGTTGAAGTCTCCATTTCACACGGGCCTGCAGAGTCGTCTCCTGACCCACGTGGGCATTTAAGCCCAAGGCCCCGCCTCCCCAGGCGCAGCCTCAGCCTTGGGGATTGGCTGTTATTCCACTTTGTCATTTCATTTTTTCCCTCCTGAGTATTTCCTTTTTTTCTTGTGAGCTCAGCTATGCATTCAAAAGGAGCTTTGTGACATGTTATCCAGTATTTATAGAATGGTACTGGGAGGTTTTTCAGATTATTTTTGCTGCTGTGTTGTAAAAAAACAAGTCTCTTTTTAAACATTTTATGTCACTTTTTAGTTATGCCTTTAATAAACATGATATGGCTGGGCTTATTAAACTCAATCTTAGAGTTTTTTACTTCAGTAGCATGTTGAATCCTATGTATAGTCATTGGTATTTCTTACATATGTGGACTTAATTTCTAATGGTTTATTTTGTATTTTCTATTTACTGTATGTTGACTTGCTTATTTTTGCTTTTTTTAATGTTTTCTATTGAACTGAGTTTTCTCTCTTCTCCCTTTATTTACGTTGGCTTAAAATCTATCAAATACATTTTTATTCTTTTAGTAGTTACCGTAACATTTAAAACCACATATTGTAATTTATATTGTTTAAAGTTTAAAGTTCATTTCGCCTGTCTTCCCCTTGAATAACACAAAAGGACCTTGGAATGCTTTAACTTAGCTCTGAACTTTCCTTTGCATTTTTTCATGTGATTATTGTTTGTTTTATTTCTACCAGTATTTCTATAATATTTTAGTTCTAGCAAATCCTTAACTCCCCCCACTCTTTAACACTTACTTAGATTTACTAACATCTTTTCTAATTTCTTAGAAAATTTTCTCTGCATCCCATTCTTCACTTCTAGGTTCATTTTCTTTTTTGCTGAAGTTCATCCCTCAGTTCCCTAAGTGAGAATCTGTGGGGAGTCAACACAAGACTTTCATTTCTGTAAAGGTCTCTACTGTCTTGCCCTTTCTCTTAAATTAATGACTTAGCTGGCTACAGAATTAAAGGATGATAGTAATTTCCCCCTAAGAATCTGGAAAACATTTGATTGAAAAATTTTAAACTATTTTCCCTAGCTTTGTTGATAAGTAAAATACATTTAAAGTGCACAATGTGATGACTTTAATACTTACACATTGTGGAAAGATTCCCACAGTTGAGCTGACACATCTATCACCCTCACATACTTACCTTTTTTTTTTTTTGGTGAGATCCTTTAAGTTCTACTCTCTTAGGAAATTTTAATTACACTACAGTGTTATCATCTATATCCTCACAATGGCACGTGTTATTGTTGGTGAGAACTTTATTTATAATCTGTATTTGTACTCTGTCAGCTTATCTTTTTCTTTTTTTTCTTTTTGAACGTTTTATTTTCAAAGACTTCTAGATAGGCTTTAAAAAACACAGCTTTATTGACATATAATTTTCATACCATTAAATTCATCCATGTTAAGTGTACAATTGAAGGAATTTTAGTACGTTTCCACAGTTGTGCAATCTTCACTGAAACCCAGTTTTAGAATACTTCAATCAGCCACAGAAGTTCCCTTATGCCCATTTCAGTCAATCCTCTCTACCACTGGTTGCCCCAGGCAGTCATTTATCTGCTTTCTGTCTCTATAGCTTTGTATTTCCTAAAATTTCATATTAATGGAATTATACAGTATGCATATTTTTTTGAAATCCATTCATCTTGTTCATTGTTTCTTGTTTGGAGCTATTATGAATGATGCTGCCATGAACTCGGCATGCAAGTCTTTTCGTGGATGTATGTGTTCATTTCTCCTGGGTAGATGTCTAGTCGTAAGGATGCTGGGTTGTGTAGTAGGCGTATGTTTAAATTTTTAAGACATTTTGAAACTGTTTTCCAAATCGCTATACCATTTTACATTCCCTTAAGTATAAAGAAGTTTCTAGTTTCTCCACATTCTTGCCCACACTTTGTCTTCTATTTTGCCATTCTAGCCATTCCAGTAGATTTGTTGTTGTACCTCATTATGGCTTTAAGTTGTATGCTCCTAATGACTAATGATGATGAGCGTCTTTTTTTGTAGTTGTTTGACATTCACATAATTTCTCTGGGGGCAGTATCTACTTAAATCTTTTACCCATTTAAAGAAGTTGGGTTGTTTGTCTTATTATTGCATTGTAAGAGTTCTTTATATATTTTCTATGCAAGTCCTTTACCAGATATATCTTTTGTAAATATTTTCTCCCAGTTTATGGCCAATCCTTTTATTTTGTTAATGGTATTTTTTGAAGAGCAAGAGGTTTCAGTTTTGAGGAAGCTCAGTTTACCACTTTTTTTTCATTTATTGTTCATGCTCTTGGAGTCATGTCTAAAAACCTTTTCCTATCACAAGATCATAAATGTTTCTTTGATGTTTCCTTAGAAGTTTTAGCTTAGTTCTAGTTTTAGCTCTTAGGTTTATGTGTATTATTCATTCCACTGATGTCTGCAGTGTGAGTAAGGGTTGAGGTTCATTTTTTTGCGTATAGATATCCAAATGTTTCAGCCCTGTTTGTTGAAAAGACAGTTCTCATTGAATCATCTTAGCACCTTTTTTGAAAATCATTTGACCATATATGGAGTCCTGTTTCTGTTCCATTGCTCTATATGTCCATATTTACACCACTGTCTTGTTGTCTTGATCACTGTAGCTTCATGCTTAGTTTTGAAATCAGGTAGTTTAAGTCCACAAAATTTATTCTTTTTCAAAATTGTGTTGGCTATTCTAAGTCTTTCGCATTTTCATATATACCTTAAGATCACCTTGTCATTTTCTGGGGGGAGAAAAGCTTTCTGAGATACAGTAGGCAATACATTGAATCTATAGATCCATTTTGTAAGAATTGCCATTTTAATAATATTGAGCCTTCCAGTCCATGAACATGGTATTTCTCTCCATTAATTTAGATTTTCTTTAAGTACTCTCAGCAGTATCTTGTATTTTTAATGTACAAAGTCTTATACTTTTTAAAATTTTATTTCTAAGTATTTTGGGTGTGAATTTGTTTAATTTCATTTTCTGATTGTTCTTTGCCTGTATGTAGGAAAATCTATTGCTATTTGCTTGTTAATTTTACATCTTAAGACCTTACTAAACTTTCTTAATAGTTCTGGAGTTTTTAATAGTTTCCTATATATACAATCATGTTGTGCATGATAAATGTGTCGTGTGTACAATAAAACATACAATATATAGTTTTACTTCTTCATTTTCAATTTAGATGCTTTCCATTTCTTTCTCTTTCCATTTTGCTCTTGGTCTGTCCTTCAGTACATTGTTGAATAGAATGAGTGACAGTGAATTTTCCAGCCTTAGGGGGAAAGCATTCAGTCTTTCACATTTATGTAAGATGTTAGTTGTAGATTTTAAGATACCCTTCATTAGATTAAGGAAACTCCCTTCTTTTCCTAGTTTGATGAGAAGTTTTATCATAAATGGGTGCTGGATTTTTGTCAGATGCTGTTTCGACCATTGAGATGATCACCTGATTTTTGTCCTTTTTTAGTATGATAATTACATTAATTGCTTTTCATATGATAAGAAACCTTACATTTCTCTCACTTAGTCATTATGATCCTTTCTATATGTTCCTGGCCTTGTTAACGTTTTGTTAAGGATTTTCAAGTCTATATTAATGATGTGGGTCTGTACTTTTCTTGTCTTGTCTTCGTCTGGCTTTGGTGTCAGCACCACTGGCCTCATCAAATGAGTTGGGAAGAGTTTCCACCTCCCCTGTTTTCTGCAAGACTTTGTGTGGAGTTGGTATTACTTCTCCTTACTTGTTTGATAGAATTTATTAGTGAAGCCATCTGGACTTGAACTTTTCTTTGTGGAAAGACTATTACTGATTCAATTAGTTTACTTGATAAAGATACATTCATACTTTCTTTTCTTCTTGAGTCATGTTTGGTACTTTTCAGCCTTTTGGGAATATGTTCTTTTCATTTAAGTTGTCTAATTTGCTGGCATACATTTATTTAGATAAATTCCTTGCTTTCAGCCTTCCTACTCATTTCCTCCCTTGGTATCTGCTGACTACAGGACAGCAGGTCCCTTGGGGTCTCCTTGGCAGATTGGTTTCCTTCCTGCATGAGTCACGGGCTGTAGTGTTTTCAACTCTGTTTCATCTGTTCTCTATCTACTTTTCATGTTTCATGTTCATGTCACCATCAGGAACCAAAAATCCCTATTGAGTTAATAAGGAGAAAACATATCAATATAGCTCTTTGATTTTTGAGAAATAAAGTACATGGCATTTTCTCTTTAACCAGGTAAAGTGTATCCGAGAGTCATTGTTTTATTTCTGAATGGAATGTTGTTCTGTTGGAAAGAGCATGGCAGTTTGGAAGCACATAGGGATGGGCCAGTCCTTGTTTTTGTATTGAGTGAACTATGTGATGAAGGGGAAGTTATTAAATCTCTGACATTCCTTCTTGTTCTGTGAAGTGGGGGCTAATTATGTCACTG
Source organism: Camelus dromedarius (assembly GCF_036321535.1). Lineage (NCBI taxonomy): Eukaryota > Metazoa > Chordata > Mammalia > Artiodactyla > Camelidae > Camelus > Camelus dromedarius. The sequence goes on from NC_087439.1 coordinate 75,423,761, forward strand.
TGTCTCCTGTGACAATAGGTGTGAGGATTAGAGATAATAATTAGATATGAGGGACTATTTAGGGCCTGACTGACTAGGTGATGGATAAAAAGCTTCTATTACTGCTGTTTTCAGTGAGCAGAATCTTTGCCTGGAGCCAGGGAATGGTAGTCAGAGTTTTAGGGCTGAAAGGATCTTCATTCTCACTCCGAGAGCCCTCCGACTTCTTGCTCCTCACCTACCTGCCCTCGCTGCGCCCTGCTGGGCCCACGTTACTTTCACAGAGGGTGAAGTTTGAGTCACAGATTTTAGCCAGGTAGTTAAGCGCTTCTGCTGTTAAAAACATCAACAACCCAGTTATTAAGGTCAGATACTCTCTAGTGGCAGAATCTGAACCCAGACGTCCTGACTCCTGAAGTATGTTACTATCATTCGTATCTTTTCACTATACAATCACTAAAATAATGGGACGATTACTTTTGTAGTTAAAAGTAACTCTTTCCAACCACAGAATTCCTTGAAGATTTCCCACTGCTCCTTCTGTGCTCGTATTCCCTCACTTAATAAATGTTTCTTGAGCACCTACTATGTACTGAATTAGACCGAGACATGACTGAGACATTGCCTCGACTCTGGTCTCTGGTCTGTATAACTGAAGAGAATAAGTGTAAAGTTCACAAAATACTGGATTCCTTGATTTGCAAAAGACAGAATTGGTCAGAAGATTCATTCTGGGTACCTGGTTTGGTGCAAAATCTCAGGTATTCGATAAACCTCCCCTCTCCGCCCACGGGGCAGTTAGGGGGGTGAAGCACTTTGTCACACAGCATCACTAGCCTGTATCCACCCCAGATGAAGTTGGGGTCCAGAGCACGAGATGGTCAATGATAAAGAGGTTACAGCTATCTCAGAACAATTTATTTTTCCTGAAGATATGAACTATGCCTTTCCGCACACTGAAGCCTCAGAAGAAGTCACACAATGTGGCTTGTATCTGGCATAGGTTTGAACTGAATTATATATAAACATTACAGTATTATATGAAGACATAGCCAATAATAAATACATTTAGGAGCATATGAGCTTCTATGTCACTTGTTGCTAAGTTTTAATGTCTGTCCCTAGAAATCTGAGAAATGATATTTCAAAGAATGTATCTGTGTCTTCAGCAGAACTACATTTAAATTATTTTCCATCAGTGTTCTTTTAAACTACATATTTATAAATAACCATTCATAGTTTATGAATAATGCAAAAATTCTCCTATAAGATTTCATAAAAGGGAGAGCTTGATTTTGGAAGAATGAATAAAGCCCATCAAAAAAGATGTGGCCTCTGAATTAGATCTTCCAAATCACTTCCACTATACCTATCTATGAATAAGGAGGAAGTATTCTGGGAGGAATATGGTACCAAACAAATATGTATACTATTTATAGAATGTTCAACAATGTATTTTTTCTTACGATTTTATAGAAAGACAGTCTGATGTTATATCCACTGATTCATGTTCTAACTGCCCTTTCTATACATTTGAATAGTGTTTTTATCTTTTTCTTAGGCAACAAGATGCTGTCTTAGACTCAGCTGCTCCTGATGAAAGCACATTTCCAAAACTGACCACTTCTGCGATAGAGAAAGACATCTTGGTAATGAGCTATTTCTTTTGTCAGTATAACTGAAAGTAAAGGAAGTGCTTGAAGATGCTTTTATACATTTGAGATCATTCTGTGCTCCTTCCTTATGGAACTATGTGGAAGCAGGAGTAAATACGAAGTTCCATAAAAGCGCTCTATTGGATTCGTGGAGGAAATCATTCTCTCCCTGTCACCTAAGATCACAGTCAGAATGAATCTCCAGTCTACCTGCTCCCGACGTTAAAGCTAGCCTCAGTCATGTATAGCTTTTACATGTCCTTATTCTTCTGTGAGAAATTATCTTAATTATATACCGTATACTTCACAAAGCATCTTAGCCTACTTTAGAAAAAGTAATTCTTCAAGTATTTTGAATACAGAATTTTTAAAAAGTAAACATCAAAGACTAACATTGCTGATTTGAAAGTAATTTGCTGTTTAAATTTTTCTAATAAGTGACATGTAAACACTTGTGAAAATACATTGAAGCTAAATGTCCATTATTAGATAAATACTATCATGTCTTAAAATGAATATTTTGTGCACACATTTAATAGCATCTATGAAATTATGGTATGGAATATTAATAGGCCAATCAGAAATTTCCTAAATCTTGTGTATGTCTGAGATTAATGTATAAGGATACTGATTCACATACAGCTTTTAAGATCTACTTCTGATTATCAGTGATAAAAGGACAAAAACTAACATATCAACACTTCACACATTTATAGAACACCTAATTCTACTTCACGTGGGTTCTATTTGGTACATCATATATTTGGTCACATAACTTCATGTTTTCCAATGGATTTATGAATTAAGATAAGAGCTTTAATTTTCATGAAGTAAGTTTTTTTTTTAATTTAGGAAGTTTCAGACAATGCCAACATGTATTGCACAAAATAATTTTTTGCTTTGTAATACCTTGTTCTACTAAAAGTTTAATTGTGCTCAGTAGTTTTATTTTTGATCAACACATTTATTATAGTAATAAACCCATCTCCATTTCTCTGTCTCTTTTGTGTAGCGATATTACTATTACATCCATCATGGAATTGATACAGACCATGTAGCCCCAATGGAAGATTCTTGGCTGGAGCACGTATTGAATCTAGTCCCCCAACATCTGAAAGTCCTCACTAACAGCATAGATGTATTATCTGATGAAATGAGAGAAGATTATCTTCTGAGCGTAAAAAAATCCATAGGTAAATCAGTGTTTCTCATTGCTTTTTAATTTGCACGTGTCTCAAAAAAATTAAGGTTAACACCTATACTTAAAACTATTATAATATGCTGTTTCTTGTCTTTCTGTTACCCCGCTTGAGGCCAGGTAAATTTAATTAGTACAGCAAAAAATTTTAAAGTGTTTCTGTTTCTAGGATATAGCCTTCTCAACAAAAGACAGAACTGAAGAAAATTATAAAATGTTAATCAGTATTACTAATTTCATAAGCTAGAGTGTGATTAATTGCAAAACTGTTGCTATAGACCAGGGGTTAGTAAACTACAGCTCACAGGCCCAGTCTGGCCCACTGCCTGTTTTTGTAAATAAAGTTTTATTGGAACACAGCAACACACATTTATTTGCATATTGTCTATAGCTGCTTTTGAACTATAAGAGATTGTTGAATAGTTGTGATAGAGGCCTTGTGGTTCACAAAGTTGAAAATACTTGCAGTCTGGCCCTTTACACAAAGTTTGGTGACTCGGGGTGTAGACCAATAGACCCTAAGACTGATTAATCATCATAATCATTTAAAAAATACTCATATCTTGACCCATCTAGATTCAAATCACTGGAGATAGGCCTTTCAAATTGTTGCTTTTAAAAATGGTTCTCCAGTTGGTTGTGATAGTAAGCCGGGTGTAATTGATGCTATGTTCAGAGTTGGAGAAATCTTAGTGTCTGGAGTGGTCTGGGGACCTTTCAGGGAGGAGGGCATTCATTGCATTGAAGACTATATTGAGTGTCTTGGTAATATAAAGAGCCAGATCCTTGCTCCCAAAGAGTTCATAGTGTAGTGAAGGGGATGGATAAGTCACTAAATTGTAAGGCAGACTAGTAAGTGCACTGAGGAGGGAAATGGAGAACACGCTCTAAGGGAGATGAGGTTATGCCTGACTTGTTAGGACCGAGGAGCACCTGAACCGCGTCATGAAGGATGAAGTGCGTGAGGGAACATATGTGGCCTAGGAAGTGGCATGAACGATGGCAGACGTGCATGGAAGTCTCTTCCGGGCTTGCAAGCAATTCTGATGGCCAAAGCAGAGGGTGCACTGGGGGAAGAGGGCAGAATATAAGGGCCTCATACGCCTTTTTTTAAGCATTTGAAGGTAAAGGAGAGTCACTGAAAGGTTTTAAGCAGAGAGGTAATAACATATTTATGTTTTAGAAAGAGCATATTCCAAAGACAGGCAGGAAAATTAGAATTAACTGTAAATTAAAGACCCCAGAAGCAGAAGTAGCTCACTTCGCTGATTTCATAACAAGATTGTTTTATGCTCTGAAGCAATTTAAAAGAGAGCAACAAAACAATGTGTCTTTCCTTGGTGAAGGGAGACTACTGCTACTCTGTTTTTTTGACTTTCAATCCAACAGGAACTACTTTTGGTGCAAAAACTATAAAGTAAAATGTAATATTAAAGGCAATTATTTTCAAATGAAATTAAGAAAGAGCACGTATACTCTCAAAGACTCAGACCTCAAAGACACACATGTCATAGATGTTCTAAAAAAAGTTTTAAAATTTTCTTATATTCATAAAGGTACACATTGCTCATTATTTTTAAAAACTTAACATAATTTAAACAATTTTAAAGGAATTTTGCAATTGCTTAGAGATATACTATAAGCTGATTGATCATAACTTTTCAATTCTCTTTTAGTTGATTTTGTTTTAAAAGATCCTAGAGAAAAAGAAGATGATAAAAAGGTAGAAGAACTGCCACCCCATCGTGCTGAGTAAGCAGTCAGGTTTCTCTAAGAATATTGATTTTGTGATCAATTTCTGTGTGTGTGTATATATCTATACACTGGTTGTATTGTTCATATATATGTTGATAATTTTTTGTATATACAACTAATTGTTCATACTATCTTTGTTTATGTGTTTAAGCCCTAACATGTTACGTTTACAAATTGTTGGATGGATGACAAGCAGATACACTGACAAATGGACACCTAGGTGGTTAAAACATAAGTACCCTGGTGAATGAACTTGATAGAGACCTTTGTGTCTCCACAGCTCCCAGCACAGGCTTCAGATGTAATAGGAACATGAAAGCTTGATGGCAACTTGAATGCCCCAAAACACTTTGGGAACGTTGCAGAAAATAATTCAAATGTAGAGTATATTTCATTTTATTACATGGATTAAAATATAGAATACATAATGGGAAAATATACTTGCTATAAATTTCCCCCCAAATATTTAACATTTAGGAATAAATCTCTTAAATAGTTGAAGAATAGACCTTGTATTTATATGATTAAGTAACCACTTCAGTTTCTTCCTTTTGTATAATTTTAAGAATTCCCCAAATTGTTTGTCTTAACAACTAAAAAAAGTTAGTATATTTCAATAGAGACCAGCTTTTCTTCCAGGGATAGACAAAGATAATCCTTTGTAATTGTAAAGGTGGTATGGCCGCAAACGAAAAACTTACTATGTATTTTTTAAAAAACTGTTTAAAATCAATGAGAGTGGAAAAAAAATTACAGGCATAAAATGTAAATGTGTAAATATCCTCTAAAAGATGAGGATGCCACATCTTTAGTATATAAAAGATGATTATTCAAGGCTGAGGAGTTACAGAATGTCTATAAATAGGAATGTTAGTGATTTTGTAAGTGACCTTTACACATTCAGAGGTGAAGTTCAAGAAGATTTCCAGGCTTGACTAGATTCTTAAAATATTTTAAAAATAATAGAGACATAAGACACTTAAGTGTTAATTTTAAAAAATCAAGATGTGTATGAAATGTAGTTGGCTACTGTTTCTGATCATTATTAGTTACATGTGGACTCAATCAGATCAAGTATTGAGAGAAAAACATTATGTGAAAAAAATTCAAATCTAATTTTATATGCATTCGTTAGAAATTATACTACACAAAGAGTATGACTTTTATATGTATTAAAGCATAATTACATGTTTTGTCATTACCATGAGGGATAAATCATATTTTTATTAAAATTAAACCATTATTTCTCAAAAAGTGCTTTGACTATAAAAATACTTATTGATTTTTAAAGAAGATAACTATTATTTTCTCTTTGTTTTCAGAATGGAAATTCTTCCAAAACCTTGGAGGAAATCTTTTTTAGCTGCAAGCAGTTACATTAGGGATCACCTGAATGCAATGAACCCTACAATGCTGGCTGTGCTAGATTTGTGGCACGGTACTTTTAAGTGAGTATTTCTGGCCTTACTGACGGGGTTGGTTTTTTTTTTTTTCTTTAATTTTTAAGAGAGATGAAAGTTATTAGTCTTATTTCTTTTACTATTTTAACAACAAATTTAAGAAAGTAATTACAAGTTTAACCTAAGTATTTAAACACGATTTTAAATAACATAGACGTAAATAGAGTAAAAAGTGAGCGTTGTTATTTCTAATTCAATTCTCCTCTCCCCTTCCCTGCCCAGTTACTGAGTATACTTTAAAGTGTAATCACAGTTAAAGGGCTGAATTTCCATGCCTTGTTGTAAATCCCACAGAACATCAGCTGCTATGATCATCTAAACTGTTCAGAAACCCTGGAAATACTGCTCACATGAGTGACATGAAGTGAGATTCCTGGGTGACTACTGGGGATCGTGCATCACCTTGTAGGCAGTGTCACAGTGTGAACGGTGCAGAGCTGGATGTGAACTCTGGTGGGCACTGTGGAGCTAAAGACCTTGGCCCTAGGGCTGAGGACAGTTTGCCTTGCAGTTGAGAAGCTCTAGCTTCATATTCCCTCCCTTGTACCACCCCTTCCAAGGCACTGGGGGGTGTCCTGGCAATAGGCACACGTAGACATGTATTTATAAAATATGCAAAAGTAATATGGGTTTAAATTACTCTTCTTAAAGAAGACTTCCCATCAGGCCCCTCAAAACCTGGATTGGCCCCTGTCTGATGACAGAGGAAATGGCACGTAGGTCTCCAAGATGCTCTGTGAGCCTTTTCTCACTCTCCTGGCCATAGCCCTGGTTTACGCCCGACCTCCTCTCCTGGATCTCCTGGTTCTTAATTGCAGATATTGTCCTGAGGACACAATAATGAGCACATTTTCTCACCACCTGCAGACCAGCAGAGGGAGAGGTAAGAACTTTGGATGTTAGAGAAGATGCTTTTGTCTCTGCTCTGGGAAACCCCCTGGACAATACTTGGGGGGCCTCACCAACCACCTTTGCTGAGCCCCTTCCAAAGCTGGGATCCTTAGCACACAGGAGCACCTGTCCCTAACTACCCCTGGAAGCCAAGCCATCGTATCAGAGGCTCTCCAGTTCCCACGTGGGAGGTGGCCATGGGATTGTGGTGTCTAAGCCTCCTCCTCCCCCCCACGCCATCCCTCTCTCCCTTTCTTCCTTTGTTTAACAGTTTTTAATTTAATTTCTTTACACAAATACATATGTAGCTATATATGATTACACAATTTTTTTAGTGCAGTCTTTTTTCCTTTACTGACTCCCACCAACCTGGCATTTCTTTTCCTCATACTTTTTTCCACCAACACAGCAAAAGACATGATACCCATGAGTAGGGTATCTTCCCTTATTTTTCTTTGTGCTCATGTAGCCAAATATATATCTAATATATATATATTATATATATATATATAAAATCTCCACATGCATGTATATACATACATAGCATAAGACTGCCTTTTGTTGGTTTGGTTATTTCCTGGTAAAAAGCACATCCTTTCAACTTTCCATTGTATAATATGGATTTCTCTGCTTGAATTTGTCTTAAAGGAATAGCAAGAGGCCATCGCCCTGCCCCATGCATCTCTCATTTCTTTTCTTTAGGTATTGGGGCTAAATCCCTCTCCCTGACAAAGCCCAAGGTCTAATTTTGCATGTAGTGATGAAGATCATGCAATAGAGTGTATCACTTTCACAAAGGATGTTTACATGCAGTAGTACGTTTCATTTTCAAAACACCACCACAGTGTGTGTGTGTGCGTAATACCCGTTCACAGATGGAACTGCCAGAATGCACTGGGCTGAATGCTGGAAGATGGGTACCATTGCTCAGTATTGTCCATAGAGGGCTAGACTTGGTCTCTTATGCAATGTCAGGAGGCCAGAGACAAGGAAAATGAGAGGGGGAAGGGGAAGAAGAGATAGTAACAAGGCTGAGATAAGAAAACAGGAAATAGTGGATGTGTCCAAAATTAGTGTCTAGGGTTGTGGTGGCAGAGGTGTTAGTTGCAGCAGCTAAAGTGAACCTTAGAGCCTCCAGGACAAGGACAAATGAGAGAGAAGCTTGGCGGTCTGTGGGTGGCAGGACAGCCCCGCCCACTCCCATGCTGCCTCTGCCAGCATGAGTCATGTTGCGATCCATGTGAATCTTAAGAGTTGGGTGTGCAGTCATGAGAGCTGCGCCTCTGAGTAGAAGCCAGCATTGAACCTGCAGGGCATCCTTACTCTGGGTGAACAGTCATTTGCCCTGAAACCCAGCGGGTCTGGAAAATAAAGGACGTCTTTCTGTGTGGCAATGGGTTGGGGGTTGGTAATGCAAAGAAATTATCTGAATCACTCTCAGATGCATGGAAGTAGAAATCTAAAGGGATGCTCTCTAGATGGGAATGTGCAAATTCACGTCATTCAGTATTTATGCTTACAGAACCCACTTAATGTCAGAGATGGCATTTGTAATGCAGTCAACACCTACATAGCACACAGATATTTTTGCTTGAAAAATAGAATATGTAGGAGGACACCTGTATATACAGTGTATATATCAGTGTACAAATTACCATAAGATAAATATTACAGTAGCTGTATATAATAGCAGGATGTCTGAGAAAGTAAAGCTCATCTTAAAAGATAAAATGGATTTTTCAAATTCCTGATTTGACCAAGATGAATCCAAGAAAGTATTAGTAGAACACTGTGGATTCATTTACTGTACAGCATTCAGAGAGGATATGACTTAAACCACCCTTAAACATGGTGAAAAGATGCTTAACTTAACTCATAATAAAAGAAATGCAAGGAGATTGAAATAAAACTACACTGAGATATCATTCTCTTTCCTATCAGATTGACAAAAATTCCAAAATACTGACGTCATGCTTTGTTAGTGAAGCTTGGAGGAACAGGCACCCTTCTGAGGGGAATCTAGTCATAACCATTAAAATTACAAATTCATTTATGCTTGAATCCAGTAATCTCACTTCTGGGAAATCAGCCTAGAGATACGCCTGAAAAGGTAGAAAATGATAGAGATTTCAGGTTCTCTGTTGTGCCATTTGTTTAAGAGTATAAGCCTGGAAACAATCAAGTATGTATTGATGGTGGATTGGTTCAGTAAGTGATACACAGCCACACGTTGGAATATTACACAGCTATAAAATGCAAACGTGGGAAAAATCAGTGTGCTAATATGGAAAGGGCTCCAGGTTGTGTTACTAAGAGAAGGAAGCGAGTGCAGAGCAGGACCTGGAGTGTGCTCCTTGGAATGTAACAAAGGAGGAGGACTGGCAAGAACAAAACATGTTTCTGAATTCATGGAGCAAGCAAGAAATGTAGGCTCTTGGAGTGGGATTTGAGGAGCCACTAGGGCCCAGTGAGAAGTGAGATTAGCTTTGAGAACCAGAGATGGAAGTCAGAGACTGACTTGCTGTCAAGTCCAGAGTGCTGAGCCAGGACTGTTGAAGTCCCTCCTGCCTGAAATCGGTGATGGACTCAGCATTCCAGGAGGGTTTAAGCCTATGATGAGCACCAAGTGGCAGGTGTAAGGGTGGGAGGGATACATGACTGACAGCTGAGTCTCCAGACATTCACGTCTGACTGGCTGTGGGAGGTGAGGGAAAGGAGGAGTTCGGAGAAAAAGCTGAGGTCCACAGTCTGGCTGAGTAATCTTTTCCCTGACTCTTTCTATAAGCTTAAACCAGTGGGTAAAACTGATGTTCTACTGCTGGATTATTGCAGGAATCGTCCTGTGAAAGTACTAACAGTGTCTGATAGTATACTTCTCATCTTAACAGTTCAGCCTGTTGACCAAACAGGGAATGTTATCAGCAGAGATTTCATGGGAAAGTTGTAAAACTTCTGTGAAGGCCTTTCAGTCTCAAAACATGAGAGATGGGTGACCTGTGCTTAGAATTTGGTCTCTAAATCTAACAGTGAGGAGCTGCAGGGAAAACTGGTCTGGTTGCTCAGTGGCAAAGTAAATTCTGGAGCTCCTGCCCTCGCAACTGTCCTCATTCAGTGTTGCTTCACACGGCATGCACCAGTACCCTGATTTACAGCTACAGCTTTAAAACTTAAAGTTGTGTTGAAAATGTTGACCAAGAAGCATAAAGAGAGTGGATTATGTTTAGTACGTGCTGTTATGCTATATTTTAAAAGTATTTTATTTCAAACATTCCTTTGCACTGCTCAGTTGCCCAGATTAATACATTACCAAGGATTCTCCAGCAGTGGTGTTACCTACTTTGTGCCTAAGGTCTCACCGATGTCATGTATTGAACACATTGACACCTAAGAGGTGGATTTTCTCTTGTAGAAGGAATTTAATAGAATTGAAATGTGTTTTGTTTACTAACCAGTATTTTACATTGGTCTTCAAGTAAAAATGAAATATGATGTTTCTAATAGTGTTTACTATCATTCAGATAACATAGAAATCATTTAATCAGATGGAAATTAAACAGCAGTTCCTCCAATAGGGAAGGACTCTGCAGCTAAATTGAGGTGAATAATACAATGATACTAATAGGTAATATTGTTCTTTCATTTTAGTTAATCTGCCAGGGAAAATTCTTAATTGAGTAAAGCACATATATAACAAAGATCACATTGTTGTAGTCAGAATAGAGATTGAATTGAAAACGGTTAGATGGAGTGAGCATTGTGTTTTCTGAAAAAAAAAAAATCAAAACCAGACAGGTTCAAAAGATTTTGATACATTGGGTCTTAATTAGGTGTGAGAACTGTCCCACCTCATGGCTGCCCAAGATTTAGGGCTGTTCTCTTTTCAGAAAGGGTGCAATTTTTGTTTTAGGGCAGTGGACCATGTAAGCTTTGAGCCCTACATCTTTTCTTGTTTTAATTGTTCAAGTTTTAAAGCAAAAATTATTCTAAACTCTCCACAATTTCTCAGTTGCTACAACCTTCTTTTACTGCACAGCATAGTTTCATAATATCATATTGTGTTCCTGTTAAATTTAATTATATTAATTATTTTAAAATTAAAATATCTTAAGTTCATGAATATTTTATCACAACACAAATTTTAGTGATAAAATCTAGGAGTATCATTTTTTTAAGAAGGGATCAATTAGCAAAATATTAAATACAAAAATCCTTCACACTTAAATCACTGTTCATTTTTATCTCTTGCAGAAAATTACGTTTAATTGATATAGAAGAATTTCACAATCGCCAGGAGGCATTAGAGCTGTCGAGTTTTCAGAGCATTGCCATGAGACACATGGAATCTGCCAAAGAGACTCTGCTTAAAATGTAAAGTTTTGAAATTTCGTGCAGAAAAACAAATTTAAAAATGTGGTTGGTGAGCTGCTGTAGTTGAACTGCTTTTAGAAAATCCCATTTTAATGGGTTTGTAATCACTTCTGTTTGCAGGTTAAATATGATGTCTTTAACTTCCTTGCTCTGTGATGTCTATCCAGATGTTCTACACAGCATAGATGTAGGAAAACTAAAATGATTATAATTGATGGTTACTTTTTTCTCAGTGTCTGCTTTCTACCTCTGCTCTGAGTATAGGGCTGGATAACATGGGGAAATGATCATCAACTAATCATTCACCAGACATTTATTTGATACCTACTATTAATACATGCAGGGTGCTGTGCCTCTTTCATTTTGTTTTTGGATGGAGGATGCAGAAGAGTTTAAAGAATGATTAGGTGGGAAAATATATTCTTTAAAGGAGTTTACAATCTTACTAGAAGGTTAGACTTATCAAATGATAATTAAATCGCATCTTGGATTGGCCCTTCCAAGTGGGATAGCCACATATGATAATTATTGATGCTGGCGCCAGATAGTATGTTCTGAACAATACAGGAAAATTGTCTCTATCAGGGGTCATTAAGTTATTATAAATGGGATGTTAAAATTAGATCAAATTTAAGGCAACAGAGGATATGAAACTCTAGCATGGCTTCATGATTTCCAAGAGTTCCTTAGAAATGAATCTTGACAGTATAAGACTGAACCTTTCCTTTGTATTTTTTTCTCCTCTAATATGTTAGGATCAAATTCTTTGTCTGACCTTACTTGACTGGACTTGAGACTTTTGTTTAATGTTAGTACTTAGTTCACACAAACAGAGGTGCAGAATGAAACTTCAGAATTAATTGCAGAGAAGGAGATGACCTCATAAGGACAGGATAAGAATAAGTTATCTTGATCTCCAACTTCAGGGTTACAACACAGAATGCAGTACCACTGCAAATTTTAATAGATTGGTTGTCAAAGTACACTGTAGAGTATAAACCTTTATTGAATAATTTTTCTGGGAGATGTAGATTGATTAGCTGTATCTCTTGATGCCTCCTGATTGATTCTGAGGTAAGAACCCTCTGACCATACTTAGTGAGCCAGAATATGCAGATCGTGACTAAGAGGCAGAGCATCGGCTCACCGCAGTGGAGAAGCAATTAGCAAATGATTAATTGTGACACTTACTCTAAACCTAAACGTCTTCTCTTAGTCGTCGTCTTCTACTTCTACTCAGCAGTTGTTGTGGTTTATCACCACCATCTTCTGTAAGTCTCTGTGCTGTCTCCTTTTGTCTATTTTTTTTTCTTTATGGATTTCTTTTTCTGGCTCTCCTTATTCTTACTATCTTTTCTAAGAGTAGGGGCTCTCCAGGTATTTGCTTTTGTTTTTCTTCTTTGTATTCTCGACAGTTTCATGCTTTCATCTGTCTTAACTGTCTCAAGATCTTATGTTTTCTGAGCTCTATGCCCATCTTATAAATTTCACACTGTGTCTCCCCAGTTAAATGACAAATCAGCACCTGGATCTCAGCATTTCCATACTAGTGCTTGTTTTTTTCTTCCCAGCCTGCTATTGTTCCTCTTCTGGACCATTCTCAGGCCAAATTGAAACTTTGTGACTTTTTCTGTCTCTTTTGCTCATCATCTACTCCTCACCATCCCCAGTCTGCCCCCACAATGTATTGCTAAATATTCTTTTTTTGTTGAGGTACATATTTCACTTATCATAAAACTCACCACTTTTCATGTGTACAGTTCAGTGGCTTATAATATATTCACAAGATTGTGCAGTAATCACCACTAATTTCATCACCATTAATACCATCAACCCAAAAGAAACTGTGTATTGGTTAGCAGTGACTCCATTCCCCCATAACAAGCCCCTGGCAGCCACTAATACACTTTATGCCCCTGTGGATTTCCCTATTCTGGGCATTTCATCTAAATGGAATGACACAATGGATAGCTATTTATGTCTGACTTCTTACACTAGGCATAATGTTTTCAAGGTTCATCCATGTTATAGCATGTATCAGTACTTTATTCCTTCTCATGGTCAAATAATATTCCATTATAGGATATCCCACATTTTGACTATCCATTCATCAGTTTGAGTTGTTTCTACTTTTTGGCTACTATGAATAATGCTACTGTGAGCACTTGTTTTGTATAAATATATGTTTTCAGTTCTCTTGGGTGTATACCTAGGAGTGAAATTGCTGGGTTTTATGATAACTCTATATTTAAATTTTTGAGGAACTGCCATGATGTTTTCCAAAGTGTCTGTAAGATTTTACATTCCAACAGCAATGTATGAAGGTTTCAGTTTCTCTATATCCTTGCCAACATAAGTTATTGTCCATCTTTTTTATTATAGCCGTCCTAGTGGATGTGAAGTGCTGTCTCATTTGTGGTTTTGGAACTTGTATTTCCCTAATGACTAATGATGCTGAGCATCTTTTCACACGTTTATTGTCCATTCACTTATATTTTTGGATAAATATTCAAATAAATATTGTTAAGTCTTTATTTTTGAGTTGTGAGGGTTCTTTATATAGTTGTCCCTTGGGATCCATTGGTTATTGGTCCAGGACCCTGCAGATACCAAAATCCATGGATGCTCAAGTCCTTTATATAATGTGGCATAGCATTTGCATGTAACCTACACATATCTTCCACATGATCTCTAGATTACTTATAATACTTAATTCAATGTAAATGCTAATGCTATATAAATAGTTGCTGACACAGAAATTCCAGTTTTGCTTTTTGAAACTTTCTGGAATTTTTTTTCCTGAATATTTTCAATCTGCAGTTAATTAAATCCACAGTTGTGGGACCGATAGATACAGAAGGCTAGCTATGTTCTGAGTACTTTATGAGACCCTTATCAATTATGGTTTGCAAACATTTCTCCCATTACGAGCTTTGTCCATTCACTTTCTTGATAGTATCATTTGAAGGACAGATATTTTTAATTTTGGTGAAGTCCAATTTAACTATTTTTGTATATTGATTTTATATCTCACAACCTTACTAACCTTGTTTATTAACTCAAATAATGTGTGTTCTTTATAGCTTTTTCTATATAAGAGCAGGTCATCTGCAAATATAGTTCTACTTCTTCATTTCTTACCTGTATATGTTTTTTTTTCTTTTCTTTGCCTAATTACTCTAATTAGAACCCCCAATACAGTGCTGAATGGAAGTGGCAAGAGTGGACATCCTTGTTTTGTTCCTGATGTCAGAGGAAAGGCTTTCAGTCTTCGTCTGACATTAAGTTAGCTGTGTAGATATCCTTTATCAGGTTGAGGAATTTCCCTTTCATTCTTAGTTTCTTGATTGTTTTTACTATGAAATAGTGTAGATTTTCCAAATGCTTTTTCTGCATCTATTCAGAAGGCAGTGAGTTTTTCTCCTTTATTCTATTAATATGGTATGTTACATTGATTTACTATATTGAGCCAGCCTTGCATACCACTTGGTCATGGAGCATAATCCTTTTTATATGCTTCTAAATTCAGTTTGCTAGTAGTTTTTTTTTTTTTTTTGTCTGTATTTATAAAGGATGTGGATCTGTAGTTTTCTTTTTCTTGTGATATCTTTGTCTTGTTTTAGTATTATGACAGTACTGTCCTCACAGAATGAGTTAGGAAGTATTCCTTTCTCTTACTCTTTTTGAAAGGCTTTGTCAAGGACTTGTGTTAATTCTTCTTTAAACATTCAGTAAAACTAACCAGTGAAGCTATCTGTTCCTGGATCCTGGCCATTTAAATTTTTTTAGAATTATTTTTATTATTAACTTAATCTATTTGCTTGTTACAGGTCTATTCATGTTTTCTATTTCTTCTTGAGTCAGTTTTGGCAAGTTGTGTTTTTCTAGGAATTTGCTAGGTTATCTACTTTGTTGGCATGGAATTGTTTATTATATTCTGTTATCATCTTTATTTCTGTGAGATCAATATTAATGTCTCATTTTTTCATTCATTTTAACAGTTTAAGTCTTTGCTCTTTTCTTGTTGGTCAGTCTGGCTATATGCTTATCAATTTTGCTGATCTTATCAAAGAACCAGTTCTTGTTTTTACTTATTTTCCCTGTTGTTTTTCTGTTCTCTATTTTGTTTCTTTCCACTCAAATCTTTATTTCTTCTTTTCTTCTTGTTTTGAGTTTAGTTTTCTCTTATTTTTCCAGTTTCTAGTGAAAGTTTAGGCTATTAGGTTAAGACCTTTTATGTATTTTAATGTATTTACAGCTATGAGGTTCCTTCTGACTACGGCTTTTCTGTATCCTAAGAGTTTTGATATGTGGTGTTCTCATTTTCATTCATCTCAAATTATTTTCTTATTTCCCTTGTGATTTTTTCAAGTCTTTGGCTGTTTAGGACTGTGTTAGTTTCCACATATTTGTGAATTTCCATAATGCCCTGTTACTGATTTTCTAATTTTGTATGATTTAAGTCATTTTACATTTATTGAGACTTCTTTTATAAGCACCAACTATTCTTGATCCTTTCTTGGAGCATCTTCCCTGTGTTCTCCTTTCACTTAATTCCCACTGCTACTGCCCTTGGCAGGCCCTTTTATCCTCCCATGTAGCCTACAGACCACTGCCAAATGAATCTTAAAATATCCGCTAGTTCATTCCTTCCCTTTTGTTGACAAAATAAGTCCACATTTCTAAGCCTGCCTTTTAAGGTCTTTTGCAACCCAGATCTAGCCTATCTTTTCCCTTCTCAGTTCAGAAAAAAACTTCCAGCTTGGGCCATGCCTGTAGAAATAGTCATGTTAAATTAAACAGAATATAACTTATAAGACTAGTCTATAATCATACCTTACCACTGTTAAATATCTATTCTATGGGTAAATCTGTAGACAATTTATTCTCCTTTTAAACCAATTATTGACTTTCTAAATAATTAGGTACTCCTTGTTTGTTTCCATCTGTGAGATGGGGATACTAGGGAAATTAGAAAGTTGTCTGGTTGCTTCCCACTTAAACTCTATGACTCTTAGTATTGTCATCCTTGCAGACATAATTGTATCAGATTGAATCAGAGGTTAAGAGGAATGAAACAGAATAAGAAACTCTTGAATACTATTAGCAAACTTTTATGTTTTATACATATAATATGTGTATAAAAACTTTGTACAGCAAAAAGCAACCATCAACAAAATATACAGGCAGGCTACTGAATAGAAGAAAATATTTGCAACTATATATCTAATAAGGAGTTAATGTCCAAAATATATAAAGAACTCTTACAATGCAATACCAAAAACAATTTGATTTAAAAATGAGCAGAAGATCTGAATAGATATTTTTCCAAAGAAGATACACAGATAAATAACAGGTACATGAAAATGTGGTCAATATTACTAATTATCAGGGGAATGCAAATCAAAACCATAATAAGATATCACCTCACACTTGTCAGAATGGCTATTATCAAAAAAACAAGAAATAACAAGTGTTGGTGAGGATGTGGGGAAAAGGGAACTCTTGTGCACTGTTAGTACAACCACTGTGGAAAACCGTATGGAGATTCCTAAAAAATTTAAAAATAGAACTACCATATGACCCAGGAATTCTACTTCTGGATATTTACTTGAAGAAAATGAAAATACTAATTTGAAAAGACACGTACTTCCTTGTTCATTAGAGCCTTACCTAAATGTTCATCAATGGATGAATGGATAAAGAAAATGTGTGTGTGCGTGTAAAATGAAATCTTTTTCAGCCGTAAAGAGTGTAATCTTGCCATTTGTAACAGCATGGATGGAACTTGGGGGTATTAGGCTAAGTGAAATATGTCAGACAGAGAAAGACAAATACCATATAATCTCACTTATACATGGAATCTAAAATGACAACTAGAAAAACTGGGCTCATAGATACAGAAAGCAGTTGATGGTTGTGGAAGGAGGGCAGTAGGGGTGAATGAAATAGGTGAAGAGGGTTAAAAAGTACAAATTTCCTGTTATATAATAAGCCATGGAGATGTAATATACAGCATTATTAACTATAATTATAGTAATACTGTATTGTATATTTAAAAGTTGCTAGGAGAGTAAGTCTTAAAAGTTCTTATCACAAGAAGATAAAATTTTAACTGTCTAATGACCGATGTTAACTAGACTTACTGTGATCATTTTGCAATATATACAAATAATGAATCATTATGTTGTATACCTGGAGCTAATATAATGTAATGTCAATTATAGTTCAATTTTAAAAAATCATGGTTCATACTACTTACAGTACTTAATGCAGCTCATTACTGAAAAAAATCTCTCTTGTGTCTTTCAGTACCCAGCCCAAATGACCCTTCTGTGAAATCTTTACTGTTACCTCATCAAAAATGATCTCTTCCTTCTGAATGCCTCTGGTGCTTGATTTTGTTACTACTTTTCTTCTATAATATATATTTATACATATGCCTTTCCCCCTTCACTAGCCTATAAGCACTTTGAGGACTGAATAATATTTAGTACTGCATGTGTTTTGTACATGATAGGGAACCCTGTAGGTATTTTTGAAACAATGAGTGAATAATTTTTAAAATGTATTTTCTGTTAATACTTTTCCTAGTGCTACAGCCCCAGACTTACTCCATCTCTTGCCTGAGCTACTAAAAATGTCTCAGTCCCCTTCCTTAATCTAGCTTTGCTCTTCTCTACTTAGCATTTGCTACTTGTTCTCTTTACCTATTGCTTTAACAGTGATGCCCTACTGCAGAACGATCTGCAGTGTATTCATAGAGCATGAGCCTGTCCCAAGTTCTTATGTTTAGCCCCCAAGTTCTGCAAAAGTCTTCACAGACTTTTGCCCCACTTACTCCTATTTTCTAGTCTATTAGCTCTATCATAGTTAGTGAAATGATCCCACCTTTTTTTCTTTTTATCTTACTTCTTCAGATCATTTTCTCAGGGTCTTCCTCATTTCATTTTTATCTATTCTTCAGTGAAATTGCCATCTTCATTATAAAATCTTCCTCAGTTACTTCTATAAAAATTTATCTCTATCCTTTGACTCCAGAGCTGTTTTTCTTCTATGATGCATTGCCTTCATTATTATGAAAGAGAAGGAATGATGCCATTTTTAATATTTAGTATTTCCCAGGACACTGTCCCTAGCCTTAGTAGACACTAAACATATATTTGTTAAAGGGATGAATACATATATTTAAAATTTAGATCTTGCTTGGAGCATTCAGGCAACTCCTGAATTTATATTGCCTCCTTATTTTAAAATATTTATTATCTCTTATGGAAGAAGGTACTAATATTCCTTCATTTTGTAGTGTTGGACAGTGGTTTTGTAAACTGAAAACTTCACTTGTTATCATAATGTATCTATATGTGAATTTCACTGTTTTCCTTTTATTACAAGGATACATACACATTTGAAACTTGTTTTAAATCAGTCACTCTTTTAGGATTTAACATTAAGGAGGTTGAGAATATAATATACTTGATTTTGTTGATTTGTATCTAGTTTTCAAGTCATTGTGAAACAGAATAGCATAAAATACCAAGTGGGCTGAACCAAATAAGCCCTCCCTTGGTTTAATCAGTTACTCACATTTTAGCTTTAAACTAACAAAACCCATTACCTGGAGAACATTTCAGAGACTGGAGAGGAGTATCCTGTAATATCCAATAAAGTTAATTGTAGTATTTATTCAGAAGGTACAGGAATCATGGTTCCAGGAGTTTGATTTACCTTTTTCTCACAGCATCATGTCGTTGAGTCATTTTCCATTGGCTATCATTAAAATTTCTGTTCCTAGGAGAAGTGAAATATGCTAGGCACTTACATTTCAGAGAGTGGATAATGCCACTTAGCAGTCATACCTCTCTATGAAGACCTTTGGATGCCCAGAAGTTACTGTTAACACTTAATGTAAAAGGAGTAATTCATTGAGAGTATTAACTTTTAAAAGTCTTTTGCTCTTTCAAGGTGGTTACCAGAAGTGCAGAATATTTACTACCAAGGTAATAAAAAAAAGCAGTTGCCCACGGGTGACAGCAGTGCCAGACTGGAATCTTTCTTCAACTGTGCTGCTGCACTTATGACTTTACAGCTGCAGGAACTTGCTTTGGTTTCCATGCAAGAGTTCACAGACTTAATTGCACAGCCCCCAGTAAGTATAGTTCCGTTATACCAGTATGCATTAGCTAACTTATTTTCAGCTCTTTCAGAGAGGAAAATAATAAAATAATCTATACCAGTGGGAGAGCAAGAAGTGTCTTTAGACCTATTATACTTACCTGTTTAAAAAAAAATTGTGTCAACCTGTATATGTAGGATATGTTATCATCATATTGGTGAAGTTAGTGGAAATAAGTAAAAATTCCCATAGTTGGGAATTTTGGGTCATGATGTCTGGGAAAGCTTTCTATAAGGGATTCTTTTCTTTCTGGAAGAAGGTCCTGTTGCAGTGTGAGCAGAGTCTGGGAATTTGAATGTTCTCCTCTTGGGTTCCTTCTTGCATGATTCTAGAGCCCGGCTGCTATGCACACCCTCCTTTTTCTGGAACCTTGACCCTATAGTTGATCGGTAGGCCCAATGGGTACTAGATGCCAACAAGTCTAGCTGGGAATGGCTCTTGCCCTTTTTGGTAGAGATCCTCATTGGCTTAGCTGTCTAGGGCATAAGAGGAAGGGTGAGTTTCCGTGTATTGTAATTGGGACCAGTGCACTCCTCAGTCTTTTACAATTCATATGCATATATATATGTGTATGTGTGTATATATATATATATATATATATACACACATACACACACACATATATACACACTTTGTAACACATATACATTTTTTGTTACAGGATTCTGTTAGAGCTTTTGAACATCCAGGCTTCGTCATGAGGCTGATTCTTGATAAAGACGCTATTACGTTTGAACCTGATTTCAACGACTACATAGACATCCTTCTAAACATTTATGATGTCATGATTAAGGCTGTCAGTTTTGTGCCAAGAGTTGAAACAAAGTTGTATTCCAAATGGGTAAGTAACAGGGGTATTCTGATTGCTTGAATTTGCATGATGATATTTACTTCAAATAATTTAAAGGTGAAGACAGGTGTGGTCTGCTTTACAGAATATCAGTGGCCTAATAACATTGGCTTATATGGAAGTTTTGCTTCAGAAAATAGTATTTTCCTATTAGCTTCTTTTCTATACCGGTTTCTTAAACCAGTCTTTCATTGAACTCAACTGGAAACTTTCTGAGATGACTGAATTAAAGCTGTAATCGGGTTCGAAGTGGTCAGTGAGTACTTGCTGTAGACTCACACCATGCTGTCGGCCTGCATTTTACTTTTCCAATTCTGTAAGACTTTTCCCCAATTGACTACCTTCCTCATACACCCTTTTCTGTAAATCGTTGTGTCTCTGTACTTCCAAATGGTAGATCCTACTTCTCTTCTCTCTTGGGCCAAATACTTAGCAAAGCTCTGCTGAGTGGTGGTGTTTCAGCGGTAGTTACTGCAGTCTAGCATATGAAGTGAGCATGTCTGAAAGTTCCTTAACTCTCAAGGTTTTCAAGTTTTGTAAGTCCAACCAGTAGTTTTCTTCTTCCGTTTTTATTTTTTAGTTTATGTACATTTTGTGCATACAAAAGAGTACAGGAGGCTGGTGTCTAAAGTTTTAGTGATGAAGTTGACACCTGCATGTCTACAATCTAACTGAAGCAGTGACTGTTACCTTTTAGCTCTACCCCCACAACTGCCCTTCCCTGTTCACATCCCTGTCCTACTTCTAGCAAAAGAATCACTGTCTTGAGTTTTTCAGTTATTATTCTAAATTTTTAAAGGTAAACTTACTTCCTGTTTGTATATCCATAAACAATTTCTTTTTAGCTTTTCCATGTCTTTGTATAGATAGTCATCTTATAAATAAGCCGTGACTTGTTTTATTTTGCTCAATGTTATGATTGTGACATTATTTATTTTGAGATGTTATCTTCTTCATAGAGGTTCTAATTTATTTCATTTAATTTTCATTTTCTAGGAATCCATTAAGTTCTTTTTTCAAATAGGCCTGGTCATTTTTGACAAAATACTTAGTCATGTGTTCATTACTCTTCTCTGTGTGTTGATCTGGCTTCTGATCCTGTGGTTGACTTGTGTGGTGTTTTTCTTTTATCACTATGGGCTCATACATGTAAGAATTTTATGCAGGGAAGTCTTTGAGGTCTTGATTTGAGTTGATTTCTCTGGAATTTGCATATTTTCTTGACACGTGCTCTGGAGGCCCCTGCAAACCCAAGACCCTTTTAAACAAAATTCTTGCCTGAGGATTTTGTGGGCAATATTGGCTGCATGAAGGTTTACTCAAACCTGTATGAGAACAGGCTTGTGGTTACAAATTCTTAAAATGACCACCCCTCTTCTCCACTGAAAAATAAGGTCAGAATGGGACATTTCCCTTTCTTGCCTCCTCATTCAAAGGTTCTGTCACCTTTAGCTTTCCAAAATTTTATGTCCTCAGAACCGTCTTTTTGAGACTGTCACCTTTCAGTGTTCTTGGCTTTATGTGGGGGTATCAATTATGACTTCCCACCTTGCTCAGGCTGGAAGCTTTCTTTCCTGACAGCCATTTTCCGCACCCCCAGACCCCCACCCCCACACCTATGGCCACCTTGCTGGAGACTCAGTTAAGCAAAGCTTGGACCACCAGGGGTCAGCGGTCTCCAGGGCAGCTCCTCACTTCTGCACATAGTAACCTCTCAGTTTATGCGTTCTCTCGTGTGTGGCCCCTTAGATTTCCCTAACTATTCTGCTTCCTTAGCTGTGCATTGTAAGAGTTATAGTTGGCATTTTCCCCTGCATATTTATGTGTTTTGAAATAGGTAGTTGTTTTCAGGATATCTATTCCTCAAATTGCTATAAATAAAAGTCTCTCAAGAAATGTGTTGTTTGTCTTTTAATTCCAGTTCATCTATTGCATCCTTTTCTCTTCTATTCATATCCCACCTTTTCTCAAGAATGACTGAATGTAGCTATGGAACAGACAGGTATAACAAGTTAATAAAAGATACTAGATGAAACTCAAAGTGGAGAAAAGTATTGTAATCATCCAAATGAACATAACGGCCACGATTTTATGCTTATAAAATGTGACTCTAACCTCCCTGGTTTCTAAAGTGAAGAGGAAAATGTGACGAATTTTAGACTGCTCAGATATTTGTCCCAGTATCAAATTTTGAGAGATAGGTTGTACATGGGACATTCTACATTGGGTAATGGTTCTAAAACCCTATGTATCAGAATCATGTGGTGACATTTAAAAAATGCAAATCCACCCGCCATCACCCCCACTTCTAGAGATGCAGATTTACAATGACAGTCTGTACTCAGAAACAGGTCCTGGTAAAATATCCCTAGATGATCTTGGCAATCAGTCAAGTTTGGAAACAAGTGATACTTGAGGAAGATAAAAATTTTTATACATTTCTGTTTATTATGAATTGATCCCCACAGTAAGTCTAGTAACGATCTGTCACCACACACAGTTATTACAGTGTTATTGACTATATTCCCTGTGTTGTACATTACACCCCTGTACTTTATAACTGGAAGCTTGAACCTCTTAATCTCCTCCACCTATTGTATCTGACCCCCACCCACCTCCTCTCTGGCAACAACCAGTTTGAATAGGAGAATTCTGTATCTATGACTCTGTTTCTGTTTTACTTGGGGGGTTTTTTGGTATATACACATATTTTGTTGAAGTATAGTCAGTTTACAATGCTGTGTCAATTTTTGGTGTACAGTATAATGCTTCAGTCATACATATACATACATTCCTTTCATACTCTTATTCACCATAAGTTACAATCTATTGAATATAATTCCCTGTGCTATACAGTATAAACTTGTTTACCTATTTTATATATATATTAGTTAGTATCTACAAATCTCAAACTCCCAAACTCCCAATTTATCCCTTCCTACCCCTTTCCCCGACAGTAACCATAAGTTTGTTTTCTATGTCTGTGAGTCTGTTTCTGTTTTGTAAATAAGTTTGTCTTTTTTTTTAGATTCCACATATGAGTGATATCATACAGTACTTTTCTTTCTCTTTCTGGCTTACTTCACTTAGAATGACAATCTCCAGGTCTGTCCATGTTGCTGCAAATGGCATTATTTTATTATTTTTATGGCTGAGTAGTATTCCATTGTATAACCATAGCAGAACTTCTTTATGCAGTCATCTGTCGATGGACATTTAGGTTGTTTCCATGTCTTGGCTATTGTAAATAGTGCTTCTGTGAACATTGGGGTGCATGTATCTTTTTGAATTAAGGTGAGGGAGCTAATTGAACGTGGTCTCAATGATCTTTGACAGCAACTGTAGAAGTGGAATTTATGTAGCTGTTTCTTCTCACAATATTTGATAGAAACTGAAAGTGAAATTAAAATACACTTTCCCCATCCCCTATGTCAGGCAAACCTGCAGGGTCTAAGGTGCTGTGAGTCCCAGTACATCACCCTCTCATAATGTAATTTGATATGCTTTTGAACACTTGAGCTGTCTCATACAAAAAATTAACTCTTGGTAGGAACTGATTAGAATTTAAGTCAAAAGTATTCTTTCTAATATAGTTCTGAACTACTGGTATCTGATTCTGTTTAGAAAGATGGATTATCTATAGGTTTTGGAAATTTAGACATACTGTTAATAAATTTAAGAAACATTCTATGATGAATATTAATGAGTTTCACATTAGATCCAACAATTTCACATTGCATACAGTACATTATATATATTGCTTTATCCTAAAGTTCCCTTTCAGAAAAGAGACAGTAACTCATACCAATCCTTCTCAAACTCTTCCAAAAGATTGAAGAGGAGAGAACACTCCCAAACTCATTCTTTGAAGCCACCATCACCCTGATACCAAAATCAGACAAACTACCAAAAAAGAAAATTACAGTCCAGTATTATAGATGAGCATAGATGCAAAATTTTCAACAAAATATTAGCAAACAGAATCCAACAACATATAAAAAAGATCATACATTATGATCAAGTTGAATTCATCAAGTTGGAAGGATGGTTCAACATGTTCAAATCAATCAGTGTGATACATCACGTCAACAAGAGAAAGGACAAAAATTACAGAATCATCTTAATAGATGCCGAAAAAGCATCTGATAAAATTCAACACCGATTTATGATAAAAAACTCTTACCAAAGTGGATAGAGAGGGAACATATATCAACATAATAAACACTATTTATTCAAAAAGATAAAATGACTATACTTCAATTAAAAAAAAAATGACACCAAATGTCTCCTGTGCTCCAGTTGTGAGATGATAGTGAAGGTGGTGAGATTCACTAATGTTCTCATGAAGCAGCTAGTTCTAAAAGTGATTTCCTGAAATTCCCACTAGGGGGCATCATGGCCAAATACACCCTGGATACCTACCCAAATTAAACATGTTCTCTAAGAATCCTTTGACATTATCAATTTGAAAGCTGTAGAATATCCATTACTGGCAATCATTTTTGTTTGTTAAAACTAAAAACTTCTTCTTCATTGAGAGTTCAGGATTTGTAGACACTAACTACTATATATAAAATAGACAACAAGGTCTTACTATATAGCACAAGGAACTATATTCAGTACTTTGTAAGAGTCAATAATGAAAAAGAATATGAAAAAGAATATATATATGTAACTATATAAGTATGTATAAATGAATCACTATGCTGTACACCAGAAATTAAGACAACATTGTAAGTCTACTATAATTCAATTTTAAAAAGCAAGCAGAAAAATGAGAAAATGATGAAAAACAGGAACAGTAAAAATATATATATATAAGCAACAATTTTTCTGGGTTGGATTTGATCAAATTTATTAAAACTCTATGAATTAAGAGCTACATAAATAAGGTTACTTTTAAAATCTATGCAAAGCTTAAAATCTTATTGAGCTTAATTTAAGAAGCTTTCATCTATCAAAGGGCACTACAAATCTGGGCACTGGTTACAACATTTTTGATCCATTCACTTATCACAGAGAGTACTACCATCTATCTCAAAGTTAAAGGAGAAACAACCATGTGCCAAGAGTTAGTATTCAGTCATTATAATGGAATTAATCTTATTTTGGAATTCAACTGTGATTTGCAACTTTGTCTACCAACAGTCATGTTAAGAGAACTTCTTAGTGATATTCGCTTCTTACAAATCAATGGTCCCTTTTTCAGATTCAGAGCAGCAGGAAGTGCATGACCACTCCCATCTTTCAGTTTTCGATCAGTATTATAACCAATAGTTGATCTAACATGAGACTGTCAACACAGAAACAGACAAGGGTGATGAGGCAGAGCAGCTATAAATGTTAAATATATCACAAATAATATCTGTTCTATAGAATTAGTTCCATATCCCTCACATTTTCTCTTGAAAAAAAAAAGGTCTGGTAAAAAAAATTCCTTCTTCAGGACAACAGGTAGAGAGTATATAGAGATATATATACTTAAAATATATATGTGTGTGTGTGTGTGTGTGTGTGTGTGTGTGTGTGTGTGTGTAACTTAATTCAAGATAATGAATCATGTAGGCACATTACTCGTCCTTCTCTTATGAAAAGAGAAGGAGAAAATCTATTGAGGTTTGTTAGCTTATTTAAAGTTGTCTGATCCATTCTTGCTCACCATTATTCTAATGGCGATAGCAGAATGCAGAGTTTGTAACTAGGGATTGTCATCTGCTCTAGTTCCTGTTCACAGAGTCAAAGATCAGAGGTCAATGAATGAGTAAACAATCTTTCTTTGTTCTGGATACATTACTCCTCAAGGTGAAGAAGTGCTGTGATCAAAGCGTACGATGATATGACATTGAGCTGGCTGAGTTTTTAAAAATAATGCCATTCATATACATTTGCACAAATAAAATGTGGATTTTGTGGGTTTATATTCAAACTCTTATTTTGCGTATGTTTTCAAGTGACTGCTCTTTTTTTGTGCAGAAAAACAAAACACATAAGCTTAGCCTTAAAAACAAAACAAAACATTATATGAAACCTAGATATTTAAAATACTGCTGTGATTTGACTGAACGTCTTTCTATAGAGGTTAGAGAACCCAAAATACCTTGTTAATTTAAAAAAAAAAAAAGACAATATGGTAAGATAGGCATTTTTACAAAGCTAAGTGTTTATGGGAGGTATTTTAAATAACTCCTCATGTATTTATCCCTTTGTTTAGGAAAGTAAGTCTAAACCAACAACCTTGAAGCCAATAATTCTGAAAGAAATTGTCGATGCCCACAAAGAAAAGATTAAGGAAGTGGTCATGCGGGAGAGCGTGGCACCTACCGAGCACCTCAGGCTCTATGACAAGTACGAGTTTTTAATTTCCAGAAAAGCTGAGCAAGACGCCGATGCTTTCCTTGCAGAAGATCATCATTATAAGAGAATAATAGAAGAAATTCGCAAATACCAAAAACTAATGGAGGAAATACAATACACATCTAGAAAGGTAAACGACCCGTTTGTACAGCTGTCCTTTGGACCTAACGGTCATTTCCCAGTTTTACTAGGATGCATTTTTAGACCATACAGTGAAAGGATCAGACCATTATTCTCGATGGAAAACTGTTTATTGGGCCCTTCTGTGTTCAGGGCTTTGTGGTAAACCCTGGGTATCCGGAGGGAGACAAAACACATGGTTCTTGTGCTCATGTTGCTGAAAGACTACACTTCAAGCCCGAGTTTTACTTTATTTAACTTGATCACTCAAAAATATATCAAGAACTAATTTTTTTTTGCTTTGATGTTTATGAATCCTTTGGGAACATATAATTATACGAAAATGTGTTTACTTCTGTTTAGTAGGAGACTGGTAATTAAAATTTTCTTCTTTTGTCCTTTTCTATATTTTCCAAAATTACTACCAGGGACATGCGTTTTCTTTTTTGTATGGAGCAAATGTAACACTATCTTTGTAGCAGTTCTCTAAAGTTTTCATATCCCTTATTTTCCTGAAATAGAATTGGCTTCCAAGATGCACTCTTCAAGATTTACCTGGAAGATAGTTGTAAAATACAATTATTTAGGAAACCCTGCCTGCATCATATTAAAAAACAAACAAACTCAATTGTATTAGATCACACACAAAAAAATCAATATCATGAAAAAAGGCAAAATTGTGGAAATCTTTTATGTCACTTCATGTTTATTAAACTTTTAATACCTAACATTGCAGACTGTCCGTTTAGGAATGTTTGAAATGCGCTGTGAGGAATTAATCAGAGCTCTAGTGAAACGAGCAGATGTTATCTGTGGAAAACTTATTGCTAAAATGTCCAAAGATCATCAGGAAATAAACACAAGGTATTTACATGATATTGATTATATTTTTATTTTTCGAGGGGAGGATGTTAGACAGACTCAACTGTCACCCAGCTAAAGTCATGGATTAGATCAATGTCATAAGTGATCTAAAAGAAAAGATAATGCCAAACTTATTTTTACCTGGCTTTAAGTGTTATTTTATGATTTTTAGTAATTTTTTCACCACGAATGTGCTTCCCCAATTGTCTAATTTAGGTGGTATTAGAATGTGTTTGCATTTCTTTTGTACAAGTCAGGTGGACATTATCTAACTTCAGATTTTTAATCTTTTGTGTAATCAGTACACAAAGTGGGTTTTCAAGGTGGACGTACCCAGTAGTTGTCATGGGTCCTAAGGGATCCCCTTCATTTTACCGTAATTACTCTTCAAAACCATGGTAACGTGTTACCTTAACTACAAGCTTATTTGCTGGCCAACCTGGAGATTTTTAGGAAAACTGGTTCATGTTAAGTAAACTCACAGAATGCTGCTGTATTAAGCAGAACTCCTCTTTATGTAAAACAAGAAGTGTAATTAGTCTTCTAACTCTGGTATCAGTGTTGCTCCTGGAATCTCTTTTACTGGCATCAGTTACATGGAATAAAACCCCCAAGTAATCAGAATATTTTTGTAGTTATGCTGTTAGAGAAATAATACATCATTAAAAAGAATATTTTAAAATACTAATATTTCAGGCTATATAGAAGCCTGGAGGAAGCTTCATTTACCTGCCGTATGTCAGGCACAGCACTAGGGACTTGGACTAAACATGAGCAAAACTGCTGAAGGAATTTACAATGTAAAAGGGGAAATAGACATACAATCCAGTAAATTCCAATAGGGTGTGGTAAGTACTGTACTGAACCACAAAAGTAGAAGAGTAGAGAAGGAAATGATTTTCTTTCAGGGTGAAGGTTGGAGGAGGGGGGAAAATCAGGAAAGGCTGCAGAGAGGAAGTGATATGTGAATTCATTTAGAAGGATGAGTAGGAGTTTGCCAGGTGAAAGAATTCCAGGCAGAGAAAATTATATGTAGAAGGAAGTGCGGTGTGAAAATTGCATGGTGTATTCCAAGAACCAGGAGTGGTTTGCGTTGCTTTCACAGGGGCTGTGAGGGGGAGAGGCTGAAGAGGGAGGTATCACGTGAAAAGGGTTAGGACTTGGGTAGCTTATCTAAGAACCAGGACCATGTATTCAGCTTAAAGAACTCTTTCCTCTAAAAGTACTGGAGGAATAGTGACAATGTCTTTTACTGACTCTGCTTCATGCTGAGTAAGTTATTCAGGTTAATTTCATCGCTGTTTCCCTGCCTCTTGACTGCCCTCTGAGCTCATGCTGGTCCTACTTTTTCCCCCTTTTCTCCTAATTATGCCTCTCACCAGACTCAGCGGAGGTATAGAGGACACATCAGGTTGTTACAGGAACCATTAGATATGAATGCCCTCAACTTCCTGCCCTTACATGTCTCAGTTCACCTCTCCACGAACCCCTTCGTAACTGTCTCCCACATTCTCAGAGGGAAAGAGTCTGTCAACCATTCAAAGTTCTTCTCTCCTCCTATGAGTTCAACTTCATTGCCTCCCATCCCTCTGGCCCTGGTGCCACCAGTCGTCTTCTCTGGATCGCATTATAAATCTCTCCTTCGCTGTTGATTCTGCCTCTGAAATTGACACACATGTTCAAAACCCGCTTCCATCACTCAACCCTCCACTTCGACATCATCACCATCTAGTCCCCCCTCCTTCATCTCTCAGCCAGTCAGTCTTCTTGAAGATATTTCTCCACGTGTCATCTGAACTTCCTTAGCTCTCACTACGTTTTTTTTTAAAATCTCATAGCAAGTTTGTTGTTTCTATTGCCCACAACCCAAATCAATAGGAAATATTTGCATATTACCAGAAGTTTCTGAGCACACAGGCCCGCTTTGACTGTGTCCTCCAAGTAGACTACCTTTGTGTGCCTTCCCAACTAAACCTCTGGTACAGCCCTTAAAACTCTAGGTTGGAAACCATTTGTTTATGGTCCTGTCTTCCACACTGGGTGGTGAACTGCTGGAGGACCATTGTTGCATCTTACCCATTTCTGTATCTCTGTCACTTAATATTGTAGTTAGGAATGTAACAGATGCTCATGAAATGTGTATTGAATGAATAAAATGCAATTTTGCTTTTAATTAATTAGATGTCATAGAGGTAAGATAATCTTTATTTTTCATGGAATGGAACATTTAAATAGTATACAAGAATATTTTTAGAAATAAGATTTAATTATTTAAGATTGATTTTTATCTGGTGTTTCAGATTATGTGAGGAATTTGAGAAGATAGCTGAAAAAGCTCTTAGCACTCCTCCAAATACAGCAGAACTAATGGAAATGAAGGTATTGTTTAGAAACTCTTTTATAGTCATGTGTATATAAGTAAATGGTTTTTCTCTTTTCCTTTTAGCTTTTAGAATTATTGACATGATAATACAATAACAAATCACTCCAAAAGTTAAAACAGAGGCTTAGCAGTAATAAGATACATATACATACTTAGCTCATGAGTCTGAAGTTTGGTGATTTAAGCCGGGCATTCCTAGATGGTTCTTCTGGTCTCTGTTGGGTGACTCACTCAGTTGGGTCGACTAGTTCTCAGCTGGGTTGACTAGTGTAATTATCTTCAGCAGCTTCAGTCTGCTCCCATGTTCAAACTCCAGCAGGCTCACCTGAGCATGTTTTCACAGCATGTATAGAGGTACAAAAACAAGCCCAATTGCACAGATGCTTTTCAAGTTTCTGCTTGTGTCACAGTAGCTAATAGCCTATTGACCAGAGCAAGTCACATGGCCACAGAGTCCATGAGAGGACACTACAGGATAGACACTGGGAGAGGTGAAATGTTGGTTTTATTAATGTAATGGTCTACAAGGATATTGCTGAGGGCACTACTAATCATTGTTACCATGCTAACAGGCGTAAACTGGGACTGTCTTGGGCAACTTGAGATACGTGGTCCTCTTTCATTTTTTTAATTAGCAAATATTTAATCCTTAAGTAACATTTTACTTTGTTTTCTGTAGGCTGTCTTTTGTTGCATGTTAATTTTCTGTGGTAGGTTGCTGAAATATGTTTTGAGCACAGGACTTAGAGTACTGAGGATACTCAGTAAGTCTCACATCATTTTTCTTGTTACTTCTGTGTTCAAAGTCTACCTGATGGTGAATAAAACAATATGAGACACCTAGTTAATCATCATTTTATTTTGTTTCTTTTCCATTCTTACAACATTAAGCTTTGGCAGTATTTTTTTTTCTCTTTTCTAGCATTCCCAAGATCCAAAATAGAACCCTTGTCTAGAATTTCTAGATTTTAAAATATTTAAGCAAACCCAGCAAAACATGTGAAATCATTCAAAACTTTGTTTGGGTAGGAAATTACAAAAGGAGTTCAAATGTTCATGTACATTAAATTATTCACTTAAAGAAAAATTTGCTAAAATCATTAGAACCAACTTTTACATGTCAGCCTCTAAAAGAGTTCTATTTATGTTACAGTATTTGTCCTTCAGTTGGGGTTCTTAGCACATGAATTTATGTGTGTGTGTATCAAATACAAATATACCTATGTATATCCTTTTTAGGATCTTTGGATATTTTATGTTAGTTGTTGTAGGGCATCAAGTGATACTTTGATTAAGGATGATTATAAAGGCAGCTGGAGAGTCCCATAACTATAAATGTCTTTGGAAAAAAATGCAATCGAGTCTGAGGAGTGTCATTTATTCACCCTGTAGCCACAGCCATCACTGGAAATGTTCAGGAATTCGGAGTTTTTTAGTGTGAATTTCAGTTGTTCATAGCAACCTTTAACAGAATTAGCAAATAGGATTCCTCACTGGTATTTAAAGTATTTCTGTATCTTGAAAAAGTTTATTCCTGTCAGGGCATGAACATCTTCTGAGTTTATTCACTGTAGAAGTCAGTCATTTATTATCAAGAAGGGAAATAAAAATACAGTTGTTTGACTACGTAGAAAGTTGATTATCCAAATTACAAAAATGTATTTTCAATTAGACCTTTGGATTTGCAGCATAAAAACATTTAGTCTAGCTAGAATGACCTACCAATGAAAGATTTCAAGGCAATGTCTTTTTTTAAAAACTACAAAACTGAAAACTTAAGCAACATGAAATTGTACAAAGTAAAAGTTCCTCTTCCATAATTCCTTTCTTCACGGGGGGGGGGGGGAGAAAATGGTTCTTTCAAAACACACGTGCGAGCGCGCGTACACACACACACACACACACACACACACACACACACACAGAGCGCTGGAGAGAGTCATGAAAAGAGAGAGCCAGAGACAGATGGGGATTAGAGAGTTAAAAGAGCTTTAAAAGCATTTTTAAAAAAGAAGCACTTACTTTGTAGACAGGGAGGTGGGTATTACATAGGGAAGGTAAACATAGGGAGTTATAAGTAACAGTTTCCTCAGTTTTCAGGAGGATAGCAGGTTTCCCTCAGCATTTATATCATTAAGAGGTTTAAATAAATAAATATGTTTCAGAAGGGCCTTGAGAGAGCTACATGTATGTACGGACACATGGACACCTGCACATGCACACACGTGTGCCCACACGCACCACTCACACACACACACAGATTTGAAAAAACAGAATCATTACTCTGCAAATTACTTTATTCACTTCACAATATACACTCTCTGTGCTTCTACTGGGTAAATAGGGCTCAAGATCGATAGCCAATTACTCCTGCATGATTTATTAAATGTCCTGCCATTTTCCTCCTGATTTGAAATGCCTCTTTTCAACACTAAATTTCCATGTGTACTTGCATCTATTTCTGAACTCTCTGTTCTGTTCTATCCTCTACTCCTGAGCCAGAACAAGAACTGTTTAAATTACTTCATCTGTGTAGTTAATTTTGACATTCGGCAGGGCTTGTCTCTTAGCATTTTCCTTTTTTCATGATTATCTTTAATACTTGTGAGTATTTACCATTTCAGAGACTTTCAAGGGTTATAGCAGATTCAATTTTTTAAATGCCATTAAAAATAAGAAATAAAATGCCACTGCAGTTTTGATTGAAATTGCACTGACTTTATCATTTGATTGGATGAGCATTTACATCTTTATGATGTTATGTCTTAACATATGTTTCTGTATTTATTCAGTACTTTTAAAATGCCCTTTCATACTACAGTCTTCCTCATACAGATTTAGCACATTTCTTCTTAAATTTGTCTAGAGTCATATTTTAGTTCTTGTAACTAAGGAAAGTGTCGCAGCATTGGTATCTGTTGCAAATTCACAAGTTTACGTTTGTTATGGTGGTTATTTGATTAATTGTTTCCCCCTCCACCTTCCACACTAAACTAGAAATTCTGAGGGCAAAGCCCAGGTCTATTTTTGTCACACTGAATGGCCTGCGCCTGGCACAGTGTCAGGCAGATGCCCCCAAAACCGTTCTGAAAGAATAAATGACGTCATTCAGCATCTGCTGCTTATCTTCCAGAAAACCATAGCATTCTTTGGTTTTCCAGTGCTTTTTACATGTTGTTTAGTATTTCTGTTTTTTCCCTCTGCTCTTTTAGTAAAGGTGTCTGGGATGGATGAGAAGTCGACTGTGCTGCTGAACCAAAAGTCTATACACATTTATGCGGTATATTCTCATAGGCTGTTTTCTGACATGAGCTGTTCATTAAGATGCCGTCTGTAATTTCCGTTTTCCCTCAGGCTCATATTCAGAAAGTAGAGACAGTTGATCTGATTGAACTGGGACAGAGACTGGTGGATTCTAAAAACTGCCTTGCCTTCCTCATTGAGTGCACCAACTTGTCCCCGGCAGACATCAGGCTGAATAACAGTGTTTTCCAGTGGTACGGAAGACTGGATGAAATTTTTGATGAACACAGGAAAATCATTAAAGAGAAAACAGAACAATATCAAGAAGGTCTTAAGGTTGGCATCATGGAGATTTTAAATTATCTTCATTTTCTGGAGATATTTAAGTATTTAACTTCTTACAGAGCACTGTCAGCTCCTGTATTCACAGATCATATATTTTTAGCTTTCTCCTCCCATCAGTCTAATTAGAAGATGGTACACTTAGGGGATCGATGTGGCATCATTTCTTGATTTTTCAAGGGAGGAGACATCTGAGTATACTGCCCACAAATGACCGTTAATAGAGTATTTATAACAGGTTTACAGTTCTCTACAAGTTATTTTATTTTTATTGTTGAAGGTCAAAGCTCCCTTGGTGAAGTGTGCCTTCACACCTCATAATCACTTATAGTCATCTAAATACTCTGCCCAGACCATCACCCTCATAGTCAGTAACTCGAACCTTTTCTGGGTGTGTGCTTACAGGTAAGGTGGTTTGTGATTTCCCCATCTACCTGTCCTGCCTCATCTCCTCCCACTCCGCTGCTCCTCACTCTTGACTTTTCAGTAACCCTGAACCATCTAGTCTCCGCCCTCCTCCATCTCTCACGTCTGCTCAGTTCCCTCCATTGTCTCTGGAGTGCACCGCCAACCACACACTTACCTGGCTGGCTGTCTAGCAAAGTCAGTGGACCTTCTGAAAAGCCCTTTCAGACCTCAGTGTGGCTTCTCTCTGCTCCCGTGGCTCTTTTAACACCAATTCTCCACTGGGCGGATTATCTAATTATTAGGCTGTTATTTTCAGGTCTGTCTCTCCATTAGTTGGTCAGGTCCTTGACAGCAGGGCTATTTCATTTTTACCTTTTCTCCATTTCCATCCTGCTGGCTGGCACAGTGCCTGAGACATGGGAATGCCACGAGCACTTCATAGCTGTTATCTGAATAAGTGGTACAGGGTTTTCAGTCTCATTTTACGGATGAAGCGACTAGGTTCCCAGGTGAAGGTGAAGAGGCTTGTTTAAGTTCAGCCACTAGAGCTGTTCTTTGATAGCAAGCCTCACATCTTCTACAATGACAGCAAATATAATTAATTGGCAGAATATGTTGTTTGGAGAACAAATTATAGACTTTTTAAAAGCCTTCATTTTAAACAGAAATCTATATTTCTGTTTTACATTTAGGCCATTTCGGAATTTTTAAAAATTTATAGAAGACATTGTGACTATTTGATGCTTATGCTACAATATAATACTCTTAGAAAATTGCTAGGTGGCCCCAAATTACCTATCCTTTGTTGTAATGTACACCATTCCACAAACTACACATAATTTTAATGAATTTTTCCTCTCATTTTCCTTCCCCAGTGGGCCAGAGCAATAAATTGGCCAGGAAACTAAAGAGGACAGAAATCAACCTAGATAATCTATAATATATAAAATCTATTTTTAAATAACCTAGATTTAACTTTTTAATATTTTATTGAGCTGTTTTTTAAAGAACCATTTAATTTAGAATGCCTGACCAATGACAATTTTTTAAGAAGTCTTTCTTTAAAAAAAACCAAAAAAATCCAAAAGCACAAACACACCTGTTTTATACTGCAGGAGTAGTTTTTGGCCTTTTAAATCTGTATTTATTTACCTTACTCAGTTCTTGTGAAGAGAGCCCCAGAAGACAAGAAAAATAACTATGGAATGCTTTGTTTTACTATTGTAATTAAAGAGATACCTGAACATCAGAATGCAATTAAAGAAATCCACTTTTCGCCATTTGTTTGTAAAAAATGTTTTGGATACTTTTACAAGTCTTAAAAAATTGGAGTTCACTTTTAGCTTTATACTTGATTATTATGAGTCTTTTTTCAAGTGCTTTTATTTCATCAGCATATGAAAGAATACCATCGCTTAACACATTCTTGTTCATTTTTTTTTTTATTAGTTAAAACTACAAAGATAGTACGAGGGTAAACTTTCTCTAATTTATGAATGACAGGAATCTTAATCCATTCATTTTAAATCTCAGCTCTTAAAAATTCTGCATATTTTGGATCCCAGTCGTCTTCCAGATCATCCCTTTCTTTATATTTTGCCAGTGACAAAATACAACAGTAATACTAATGCTGATAATTCTTACAAATATTAAAATTTTCTCTGGACACTTAGGGGTTTTTACTCTTAAGAATAGTAACAACAAATAATTGTTTTTACTAGTTGCGGTGTGAACGGTTTGTGGAGGAGTTGGAAAGTTATGCTAAACAGTCAGAAGAATTTTACTCATTTGGAGATCTTCAGGATGTTCAGCGATACCTGAAAAAAGCTCAAACACTGAATGGAAAGTTGGATTTAGCAGCAGACAAGGTACAGTTTAAAAATTCTGAAGAAGATGAATTAGTTCAACAGAAAGGGCATTGACTTTGTATTGTGTATTCACCTTTAAGAAATAGATTCAAATAAGAGTTTAACTACATCTAATGAGAGAATAATATAAATGGTGCATGTAGATTTTACAGATGTGCTTCTGGGAGGAGCAGCCTTGCTGATTTCTGTTGGTAGCAATAACCTTTCAGCAGCCTTCATCCTTTATTTTGAAGATAGTTATTATCTCCAACTGCTTTTCAACTTTTGTTTTGTGTCACTAAATCATTTACATTATTCAATAGCACCTGGTTACAGTTTAGTTTTCCCACCTTCATAGAGGCCAGCTTAGATTTGGTGGCTGTGTTTTTAAACTCAGCCCATTAGTCTCTCCCATCTAGCCACGTTGTTCCCAGTACCGCTATCTCAGAAATCAGCTTTCTCACTCAAAGAAACTGGACAGGGAAAAGGCATACCCTTTGCCATGGAAGATGTTTGAAATTTTTCATCGCACTTCTGATAAAAAGGGGAAATACAAAAACAGATCACATTAAGATGCTCTACCATTTTTCATATGTTGCAAGATTTTAATGTCTTAGTTAAATTAATTAGTTTAGAATGATCACAAATACGTGAGAAAAGAGAAATTGTAGATTTTTTTAAAGCTGATGTCACTGAAATTCTAAGTAACCTGAGAAATTTGTCTGTCTGGCTCCTGGGCACCACCCACATCCTCACAACTTCACTACTAAACTAAGAGGAAATGAACACTTTCCTTGCCTCCCTTATCCCCCTTACCTTCGAGACTCAGCCCTGGTTGCAACTTCCCCTACAGAAGCGTATGTGATTGCACCATTGCACAGGCTCTCTTGTCTCTGAGTGATGGCATTTTTTTTAAATATACTATTCATTTTATATTAAATGGCTACTGCTCTAAGGCATCTCTGCTATTGCCTTATATTATTATACAATTGATACTTAACTCCTCAGCTAGATTACTAACTCCTTGGAATTGGTACTTTGCAATAAATTCTCTTCTACTTTCCACAGTACCTAACACAATGATATGTTTGTTAAAAGTACTTAAGTTCTTGTTAATTAATAAATGAAGCTATATCCTTACTATATCTGGGTAGGCAGGGACTGAAAACTGGACTGTAAGGTCTTTCACACCAGGAAATGAAAACTGTAACAAAAATAAAGAAGAACAACAAAAACAAAACAAAAAATAAAAGAAGAAATAGGAAAAAGAGATTACGGCTCAGTTTTTCTAGATGATGGCCTAATTCAAATTTTTTTTTGAAATTTAAGGGTTTAAACTTTTAATTTAGGGTTTAACGAGAGATTTGGGGGGATCACAGTTGATATAAATGATATAAATATTTTTAAAAACAATTTTGAATCTCATTCACTTTCAGAATAATGTATTTAATACCTGTCCTTCCAGATTGAGCAGTTTAATGCTGAAGAGGAGGCATTTGGTTGGCTACCATCAATATATCCTCAACGTAAAAAAATCCAAGATGGTTTGAACCCTTATCTTCGTCTCTATGAAACAGCTATAGAATTTAGCACCAAATATAGAGCCTGGACAGAAGGACCATATAACAAGGTGAATCCAGACCAAGTAGAAGCTGATGTTGGAAATTACTGGAGAGGACTATATAAGCTGGAGAAAACCTTCCATGATTCTCCAAATGCATTGGCAATGACAAAAAAAGTAAGAGCCAAGGTGGAAGATTTCAAGCAGCACATTCCTCTCATTCAAGTGATCTGTAACCCTGGTTTGCGCCCCAGGCACTGGGAAGTCATGTCCAACATTGTTGGTTACCCCCTGCAGCCGGCAGAGGACTCCACCATCTTCTCTTTTTTAGACATGAATCTGGAACCATACCTAGATAGGTTTGAAGGTATTAGTGAAGCAGCTAGCAAAGAATATTCTCTCGAAAAGTCCATGGAGAAGATGATTAATGAATGGGATGCAATGGAATTTGTCATTCTTCCTTATAGAGAAAGTGGGACATTTATTTTGTCATCAGTTGATGAAATTCAGATGTTGTTGGACGACCACATCATTAAGACACAAACTATGCGAGGATCTCCTTTCATTAAGCCTTATGAGAAACAAATGAGGTAAAATGATGATAATGTTTATGTTACCAAAATCGTCACTTGTATGTTTTATATATATGTATATTCTTTTTGAAAATTGATTCTATATTTTATATAAATGTAAAACTATATTAAATAGTTAATTATAAGGAATGATAACCTTTATTGCTTTTGGAAGAGTCCTGGTTCTTTTGCTATCATCTATATTCATAGCAAAGGTAGTAGACAGCCAGCCTCCAGATATTCATTTTTATTGCCCACAATATATTTGGGGGCAATTATATTTGATTTTCGAAAATAATCTCATGCATATTACATAGTTTAGAGAACATACAAACTATAAAGTTGAAGATAGTCATGTAATTTTCCAAACATATCAGTTAGTTTGTTGTAGATGATCCCTGAAAGTCTGCTGTAATTTCCACTCATATGCGTGAAGGATGGCTGGATAAGCACAAAAGAATGAAGCTGTGATTCTAGTCTGGAATTTAAAGCATCTGACACAGCCAATTAAATCTGACCCTTATCCTGTCTGTCAATTTTTTTTAATTCTTGTTATTTGTATTGCAGTTTATATTTTACCTTTAAAAAAGGGGATAGGAGGGGTAAATCCAAATTGGACTGCCGTCTTCCATGTGAATTTGCATGGCGAAGGAAAGCTACCTGCTCAGTAGTACCAGCCTCTGGTGGTGGCTGTAGCTGCTGTTGCTGTTGGCTCAGTCTCGGCCTCCTGCCCAGCGTGCTGCACTGTGCTCATCAAGAGTAAATTTTGAACTACTCTGAAAGTGGTATATCTAGATTCTATATTTTAGAACTGTGCATGAGATCATGAGCTAGTGAGAAATTTTTTGCATGAATCAGGGATTAGATGGAGAAAGAGGGAAGAGTACCAGAAGAAAGCAGAGGCATTCATTTCCTGGTATGAAAGACCTTAAACACATTTATTGATGAACATTAAAAGGAAGGCATTTAAAAATCCCTGGTAGCTTTTAGAACTCTTACATTTCTTGGTTTTAACAATCTAAAACTATACAGATCACCACTTATAAATGATGAATAATGCGTTAACCTACACATAAAGCCATCTCATCTCTAAGTTTTGTTTCCATTAACCAATCATTTTTCTTTACAGCTGTCTGATCTCTTACAGCATAGTGGCTACATCTGTCTGGGCTCTAATCTGGCTCTGTTGTTTACTAGCTGAGTGAACTTGAACCTGGCACTGCCTCTGTGGACCTTAATCTCCCTGTTAGTAGATAGATGTCACGCTCTGGACCCTGTCTCCTAGGGTTGTTGTGAGGGTAGAGCAAATACATACAAAGACCTTAGGACTGTGCTTGTAAAATTGTTAGTTTATGCTGTAATTATAATATTTATTCTTGATGAAATCAAGTCATCATTTTTGCCCTCCATATTTGCAAATGAACTGATAATTTATTGTATATTCAAAAAAAATCTTCCTTCTCCTGAATGCCACACTAATAGATTTAAGATTATGTAGTTTTTTAAAATGCCAGTTATACCTTATTAATTGAAATATTTTATTTTGGAAATAAAGCCTTTGTGGGCCCAATTGAAAAAAAGAGAGAGGGAAAAAAGAATGTTTTAAAGAAAATTAATCTTGGATGTAACTACCTTTCTTAAAAGTTCCTTAAGAGTACCCTTCCTGAGAACACCATTACTATCTCCAAAATCTCATTTCTCAATTTGTATCCTCTGGCCATGAAACTGGATTGCAGGAAGGTCTATCAATATGCCATATACAGAAACCAGCCTATTTGTAGATGGGTATATCTTCACATGTACATCTGTATAAGCATAAATGTTGACGCTATTACTTAGATTTTGTAGAATAAATCTAGTGATTTATCTTTGATTGTAAGTAGGTGGATGGAAATTGGAATAACAACGTTGCATCCAAGATTGGCAGTCTAGTCATGGTTTTGAGTTGTGTCATCTGAAACACTTCTTGGTTTACTGTTGATAAGAGCCACTGTGTTTTGCTTCTCAGGGACTGGGAGGGCAAACTCCTGCTGCTTCAGGAGATTCTGGATGAATGGCTCAAGGTCCAAGCCACGTGGCTGTATTTGGAGCCCATTTTCAGTTCTCCGGACATTATGTCTCAAATGCCCGAGGAAGGCAGGCGATTTTCAAACGTGGATAAAACATGGAGAGATATAATGAAAAATGTCATACAAGTAGGTAAAAATCTCTTGAGACTATGATTCTTTTGTTGAAGTGACATGATTTTTGTCTTCAAAACAATCCAAATAAGCCAGTGTCTTTTTCCCACATAGGCTCCCTTTTCAGATGTTATTTTAGAATCCCAGGAGCAAGAAACATCAAAAGGGAAATAGATATTTTGTTTTGATTACTTCTTGAGTTCCAAACTGAATAGGTATTATTTACTGACAGTGCTTCTAGCAGTGGTTCTTACCAAGTGCACAGCCATCATGGTGTATTCTTGAACCAGTAGGTCTAATGGTGCACCCTTTTGTCCTGACTGGGGCAGAAGTAGTAATGCTCCTGGAAGATCAGTGCCACAGTGTTCTAGGAGTCCTTCCTGGAAGCCCAGCCTGGAGTGTGCTCCTCCAGACCTTCCAAAGATTTTATAATCACTTAATTCCTTATATTAAATTTTTTTTCTTAATTTTCTAAAATGGTTCTGCACTGAACTCTGAATAAAGATGTCAGAACTTCAAAGATGGGATCTAGGATTGTTTATATGACCCAGCTGGGTTTTACTGTAGTGAAACTCTGGTTACCATTTGAAAGTGGAACACTTGTGGTACCTGGCATGCAGTACAAAAAATCACTTACTTAAATTATGCTCTCAGTCTCCTGGAATGAAGAGTCTATTTTACAGGCGATGCTTTGGTGGACCAAATGGCTGCTGAAATAGGTCAATACAGTACAAATTTGAAATACAAGGGATATGAGATGGACTGAATTTTTTCTAAAGCACTGGAGAAATTAAAGAAATGGCATAATTCAAGGTTTAAATTCTCTGCTCAGGGCATGGTCAGAGGACCAAGGTGCCTCTGTGATTGCCCTCAGAGTGCCTCTTAATTCTCCTAGATACAAGTTTGACATAGCCAAAAATTAATTACAAAGTCTGATCTAATGGTTTGCCAAATTAAAAAGTAATTTAATTCACAGCCTTGCCAGATGTGTTATGTGAAATGTAATTTACTTATTAGGAAAAAGTGGGATCGTGAGAACTGAGAATGGGCACATTTGGGTGAATTTGATTGGCTCTGGGTACCCTGACTCTCACACTGCAGAGCCTCCCTTGCCAGGATCCTTGTCAGAATCTGAAGGAACGTGGCAGGTAGGGTATTATTATAGTGCTTGTCTAGGAAGAGCCTAAGTTAGATGCAGCCAAATGTATTGATGTGAGTGCACTTACCAGAGATCCTTGTTTCAGTGTACTTGTCAGGGAGATACAAATGGTTCTGTTTGCTTGCTTTGGGACCAAAACCTGGCTTTCATGATGGCCAACCTAAATGAAGTTGAAATGCCAGAAAATCCTTGATATAATTTAGGGAAATTAAAGCCTAGCTCATAGATGTTTCTGCAAAATATGCTTGCTTCATTCAGAAGTAAAAGTTGCAAGCCCCTTTAGGGGGTGGTCTTAAAGGGTAGTAGGAAGGAATCCTTCTAGTGGGCAAACTTCAATAAATATTAGGTATTTTTAAACCTTGCCTATGTAGATGGCCAAAAGTGTGGATCTGCATTGATCATAATCAATAGCAAACAGTTTGGCTGCATGATCAAGGATGAAGAAACAAGATTGAAAGACTCGTAACACGGAGGTCTGGGGAAGAGGTGAAAGGTACCATAGAGTAGACTAGAATATGAGTATATTTGTGCTCCATGAAAATGTCTAATGCACCGCAAAAGGAGGCACTTAATAATATAGTTGACCAGTTGATCTATTTTTTGAATGTCAACCAGTATATGCCATTGTATGTTCAGTGAGCTATAAATAAAATAATCATGTAATATATTGGTCCAGACTGAAGAACTTTTGAGAGTTAAAGCAATTAATAAGCTAGGAGAACAAGCATAAACCAGAACTTTTCTCATCAAACTGGGATATATGGTCACTCAAGCTACAAAGAAGTCGTGATGGCAGGGATCGAAATTATGGAAGGACTTGTCATCATGGGCTATCCCTTACCCAACACTGCTGGTGCCCAAGCTGCCAATGGCAGAAACTAACAACACACTTCTGATACAGGAGCACACCATGTAGAAGGAATTAAATACACTGAACCTCTTCCAGTATAGAAGGGGTCAGTGATTTGTCTGCATCAGCTGGGGTTTCCTTTCTTACCCCGTTTCTGTCAACACTGTCCTTCATTGACTTACTGTCATTATTTCCACACAACATTGCTTCTGCTAGGGAACTCACATTATAAAGGAAATGAGGCAGCTGACTGATACTTGTATGATTTACAGGTCCTAATGTGAGCATTGACCTTATAAAAAGTGGAAGGTCTCATGTTGAAGACCCAGTTTCCATACCAGCAGGAAGAAAATAGTTTGTGAGTCTGGGGTGCACTTCTAGGGGATACGTGATGGGTGTTCTCAACCAGCTCCAAATATATGTTGCTCCCATGGGTGGGGTACTTGGGTCTGGGAGTTACAGAGTGAAAATGACCGTGACACCTGACACCAGTTCACCTGATAAACTACTCACAACAATTTTGCTTCCCAAGTTTGGCTGTGCTAGTTGAAATATCTTAGTGTCCAGGGGAGAAATGCTTCTGTATGGGACATATCAGGAAGTTCTTTATTTGCTCACTCTATCTTTTTTCTTCTCTTGTCTTGATAACTTTCCCCGCTACTTACTCTATTCCATCCACACTGGCTTCCTTGTTTTAGCTTTTTCTTTTTCTTTTTTTAATTACACATGCCAAACACAGTCTGCCCTAGAACTTTGGCACTGAGTGGACCCTGTTCTTGAAATGTTCTAACCTGCTGAGCTGGTTAATGTCTTGGCTTCCCTGAAGTCTTTTCTCAAATGCTATCTTTCTAAAGGGGCTCACACTGAGCATCCTATTTAAACTGAAACCTGCCTTTGCCTTTCCTAGCAGTCCTCATCCCCCTTTTCTTGTTGGTGGCGTCCATCACCTTCTAACTTACTGTATGATTTTGAATTACTATGCTTTTTATTTACTGTCTGTCTCCTCATGGAGGCTGGGGTCTTTGCTTGTTTTGTTCACTGTCGTGGCCCAAGCACTAAGAACAGTGTCTGACGTGTGGCAGGTCATCCATGAATATTTGTTGAGTGAGTGAATAGATAATTAAATTGAGATTGATCCTTGAATTATTGCTAGTTCTAAGAATTCTGAGTTTATTCTGAAAAACCTTCTCTGAAAATTCAGTTTTAGATAACTGGGTCCTAAGAGCTAGGCTAATCCTTGAAACATCCTGCATCTTGAAAGAATTTCTATTTTTGGTGAGGTCAAAGGATCTAAAAGTTGTAAGGGAGCCCACATTTCTTTTCTCAGTACTTAAAAGATTTAAAGAGAATCTTGCCAGTTTTCTGTTGTTCAGGGCTTTCTGATTAGGAAGTTTATGCTTCTGGAAGTTTTCTGAACTGGCTTGAGCTTAATTCCGTTAAGTGTATGAAACTGTACTTTCTGTGAGGCTTCCTGGCAGCACTAATTAGAGTGTTCTCTCTGTATACCCAAATTAAAGCTTCAGCCCCTGATAACACGGGCATTTGGTTTAGAAATGTAAATCAACCAGTCGGTCGTCATTTGAGCTGTTGAGAGTGGGGATACTTGTGAAGCAAAAGAAGACACATAAGATTTGTAAAGTTATTCCTTTAACCAAAAAATACGGCAGCTAATAATTCTTTTTCTTCTCTAGGAGATAGAAACTAATTAAAAAGTCAAAGGAGTCATACTCAGTTTCACATTTCTCATGGCTTCCTGATATAACGTCTTACTGTTCTGTCTTGAGAACATTCTTAATGAATACCAGCCTGGTACAATGTGGAAGGTCGTACATTCCTTGAGTTCCTCTGCATGTCTGCGGGCTCACCTCATCTTTGCTCCCTCGAGCATTCAGCAAATGTTTATGGAATGCCTACTCTGTACCAGAACTTCATGGCCATGCTTAAAGGAACTTAAAGCCAGTTT
Source organism: Camelus dromedarius (assembly GCF_036321535.1). Taxonomy (NCBI): domain Eukaryota; kingdom Metazoa; phylum Chordata; class Mammalia; order Artiodactyla; family Camelidae; genus Camelus; species Camelus dromedarius. Next base: position 75,467,939 of record NC_087439.1, read on the forward strand.
TATTTTACTATGATGTATATCTTACCAGAAGGGTGGCAGTTAATAAAATGCTCATTTTAACTCCAGTAAACTGATGGAATGATATAAGTACCTCATTCCCTCTGTTCCCCCAGACTAGTGTCCATCTCTTCAAGAGACAGTTATAAAAGGGGAAATGGAAAGGGTCATTTCAAGTACATGTTGCTCTTCTAGGCACCATATTAGGTGCTTCCAATATTTTATCTAATTTGGCTGTCTGAGCAGCTTTGAGAGAGGGCTCTTATCCCCATTTTAAAGATTAGAAAGTAGAGACTCAGATTAATTAAGGGTCACAAGGGTAATAAGGAGCAATGTGGGTTAGGAACCAGGCCTGTACTTTCCTCCATCTGACACAGCCTCTATTCTGTTTACCTTCTCATGGGAAGAGAGCATTTAATTCCCAGGCATGAGATGACTGCTTTTCTATATTTTTGTCTTTAGTCCCTATACGAAGGTACATAGATATACCTAGGGTCATTCAGAACAAGTATGTTTGGCTCAGAGTCATTGAGCTGATCTAGATGAATAGTTTTGACTTCAGGAATTCAATAAAAAATTTTTGCTTGAATCCTAAGTGTTTCGAGAGGTATTTCTTTTGTAATTGTAATATTTAGGGAAAGAAATATGAACTGCTGTTTTAAGTAACTGAATTTTTTTTAGCTTTCAAATCTCAGATCCAAAATAGCAAATTGCAATCAATTCTTTGGCTGAGAATGAAATAAATACTGTTAATTAGTAAAAAGGAATTTTTCATGTTTGTTAGCAATGATTCAGCCTTTTTGCCCCCAACAAAAGACACACTTTTCCAGAAGGTGGCACTCTAAGAATATCATTTAATTTTTGAATTTAGGAGTCCAAGAGTACTACTCCATACTTTTTTGAATGAATTGCACATTTAAGTTATGACCTGAGTCTCTGTCATGCTTCTTTTTATGTGCATTTTTACATATGTTTATTTGAAACATAAAACTGTTAGAAAATATAATACAATTCCTTTAAAAATTTGTATCTCTTTTAAGATATGTGAATTCAATCATGTGATACATATTTCGTATGAAGTTGTTTTACTGAAAAAACATATTAATGGTACTTATTTTGTTCTTTGATTAAATTGCTATGTTTCCAGGTTATATTGTTATAATTCAAAAGAAAGAAAATTATCTTTCCTTTCAGTCACATTCAAAGTATATTAACAAAAACATTCTTGCAGAAGGATAAAATTTCTGTATGAAACAATTTATATTTGACATTTTTGGTTGATCTTTCAGTGAGTACCAAACTCATTTTGGCTAAGTACCAAAAATAAGTTTAATTAATCTTGAAGTTCTGTTTAATTTTTAACAATAGTCTCTTGATTTAATTCCATGTAAATTTTCTAAAATGCCCTATTACTTATATTAATAAATGTATCAATATGCTCTCACAAGATTTATTACTTGGTCTGGTGATTAAAATCTCTAGTGTGTTTTAACATCTATTTCTAACACCTTTAAGATTATTTAATAAAGAATTTTTCTTGCTTTGTCATTTGTGTCAAAGGTGAACACTGAGTTTGGGATTATAAAAATCAAGACTAGACGTGAATGCCATCAATCATGTGTTATGGACAAAAAGTAAAAAGAATTTTATTTCAACTCTACCTAGATTGTGTTTTAATATGTATTTTAAAGATTTTCATAAACCCAGTGACTACTTGTATGGATATTTTGTGAAATCAATAAACTACTTTCTTAAAACATCAGTTCTTAAGATCAACCTTTAGTTGTAATTCTTATTTTGAGTCCCACAGCATAAAAGAAAGCTTTTTAAAATACTTGATTGTGTTTGAATAACTTTAATGCAAACAGCTCACAGTGACACTTTCAAGTGACAGAATGTTCAGAAGTCCATGCCTTGAAGGTAGCACAGTCTTAGTCTCTAGAGAGTTTGGGAAGAACACACCTTGAACTTAAGTCCTTCAGCAAGCAGAGTGTTATAATGCAGTTCCAAAGATAGTTCTTTGTAATGTATGAGTTTTATAGTAATCTCCTTCCCCACTCCCAAACCCTTATTTTTATCTACAGTTATAAAACAGGGATTTTGTTTTTTATTATTGATGACAATATTCAAAATAATTATGACATTTTTAGAGTACTTTTCTTCAAAGAATAAAAGACAAATATATCACATACTATTGTTTCCTCCTATTCTTTAATTTTTTTTTTTTTTTACTTTGTGGGGAGTTAATTAGGTTTATTATTTGTTTTCTTATCCAGAGGTACTGGGGAGTGAACGCAGGACCTCATGCATGCTAAGCACATGCCCTACCACTGAGCTATACCCTCCCCCCATGTTTCCTCCTATTCTTATCAGTTCAGATAGTGTTTTTTCTTCCCCTTCTCCCTACCCACCTCCCACCCCATCATCTGTCTCACATTTTCCAACTTAGAATCAGAAATTGTGACCAGTATCGTCAAGGATCAAGTCAAGGATCAAGTCAGCATGACTTCTACATACTTAAAGAGGCTGGTTAGCTTTAGAATATGCAAGAATACTTTCAAAAAATAAATATTCACTTTGAATTTTGTATAACCTTTGTTATATTAAAACCGTGTAATGTCAAGTATAATATGAATATAAAATTAGTATCTAATATTTTTGAGTTGAGCGCTTTCCCTTTTATTTTCAGGATAAGCATGTCCTGGCAGTTGTAACTATTGAACGAATGCTGGAGAGGCTGAAAAAATCTAATGAACTTTTGGAACTCATTCTTAAAGGACTTAATGAATATTTGGAAAAGAAACGTCTCTTCTTCCCCAGATTCTTTTTCTTGTCTAATGATGAACTTCTGGAGATACTATCTGAGACTAAAGATCCCACTAGGTAAGTAAGATACATGTATCTTACTTATATGTAAAACATACATATATAATACATGGCTGAGATTATCTGCTTAAATTTAATTTTAGAATAATGCAGAACTTAAATTGTATATAGTTATATTTATGTCATAACTTTTTAAGTTACCCTATTCTAAATAGTATCAATAATCAACTTAAAATAATTATTTAAAAACATAAGTAATATCATTGAATGATATTTTTCCAAGTGTGATGAATCTTAGAGTGGATTTCTCATTTAATCACATACAGATTTGGTTTTTTTTTTTTACAGATTTTTCAGAACACGTCCCTCTTCTCCATCCCATGCAGAACAGAAGTGGGTGTCCTCACAGTGGCTTGCAATGACCCAAGCGGCTGCTCCCAGCTCATCCTCCCAGTTCATCTCCCGCTAGTGTTCCTCCTGCTCACTCTGCTATAGCCCTTGCAATTCTCCCATAAAAGAGGCAGCCTCTTCCCTCAGTGTGCTGTTCTCTTTGCCAAAGATCCTCCTTACCCAAATATTCATAAGGCTTCTTTTAGTTCCTCTGGATCTTTGTGGAAACCTGCTCAAACACCTGCTACTCAAGAAGGCCTCCCCTGGCTGCTGTATTTTAAATGGCAGCCCCTCCCAGCACTCCTGAGCCACCTTTCCTGGACTGCCTTCTCTGCCTCATTTTCCTTCGGCATACTTCTTATCACCTAGCTTACTCTATAAAGTACTTACGTGTTTACTGTTTGATTTCCTCCAGCAGAACATAGCTCTATGATGGCTGAGGTTTTTGACGGTGTTTTTCCTCACAGCTGATTCCTGATTCCTCAGAAGAGTGTCTAGCATATAAAAGACCATATAGATATTTGTTAAGCAAATTTGTTAATCTCGTGTCCTTTGCCTTCAAAGTAGGAGACAAGTAATCCAGACACAAGGATAAACGTAGGCTCAGATTTCCGTCTGAGTTTGTATGCTCTGCTTTTTTTTTTTTTCCATATTTAAAAGATGAATTCAGTCATTGGTAATGTGTCAAAAATGAGGAATTTAGTCAGTTCCATCTATACTACAGTGATTTTACTGAAGTTGGGCACCTTCAAACTAGCTGATTTACTTAAAGCACTAAACCTAGTTCATAATTTGCAAGCGGTCTCTGAAGATCCCAGTTGAAATGTCTACTTTTGTGCATTTGAAGATTCTTCAGATTAGTGTATTATCTGTTAGTCAAGATTGGTTTGCTCCTTCTGTTACATTTAATGTCAACACTGTGTTGGAAACAAAGCCTCATGGTCATCTCCTCTATAGCTCTTATTATAAATGTAATGTTACAGAGCTTTTTGTGATTATTCAATTAATAATGACCTCCCACTAGACTGTATGATCCATGCTGGCAGGGACTGTCTTTGTTTTCCTTAGCACTTCATCTCCAGCTTCTAAGAAGGACCTCACAGATGGTGCCCATTTATGAATTGTGAATGAAGATTGGTGCACAAAGAACACTGCTGTTTGGGGAATTGCTTTAAATTGGTTAATTCTCTTAAACGTTTTTTTCCTGACAGGGTGCAGCCTCACTTGAAGAAATGTTTTGAAGGAATTGCAAAGGTGGAATTTACAGAAAGTTTAGACATTACTCACATGAAGAGTAGTGAAGGAGAGGTGGTAGAACTCGTCGACACCATTTCAACAGCCAAAGCCAGAGGTCAAGTGGAGAAGTGGCTGGTTGAGTTAGAGAGAGATATGATTAAATCCATCCATAAGGTAGCCAGCTGTTTTTATTATTATTTCTAGTAAAGATGATAGAATATTAACATATTATTGATAAACGCACTGTTATTTAGACAAATCGAGTCATGAATTACCATTTCAGTTGTAGTGGATAGGCTGAAGGCAAAGACATGGTCTATGATATTCATTTTGTAGTGACTCACTTGAAAAGTGGGGCAAAATACCATCTATACTACGGAAAACTTGGGTTTTTGTCGTGAGCCTGTCTCATTTGTTGAAGCCACAAGCTAGTGCTTTCAGCATTAGAAACACTTTGGTCCAAGTGGTCTGTCTACCTTCAGTCTTTCTTTGGAAGCACCCCTCCTCAGTTTGACACTAGTCTTCTTAACACGTGTTTCTGTGGTACATTCTTTTGTCCTGTGTATATATAAAATATGTACCAAAGTGTTAGAAAATCGTAAATACTTTCTACAATTAACAGTAACTTCATGTTTTCTATATCTCATAAAATATTATCAACTCAGTCATTTGCAATGATTTTTTTTTTTTTTAGTTGAGAATTTCAAGTCATGGAAGCAAATAGAGATCAACTGAACAGAGCAGTTAAATTCATTTTTTTACTATTATGTGAACTTAGCATTCAAATTCCTTATAAAGAGTAAAAGTCATGACTGAGCAGGGATGCATGAGGGCAAGAATGAGAAGGAAATAAGGCATCAGGTCCCAGTCGACAACAGTTTTCATTCATTTTTCAGATTCTGTCACACATTGAAAAAATTCATGGGAATCCAGCTGTTTCATGCACACCCTGTGTCTTAATGCTCTTTTCTTTCTTAAATATAATTTTAGTATCTGCCTGCATTATATTTTTTCAATAGATATAAAATCTTTTGGACAGTTTCCCACTTCTCCCTGTTATGGATTAAAGGATAATGAACGTCTTTATGCACACAGCTGGTTTCTTTGATTGAGTTATGTATTTTCTTGTGATAACTTCTCATGTGTAGGATCACTGGGCCAAAGAGGATGAGCGTTCCCAGGACTTGATAAGTATTGACAAACAGCATTCCCATTTACATAGCCATTGGCAATGTAAATGAATTCCACTTTGACCACTACTTAGCACTGAATTGGGTTATACGGTTTGTTAATTGATGTACATAGTGGTAACTCATTGTTTTAGACATATCTGGTATTATTTCAACTATTCTGTTAACTTTATTTGTCAAAGAATTTAGGGGAAATATTTTGGTGGCCATTTCAGAGCGTTAAGATGGGGCAGTAAGGAATTGTGTAGGAAATATCTTCCCCAAATGTTCAAGTGTAAGTTTGTGTTGGTGAAAAATGCAAGTAAATGCAATATAAATGACCACAAATAGGAGACAGGAGTGTTACTTGTGCTGTGTTATATATATCTGCATGCTTGAAAGGGTACTGCATGCCTAAATTAAGTGAATTTTGTGTCATTTGTAAATAATGAAAAATCATGTTCTTGGTGCCTTTGCCTCTTTATCTTACTAGATTATCATGGGTTGGTTTAATATACCTTGCTACCTCCAAAATATATGTAATTTTATTTATATATATATGTATATATATGGCATATGTAGTTACAATACATTTTCTATGCAGTATTATAGAAATTTCTGTGATATTTTTCCTCATCCAACTGTATAGAAAAATTTGTGATTTAGATTTTAATGCCTTCCTGTTGTTTGCTCCACAGTGTCCTTCTAGAACACATACTTATTCCATTCTTGGCATTTCTCTACTGTACCCTCTATTCTCTTCTATGTCCCTCCCCTCTCTGTTGGTCCTTTTTACCTGCCCTTTCCATGGCTTCTTCTGACCTTTTACATTTTTTTTATTATCAGTAGCAAACTCTGCCCTTCATCTCTTTTCAGCTCTGTAATATCCTAACTAGGCTAGAAATTCAGAAGGGTTCACCTATTATGTATTTCTCAGAAAAATATATTTTGACAGTCTTTTCTGAAATTCAGACATTAAAGTGGCTATCACCTCACTGATGTTACTATTTTTGGTTGATACATTTAATAAATGATGGTTGGGAGAAAAAGTGGATCTAGGAATCCACTGAAAACATATGTAGCAAAGTATGTAAATTAGACGTCCTGTGTTTACAGCTCTCAGGTCTCCAGGAATGAACTGTATATCTGTTCCTGTCATCATAACATTGGGCATCAAACTACAGGACTGAGAAGGGAGTGAGGTCTGGAAACACAGGAAGAACTCCAGAGGAATTTTGTGGTTTGCTTCAGTACATGGCTAAGCAGGGATCTGATGAAGTTCAAAGAAAATAATGATGAATTTGGTGGATCTTGTTGTGGAGTTATTTGAACTTAGTGCTTGTGCATGTTCAGTCCAAGTGTATCTAAGACACCTTTGGCTACATCTGGTCCAAGAAATATTTTATGTAACATGCCTCCCACAAAAAGATCGCGTGTCAGCAAAATAAAATGCCATGTAGTATATTTGTTTTGCTCACAGGTGTATGAACAAGCTTTAAATAGTCTAGTCACGTATTTGGAATCTTCATAATTGGCTAAAATGGAAAAAATTGAGCAGTACAAATTAATCCGATTAGGAGTGAAGCTCTTCACTGTTTAGTTCATTCAAGTAAAGTGTGCAACTGTTTACCTTTAGTACTTTCTTTTTCAATTAGGTAATTAAGGATGCAATTTTGGCCTATACACAATATGAACGCATTAACTGGGTAAGGGATTGGCCTGGACAGACAGTTCTCTGTGTATCCCAAACCTTTTGGACAACAGAAGTACAAACAGCTATTTCAAAAGGACAAGAGGTAAGCTTTCATTACCCCCAGGTTTTTCAGCAGTTTTTCAATAGTTTTTATTGCCAAAGTAAATCAAATACAGTCCACTCAAAAAGTCAGTGGTTCTTGATCCTCAATCTTGTTATTATCTACATCTTTATGCCTCTAAAAATAGAGTGAAATAGGACAAAGAAACTTCCTAAACTCAGAAATATTAGGAAATACATAATTCTCTCTCATGCCTTCAGGGAAACTACCCTGTGAAGATAAAATATTAATTGACTTATTTTGACTATTTTTACTTTCTGATTTGTTGCTTTTTAATTACTAATATTTGAATGATGCTTAATTTTAAATATTCTAATGTAATATATTTGAATTTAATATTACTAATCAGATTGCTGTTATTAATTAAAAACAGAAACTACATTCAATGCAACATTCTAAACCCTGAGGTAGAATTTCAATCAGGTCAACTTTCAGTTGACTAAAGGACTAGTTGGAATCCAGCAATTGCAGACCTTGTTTAAAACCATGAGTTTTTAATGCATATTTGACATGGAGTTTGGTATACGTACATGGATGAGCAGGGATCTGATGAAGTTCAAAGAAAATAATTATGAATTTGACCTGTGCCTTGAGAGACTGCTACTCCAGCAAGACTCATCTTGAGAGACAGAGGTCCCCTGAAGCTGTAGTTCAGCAAGACTTAGCAAGTCAAGCCTTGTTAATGTTACTTGCTAGATTGCTCTCTTCCGTTGCATTCTAGGGTGCTTTCCATAGCTAAATTTCATGGAGTTAAATTAAGCTTTGTATGTGTCCTTAAAAATTCTTTTCTTTTTCCTCTGCTTGAGATGACTCTGTTTCAGTACGCCCTTCACCTGCCACCTGTGTCCCTGGTCCCCGTCCGTATCTCGTGGATGTTCAGGCCATTCAAGTGCTGTAGCAGCACCTGGAGGGGCAGGCACAGGTCTTAGTATTCTATAGCATTGATGGCTTTAAACAATTTAATATGTGGTTCTGTCGTGGGAGGCTAGCCTATGTTTTAGTATTCAGTGTGTTAACTTTTTCCTCAATTAATGTGTGGTTCACGTTTGAAACGGATGACTTTGGTTGAGTAGCTGGAGACTCTTGGCAGCCTCATAGAAACTGGATTTTCTGCAAACACCTCAATTGTCAGGAGCTTGATGCTATAATAGCACCATGTTGTACTGTCTCACTCCCAGAGGACCTCTTCACTTTGGCTTCTGTGCTTCCACTTATTTATACAAAAAATGTTGACTGTGGAACTAATCGGTATGAGGCATTACAGGACTAAAAGTGAATGAAAGAATCGCCACTGTCACAGAACTTGCGTTATTGCAAATACTGATCTGATTTTGAGTCAGGTGATTATTGTGTATGTAGAAGGATCTAGGTATGATACAAATTTTTGACTCCAGATAGTTTATTTTGGCCAACTATATAATAGTAGTTACTTTTAAATTCATTTATTCACAATACAGAACAGTTTACAAAAAATAAAATGTAGCTTAAATAATTCAATATCATGATTTTTTTCAATCTAACTAATCTGCTTTCTCATTGATTCATGTGATATAGTTCCTAAATAACTTAATCACAGTTTCAGGCTAAATTTTAGTTCTAAATCTCTTTTTCTAGTCCAGCAAAATACTTTATGCTAGCGTAAATAGTAGTAAATTCTTATGGATTATTTTATCCTGTCAGGTACAAACATTAAATTTTTAACCTTATGCCTTCTGTTGAACTCAGATTGTGAGAACTGGTAAGCCGCCCAAAGACCCTGAATTTTATTGATGAGGAAACTAAGATGCACCAACTGGCATAGCTTGTGTTCTTAGGATCAAAACTATTCTTACTAATCTGTATACTCAGTATACTTAAATTTACTAGTTGGCTCCAAGAATTTAAGCACTTAGGTTTATTTAAACATAGGTGGGACAAAAGTTTATTTTTTCACTACTTATGAAGCAAACTAATAGCAATTAATCTTGAAAATAATATAAATAGATAGTGTTCAAGCACCAAACTTCTGAAAAAAATGACTCCCTAAAAAAAAGGGTAAAATATTTCTAGGAATAATAAAAGTACCTCTTAAAGAAACAAGTCTCCAACTATATTCTGTAAGCTTTGTCTCATTCTTGACAATCCTCACTTTTAGTTTCACTGCTACCACTTACCTTGTCCTAAAGGAGTGAAATAATCTCATTGGTGCACAATGTTTATTAAATATTATTAGTGTGAGAAAAGTGTTCATCTAATACCTTTGCAGTAAGGAAAATTGATTATTTTAAAGTTATGTCATACAGAAGGAAAATTATGATAAAAATGTTGAAAATACTCTGTATCCATGCTAGGTCAAAATGTTTTTGTTCAAAAGGATTCTGATCACATTGAGTAATTATCTTATTTTCTTTCAGGTTCTTGAGCAATACTTGGAAAAATGTAACAAACAAATTGATGATATTGTCACTTTGGTTCGTGGCAAACTGTCCAAGCAGAATCGTGTTACTCTGGGAGCCCTTGTGGTGCTGGATGTCCATGCTAGAGATGTTCTCACAACACTTGTTAAAAAGAAAGTTAGTGATGATTCTGACTTTGAATGGTTAAGTCAGCTTAGGTACTATTGGCAAGTAAGTAATATCACTGAATGTTGTTACATAGCAATTTCAGCGCATGGCTGTTTAATTTGTGCTTGCTGGCTCACGTGGGAAATAGTATCAGTAATATAGGAATTTTTTTGCTGATGGCTGACTGTACCCAAACAAGCATTCTCCAGATTGAAGATTGCAGCAGCCAAAAACTATCATGTATACAAAAACTGTATCTACATCTATACTTAAATGTATAGTTACATGGAAATATGTATACATATATAGACAGACAAACTATGGGTAATTATAAAAAATTACATGAAATCAGCCATTATGCTTGCTGAATCTGCAGAATGTTGAAACTAATCAGTTTGAAATTATGTTTTTGGATTCTTGATACATCTAAAGACTGTTCACATCAGACTGTTTTAGTCTGATTTAGCCCTTTAGGTTTTCCTCTTGTTGATCAGTTGAAGGTACCAGTAACATGATGTTGGAAGGAAAGTTTTTATCAGGGGATCTGGGTGGTTGGTGATGTTAGTCACCATGGTGAAGGGAAGAGGAGCAGGAACAGTACAGTGAACAAGGTTGGGCCTATACAGAGTTGGCGGGGGAAGAGAGGACTGATGACTGGAGATGAGAGACTCAAAAGTTCTCATCATATTCATTTGTGTGAAAGGCTTTGGGAGGTATAGGGTGGGAGGAGAAGAGATCAAGAACTAGAACCCTGGAAAACTACATGAGGCCATGTTAATAGTGGTTATGTGGTCAGACTGTGGAGTCATTGTTTCAAATGCTACATCCTCCGCTTACCAGATGTATGACCTGGGCAAGCTACTTACTCTCTTCAAGCACTAGCTTCCTTATAATGAAAATACTCACTGTATAGTAAAAACAAATTGAAGAAATGATGGAAAATATAGGAGAATAATGAACTATGAAAAAGTAATTAAGAAAACTATTTCATTTACAATTGATCAAAAATGGAATACTGCTCAACCATTTAAAAAAAACCCAAAACAAAATCTTAACCACTTGCAATATACACAGATAGACCTTGAAGGGATTATTCTAAGCGCAATAAGTTGAACAGAGAAAGACAAACACCATGTGATCTGACTTATATGTGGAATCAAAAAACAAAAAACACCATATCCAAAAACAAGCTCATATATACAGAGAACAGATCTGGGGTAAGGGGTGGCTGAGAGAAGTGGCGAAGGGAGTCAAAAGCTATAAACTTTCAGTTACAAGACAATTTATGGGGATATACAGCATGGCAACTATAGTTTGAAACTATAGTTTGAAAGTTTCTAAGAGTAGATCTTAAAAGTTCTCATCACAAAAAAAATTCTGTTAACCATGTATGGTGATGGATATTAACTAGACTTATTGTGGTGGTCATTTTGCAATAAATACAACTACAATTCTATACCTAATATAATGTATGTCAGTTATACTTTAATAAAAAAAAGTGTTAGCAAGTTAAAAAAAAAAGCAAAAGAGAGATAAGGAACAAATATATTTTTCAAAGAAGTTCTATGGAGAAAAACTGAAGCCAGTGACTTTAATTACTTATCCAAGGAAATTACACATTGAACTGAATTAAATGATGTCTGAAAAGTGAATTCTGAAGATGTTGTTTACAGCATGGCTGTCATTTATTAAAAAGCTTGAGATTTCATGTTATTTAAATTTTTACTATTTAAGCTAACTTCATTTTATTTGATTTTATACTAGGAAGATCATTTAGAAACAAAGATGATCAATGCTGGTTTACGATACGGGTATGAGTATCTGGGTAATTCCCCGAGGCTGGTTATTACTCCACTCACTGACAGATGTTACAGGTAAACTCATTCATTTAAATATCTGTTGGGAATAATTTTCACTCATCCCTAGATCACTAATTTTTTTTAAGTACCAAATCATCTTCCACCTTGTAAATGTATCCTTTGTTGTCTTTTCCTAGGCCCTTAATTCTTTTCTCAACTTGATCTTCAAATTCTCTTTCTCTTCTGGCTTCTTCCTCTCAGCTGTAGAGCTCTCTTAACAGGCATTGCTGTTATTATAATTTTTTTTTTTTTGCATTGTTCATTTCTTCTTTCTTCTTGAAACTTTTTGACTCTTACTTTTGGGTATATGAGGCATCCTGTTTCTTCCCCTGAAATATGGAATTTTCTGGAATTCTGCTTCTATGTAGTATTTTGTCTCATGCTTCATGGTTTCCTGAATGTTCTCAACCATTTTCAGGCTTTAACAGCCAATATCCTGAAAATCTCTGAACCTGTACCTCCAGCCGAGGTCTCTCCTGTAAGGTTTCATCACACACATGCCTGCTGGGTATCTCCATTAGATATCTCATAGGTATTTACATGTACATTGTTTTCTCTTGTCTTTCTAAATAATACAAGACCTTTAATTATTTTTAACTCCAAGTTCTCATCTCCCATATTCCAAATCACCGTCAAATAGTAAATTAAATTTTGGGGTTTTTTTTTTTTTTTCATTTTCTTCTGAGTTGTAACTAGTTTATTGACAACACTGGTTTCAGGATGCAAACAGAAAGCAATTTTATTTTTTCTTATCATCATTCTTTTAAACTTCCTCTGTCAAATGTTTACCTATTTCTGGATGAAATCTAGGGTAGATTCCCTAATCTTTCTGGTTATTCTAAGATAATAATGGATAGTGTTATTTTTTTTTTCAGATATTAGAAGTCCATTTAAGTCTAAAATCAAAGTAGAGTATTTTATCCAGTTAAAAACCCCATCTTGAGCCTGACTCAAGCTCATGTCCCACATTTGGGAAGGTAGATGTGTTCAATTTTTTGTCATTTTTATCCCTGTCCTTTGCATCTATTCCTCAATAGCTCATCTTTTGGATCCTTCAGTGTTGGGGGTTGATGAAGGAGGGGAGAAGGAAAGGGAGACGTAGGTTTATATATGATAGGTATCTTGTGTGACAACTCTCTCTTTGCCGTTCAGTGTCCTCAGTGATGGCAAAAGCCCAGATGTGCCAGGTCTCCCTGGGGATGTTTATGTGGGTTCTTTGGGAGCCCCCAGTAACCAGTTCCTCCCACCTATGGAAAATGCCTTCTCTGGCTGACTGCTGGCAACTTTTGCTTCAGCCTCTATCTGAGATCCACCACACACAGACTCTCTTCCTGGAGTCTTCTCTGATTCTAGATGGACTTCCTGCACAGGGTCCCATTCAGTATGACTCAAATCTGGCTCCCTTCCACTGGGATCTAGGTCTGGCCACATACCCATTTGTCTTGCCATCAGTAGAGTGCATCTCTTACCTGTTTTCTCCCACTCTGCCATAGAAGAAGATGCAGGCATTCTCTTGACTTTTAATATTTTAAGTTGTAAATTAACTCCCAGTTCCATATTTCACAAACTCCAAGGGCCAGTGTGCCAAGTTCTGTGAGTAGTCCTCGACAGCCCCCTCAGTTAGCTTGGCAAAGAGACAAGTGCTGCTCTCTCTTCCTTTGTTCAGAGGGAGGGGAAATACACAACACACCAACAGCTCTTTGCAAAGAAATCCTCATTCCTGGCCTCTCATTTACGATCTTCCTGCCCTGATGCTAGGTGACCAATTTTACTCTCTATAGGATAGGATGATCTGACACACATTGCTCTCACTTTGGGGTTTTAGTCAAAATTTTAAGAAAGAATGATCTGTTTGCATACCGTTACATATTTTTTATAACTAATATTTATGTAGGTTTACCAAAAATTTTATCTTTGTCCTTAGCATTGCTTCTTCCTTTGTCTTACTTCTGGCTTAATTTTTCTCCTTAGTAAGCTTTTAGTAATCGTTTCAGGGAGGCTATGCAAGTAATGAGTTCTATCAGTATTTGTCTAAAAATGCCTGTTTTTTTTCTCTTTGGTCTTCACTTAATTATTAAATGATAGATTAGCCAGCTGCAGAACTGTAGATGAATAGTAACTTTCCCTCAGCTCTCCAAATATATTATTCTCCTGACATTTATTGCTACTGTTGAGTGGTCTGTTACTCTAATTATTATTCCTTTGTAGGTAATTTTCTCTAGTAAAAGATTTTCGTTTTAAAGATTTTCTCTTCATTGTTGAGGTTCATTGGAATGTTCCTAGGTGTGGATGGGCTTTCATTTATCCTACTTGGGACTTTTTCAGTTAATATATTTAATTCTGGCAAATTTTCAGGGATAGTTTTTAAAATTTTTCCTTTTCTGCATTCTCTTCTTCATTCTATGTCTCTTAACATTTCTTATAGTCAATCTCTGTATCTGGGTGGTTTCCTCATATTTATCTTCTAGTGTGTAGTTCTGTTTCTTTATGTTTATTCTGCTATTCTGCCCACTGAGTTTTCAAAAATTCATTTATTATATTTTTCATTGCTGGATTTCAAGTTCTCTCTTTTATGAAATTGGCTTCTTTTTTTCCCTCACAATTTTCTCATGTCTGTTGCTTTTTATTTAAAATCTCATTGAACAAACCACCAAGATACCAAAAAAGGCAGAGGGCCATGTATGCAGTAACCCTCTCAGACCGTTGTTCAACAGCCTTTGTCATTGCAAGTCTGACTCTTAGCTTTGATCTCTCTCTGTGGTTTTAATTGTGAGCTCATTTTAGTAGGTAGTCTTACCATTTCTCAGCTGTGGAGGTGTTCAGTTAGAGCAGTTTTACATTTGGCTCTGTGGTGGGCTCTGGGATTTTCTCTGATCCAGAACAAAATTTTAATGTTAATTTCCATTACTGATGAGTTCATGTGCCTATCGATAATGGAAACTTAATCCCACCCTCCGTGAATGATGTAGGCTTCTCGCTCGGCATTTATGAAGGGTAAGCTTAACTGTCTCTGCTATAGTTGACTCTTCTTTGTCTCTTGAGTAGAATGCTGGGGTAATTTTAGTTCCCATTTAGGGACAAGGCAGCCTTTCAAGGCTTCTAGGTTTAAATAGTGAATCCACACCAGCTCCTCATCTTGCTCAGTTCTAAGAATTTATTTTCTGTTTCTATGTGTGTGTAAATGCACTTGTGTTTATATGCAAATCCCAAAACTGTGTGCACCTGTACAGCTTTAGCACC
Organism: Camelus dromedarius; assembly: GCF_036321535.1. Classification (NCBI taxonomy): domain Eukaryota; kingdom Metazoa; phylum Chordata; class Mammalia; order Artiodactyla; family Camelidae; genus Camelus; species Camelus dromedarius. The sequence continues at coordinate 75,483,013 of NC_087439.1, forward strand.
TAATTACTTTCCAGCTATGCATTCCCTCTTTGTTGATGATTTCCTTTTCATCCTTTCAAAAATGACTATGTATTTCAAAAGTTATTATTTTCTTTTATGTGGCATTTCCGTATGCTTCCAGTAAGGGGATTGGGTAATTCAGAACCAGCTGAATTCTCCATATTGACTAGAAGTCAACATTGCATTTCAAAAGTGAATTTGTTCTGATTTTGTCATGTATTCAGCTATTCAGAAGTAAAATATAGTCACAGACAAAGTAATTCACAAAGATTTTCAGAGGTTAGTGAGAAAGAAGGAATTATTGAAGAGGAAGTGAAAAATCTAGCTCTCAGTTTAAATTTTTACTCTTTTCAGAATGTATATGAAAAAAATCACATTATTCATCAAAGATTATTTCTTATGTTTCAGAACCTTATTTGGAGCCCTTCATCTGCACCTTGGAGGAGCACCTGAGGGGCCAGCTGGCACTGGAAAGACTGAAACTACCAAAGATTTAGCCAAAGCTGTAGCAAAACAATGTGTTGTTTTCAACTGCTCTGATGGATTGGATTATCTGGCTTTAGGAAAATTCTTTAAGGTTTGAGTTGATACCTCATTTATAATATATAACTTCTCAGAGAGGAAGGCTATTAATAATGACACATAATTTGATGGGAGTAAAAGACCTATTGTAGTTTCAGTAAAATTTGAAGAGAAGCTCTGCCTCCCTCTCCAGTCCCAATAATGGTCAATATTACTGGTAGGAATGAATGAGTGGTGTTCCTTCAGTACCTTGGACAGCTAAAAGTTTGAGAACCACTACGTCTATAAAGATTGTGGTATCTGAACACCTCTTTAACCTGTAGATCTTACTATTAACAAGTTATGAGTCAGTGATTTACTTTATAGACACATTCTAGTTAATCTTTTTGTAAACTTGAAATCCTTCTTTTGTTTTTTTCTTACCTGAGTCAGATTCCCACTCTTATGAGTCTATAAGATTATAAAAGGGAGAGTTAAAGGTGCAAGTCTCTGTCTAAGTTCATAGATGAAACCTATGACTGTATGGTCATTTTAGCACTTTGTTGCTACAGCCTGTTATTCCTTAAAATATTAGGTGGTACAATTAAATACAACATTTGGAATTATGGGTTCTTATTTACTTATTTGTTTTCTGTCTCTATAATTTCTATCTCTGTAATTTTCAAAGTACATTTTAAATATTCTGTAATCCTTACTTCTCAAAAGTATCTCTAGAAAAAGTTAACAATTAAAAAAATACCCAAACTAACAAAATAGAATATACCAGTCCTATCCCATGTGGTAAACTATTCCTGGCTGAAATATGGTCTGGCCATTTTGTAGAGACTTTTATATTCTAACTCTGTTAGATTTGTGATGCAGAAACAATTAGACTAAGTAAAAGTAAAAGGAAAGTCAAAATTATAATGAATAAAATATCAAAAAAAAGTTTGAGTGACCAATTACTATTTTAATCATCCTCTATAATGATACACAATCTTGTTATAATGATTATTTAAGAAAGAAATAGCAAATCTAAAAGATTCTATGTGTAGTTTGAATAGCCATTATATTCTTAGACATTTCAAGAAAAGTCCAGTATCTATTTCTCAGTTTTTGAATCTAAACAGTGACATTCTTAATTTGATACAGATTCATATACTTATAGTATTAAATTTGCTTATTGGCAAATATTATTGATCATATGGACACTTTGTGTTAGGATCATGCTAAATAATGGGGGTACAAAATGAAAAAGACAGGTCTTAACTATTAAGAACCTCACAATCTGTAGAACTGTTTGAACATGTGACTTCATAAGCATTCTGTTCAGTGATTTCTAATCCCTTTGTTATATCATGTATTAGAGTCTTCTCTAAATAACAAAATGTACTATTCTTTGATTTGCCTGGAGTTCATGTTTAATCCAGTGCAGTTCAATAGTCTGAGCTGTACCCAGATTCAAGGTCAGCCACTGTTAGATGTGTGGCATTGTACTAATTACTTAACATGCTGTATGATGTAGCCTTACTTTCCTTGCATAAAATATATATATGAAGTGCAGTGCCTCGTGCATGGCATACATTAGGTACTCAGTGAAACACGTACATACATATACAATCTATAGAATGTACATTCAATAAATATTTTTGCATTGATTTTTTTAAAGTTTATCTGAATTTGGACTGAGCTACTCAAGCTTGATTTTCCAGTTTCTCCTTGTGACCAAATGACAAATACTTATGAGGTAGCTGTGAGTTAGGACTGCAAACTAGGGCCTCAAACTATGTTAGTTGGTCATTGAGGTGCTCAGGCCACAGAATAGTTTCATTGGTGATAGAAGTCATCTTATTTAAAGGATTATTACAGTCCATTCTATGGAGTCCATATGGAAAAAGGAAATAAAATCAACTTATAAATAAAAAGTAAGAAGGCTTTTAGATTTACGTCTAAATACCAAAAAATATAAAACACCAACTGGAAAATTTTCCAATTGATAAGCTCTATTCGTGCAGGATAATGAATTGATAATAAAAGAATAAGCTGTCTTTCAGATAAAGGTGAATAAGCAATTTCCTTGATAGGATATTAAATCCTCAAAAAGATCAGATGAAAATGCAGCGTTTCAATGCAATATTCAATCAGATAAAATTGAAGAATTTCATTATTCTTTTCTCCCAGGGACTGTTATCTTGTGGAGCCTGGGCTTGCTTTGATGAGTTTAACAGAATTGATTTGGAAGTACTGTCGGTGGTTGCTCAACAAATTCTTACTATCCAAAGAGGTAATGGACTAGTTTCTCTTTGTGTTTTGTGAAAACAATAGAAATACAGGAGGTAATGAATGGCACAAGTCACATTTATATGCGGAATTACTAAGTCATTTCATTCTTGATTACCCGCAGGTATTAATGCAGGTGCTGATCTGCTAGTGTTTGAAGGAACTGAACTAAAACTTGACCCCACATGTGCTGTCTTTATAACAATGAACCCTGGATATGCTGGGAGATCAGAACTGCCAGATAATCTGAAGGTACAGAAAAAGTAACTCTTATCATCTGTGTCGTGTCCTTTCTGTAATTTACAAGCTTAAAAGAAAAAGAAAGAAATGCTCTCCTTGAATTGTATGCAAAATATTTGCTTTTTGACATTATATTTTAGAGAACTGTTTTAGAAAATAACTTTTAAAGCTTTGAGTACCTTTAGAAAATAAATACGTAAATTCCAAAACATACATTTTTAACATTATCAATTTTTATAATTATAAAAAATTAAAAAACAGGGAATTCTGAAAAAGGTACCCATTCCACTGCTTAGTATATTGTATCCCCCAATTTTAAATACCTTTTAGATTGCCAGTTTTAAGTGCTGAAATCAACAATTGTGATTACTGGGTGTTTTTCAAGTTACTATTATATATGAGCATTTTCCTATCTTTTAAAACATAATTCAAACTGTAAATAAATTTATTGAACTGTGCTTACTGTTTGACATTTCAGTTGCATTTAGTTTTCCTTCATTATAAATAATATTGCAATGGGCAGTTTTTACTAAAGGATTTTCTCTGTTTTAAGGTATTTCCTTAGGTAGAGTCAGAGGACCAAGAACTGTGTTGCAAAATTGCCTTGCAACAGAGGTTGAAGCAATTTATATTCCATATCAAATCTCAATGCTCTTTAATACTCAGCACTATTTTTTTTTTGTAAAAAGAACAAAACACTTTGCTAATTGAATAGACTAGAATCTGCACTTAAAAAAAAAACTTCTTTGTTAGTGAAATAAGACATTTTCCCTGTATCTTTGGTAGACATTTTATATCCTCTTCTGGTGAATTACATGTTCATGGATAGAGCGCAAAGAAAAATGTTTGAAAAATAACACAGTGGTAAATCCGGATCCATAACCAAGTCTTCTGACCTCAAATTGTACATTCCTTCCATTATTCATGTGTTTGGAACAGCAGCTTCTCAGACTAGTTGAAGAACTTTTCTTTTCCACCAAAAAGACTTTTGATGGAACTGACTGTTGCCAAGTATTTTTTGTAGTCTTCCCCTTTTATGCGCTTTTGTATGTCAGATGAGATGTTTTAGTACTTTGCCTTAGTGGAGGAAGGTGTGAGTAAAGAATAGAAACTGGTAAATCCATCTTCATCTAAGAAGTACTTTGCAACTTTTTATTGGGATTTACATTTGGAAAGCTCTTTTTGTAGCAGTTCTTTTACCATTTGTGTTTTTTTTACTCAGCAGGATTAATGTGAATACATAAATATTTGGAAAGGCAAAAATCTATGAGTAGTTGTGAGTCTGTTAATGCCCTGTGTGGATGTTTCCATGTTTTTTTTTTTTTTCAGCTGTGCATGTTGAAACAGTGTCAGCATATTCACTTTATGGTTCTTGGAGCATTTTCCTTCTATTTTAAGCCAAAAGCTGCTCTCAAATTCTGATAGCTTCTGTTGTTGTTGTTCCTATTGTGCAATCTTCTTGGTTAGAGCTGCTACCGAACATCTGTTTTTAAGGATATATGGAAATACCTGACAATTCTGAAAAAACATCTTAGTCTGAAAGGAAAGAGAGGTAGATATAGATATAGATATAGATATAGATATAGATATAGATATAGATATAGACATAGACATAGATATAGATATAGATTTTAAAAGCCTGCTTCTGCCCAGAAACTGTTATTACCAATCTTCATAGTCATCCTTGAAGCTTCCCTCTTCTTCACCCAGTGATTCAGCTGGTCACCAAAACCAGGAATCCTGTTTCACACTAGTCTTACAATTCCTGCTGCTCCTGTCCAGTCCCGTGGCCACATCTTGCTTCCACCTCTCTGCAGTCTTCTCTTGCATGTCTCACTACAACAGCTCACTTGTCACCAATCTCTTCCCTGCTGAAATTCACTGTAAAGAATTCCCCATTGTAATGCTACCAGTGTCGTCAGAAGAAATTGAATCATATTAATTTCCGGCTCTTTTTGCCTATAGGAAAAAGTTCAGATTTCTTGGCTGAATCTGCAAGAGCTTTGGCATTAGACTCAATTGCATCGGTACCGCCATCTCCCTGCCTCCGCCAGTCACGCTGGCCTCACTAGCCCCTGAAGCTCCCTTGCCCTTGCATATGCTCTTCACTCTTTCTCCAGTGTTCTGCTAAACCACTACTTTCCTGCCTGACAAATTCATACTCATTCTTTAAGCTTGCAGTGAGCCACGAACATGCATTCCGTTCAGAGAAGACGTCCTGGGTACCGCCCCCTGAGCAGGCAGAAGTTATATCTCATGCATGTCCGTGGGTTCTCCAGGGACTCCTGTGGGGTCTCTCCACTTGCAGCTCCTGAGACTTGGGTAATGGATTCTGTTTCTCCATTTGTCATTCTCTCTGCTTTGCCTGGATCTCTGGTGTGTGGTCCCACACAGACTTGCTGTTGGAGAGCTCTCACTTTGTCAGAAGGCATCTTGGGCAGAACTTCAAATGGCTCCAACTTAGTTCTCACTTTTCCTCATCATGTACACTCATGCATCTCTTGTCCCACTGAACTGTGGAAGTGAAGGCCACAGTGATCCTGCTGCCTTAGGCCCCTTTTGCTTTCTCAGAGTGGGTCAGGCACCAGTCTATATTCCCCGCCAACCAGGCGATACCCATTCAGCTCTCACTGAACTTGGGAGTGGAGCGGAAGGGTGGGTGTATGGAGACTCACAGCAGAAGAAAAGCTCCCTTCAGTGGAACTCTTTTCACAAATCCTCCCTCCTTCCTCATTCTCTCAAATGCTTTATGATCTACAAGTAAATTGGGAAGATTCAAGAATTGTGTGTATTTCCTTTGTAGATTATTGGGAAGATCATGCATATTTTGGTAACTGATATGTATCATGTAACGCAGAAAGAGTCTCATTTTTTCATCTTGTACATCTAATTAAAACCTGCACATTAGAGCAATTTCTTAAACGTGTCTCCACTTTAGAGAAGCTATATTTAATATTGAAACTATTCTTAAGAATCAAAACTCAATAATCATTTTAAAATATTTAAATTTTAGAAGTCATGGTAAAATACTCCTGGGCATATATCTGGAGAAAACTCTTAATTCAAAAAGATGCATGCACTCTGTTGTTCACAGCAGCACTATTTAAATAGCCAAGACACGGAAGCAATGTAAATGTCCATCAACAGATGACTGAATAAAGAAATTGTAGTGTATTTATATAATGGAATACTTCTTAGCCATAAAAAAGAATTAAATAATGCCATTTGCAGCAACATGGATGGATTTGGAGATTGTTATACTAAGTGAAATAAGCCAGAAAGAGAAAGAAAAAGACCATATCACTTACATTTGGAATCTAAAAAAAAAAAGGACACAAATGAACTTATTTACAAACCAGAGACAGACAGACATAGAAACAAACTTATGGTTACCATGGGGAAAGAGGGATTGGGGAGGTTTAAATTGGGAGCTCAGGATTTATTGATACTGACTACTATATATAAAATAAATAAACAACAAAGTCATACTGTATAGCACTGAGAACTATATTCAATAACTTGTGATGGCCTATAATGAAAAAGTATGAAAAGGAATATAGATATATATACACACACACACACATATATATATAAATGAATCACTATGTTGTATATCAGAAATTAACACCATATTGTAAATCAATTATACTTCAATAAAGAAAGAAGTTATGGCAAAATAGGTGTTCTAGATCTTCTGAGGTCACCAGTCAATAACATGGCACACAGCTTTCTGCAGAGTATGTAGCATGAAACACCCTATTAGTACAGAGGAGAAAAGTGAAGTAGGTCCTGAATTCTCCATTTCACTCAACTAAAACCTAGCTCATTCCTTAACAGGTCACAACACTTATGAAATCTATTTCTATTCTCTAAAGAAAGAAGTGGTAAGAAGTTATTGCTTAAGGTTTTGTTGTTGTTATTGTTCCAATATGCAGACCTTCAGAAATATACTCTAGAAGTATGTACCACCGTCTTCTTCCAGCATACAGAGCAGAAGCAACAGAATAACTGTTCTCAATCATTTATTTCTGCTGACGTAACCATGGAGGGTAATACTCACATTTATTACATTCATTGAAATTTATTCAAGCCCTGGTTAAGCCAGAATCCAAATTTTCTTTTTAAAAAAAGCACTAATTATCCTTAAACTTATTGCTATTGCTAACAAATTATTTCTGTTGCCTCCCAACTCAAACCATATCCTATCAGTATTTCACATACTCTGAGAACCACTGAATTAGAATGTCCACCACCATTAACAGTTTAGACCTGAAGAAATCTTTTGATAGGAATACTTTTCTCTAAAATAAGTAGGAATCCATGTTAAATTTTTGGTGAAGGACTCCTATTAAGTGGAACACCGTAATAACCCCTTTAAATTTCTTTATTGCACTCCACTTTTTGTTCTGTTGGCCACCAATATGTCTGTTTCATGGGGTCCCACAACCATATTGCTAATAGTGCTGAGAGAATGTGAATAGGAATTTGTGAAACACCTGGGGTGTCAGAGGGAAACCTGCAAGACACAGACCTGGATGCTGATCCCAACCTAGTAGCAATTTGTACTGTTGTAGAAAGACTGTATCACCCTAACCTAGCCACTGACTGACTAACTGGTCTCATTCATTCATTCTCTATTTTGTCCATTAAAAATAGCTGTTGAGAACCCACCCTTTGAAAGAGTTACCATCTGTATAGTAATTCTCTTGCACTCTTTTCTCCTCTGGTATGTAGTGGTTAGAGCATTAGCTTAAGCTCATCTGTTCCCAGTTATTGTCTCGAGCTGTATAATTTTTAACATTTCTTTCCTTTCTTTACTGGTAACCTTGATAAAATGGCAGTACTAAGGCCTCTAGCTAGTAATTAACGTAACACATTGGAAGGATCTTGCTTGATGCAAATCTTTTATTTGTTCTCAACTAAGAGTCGTAAGCAAAATGTTCTCATTTTCTAACTGCCTTGTGTTTTTGGCAATTCAGCTAATTCCCAGAAGGTATTTATAAATTATCTGAGTATGACTGTCATTCACTACAATTGTTATACACTATCTGAATACCATTGTCATTTTTCTAGAGTATTGCTGTTTTCCGTCTTTAGTACAAGAAGCCATGTTTTCATGCATAAGCTATTGAAATAAGTCCAGACACAAGCTAACATTCTAAACTTAAATTTTCTTATTGACTCTTTTAAAATCTATTCAGTTGTCTATTTACTTACCCTCATGTGACATTTATTTGTCTCACAATATTTACAATACCATGAGAAAAAAAATCTTAGTAATTTGGAAAATTGATTTCTCTAACAATAGTTATCCATGACTTATTTCCAGTTTTTTACCCCTCTATTATACTTGGTGAACACAGTGACTGCTGACTCAAAAAGTTTAAAACTTTTCAAAATAAATCATTTATCTAACATAACCTTATTATTAGGGATTACCCAATAACCTGATGAGCACAAATAATACAATTAATTAGATACCTAGAGAGCTTCATATGAAGCAGGCTTCATATGAGAAGCAGGCTTTTGGACATCCCACCAGAGTCTCTATAATTTGTCACTTCCCACAAAGAATAGAACATAATGGACATTGATCACTTACATGATTTAATAATTGACCAAAGATCTCAGTATGATAGAAATTTGAAAGTAGTCTTAAAACATAATTTAAGGAAAATATTTATACAAAAAATTAATGATATATTTATTTAACAATAACAAGAAGTCACTTTTTAAAGTGTTTTTATCTATATGATCTGGATACTGTGGTTTCGTATTATTGCAGAAGAGCTGTAACATTGTAACATGCTATGAAATAAAGAGTAGGGTTATCTTCATGATGGTCTTTTCAAAAGCACCGGTTCTCCCCTCCCATAGGCGCTTTTTCGGACGGTAGCAATGATGGTGCCTGACTATGCTATGATTGCCGAAATAGTCCTGTACTCTTGTGGCTTTGTCACAGCTCGGCCACTGTCGGTGAAGATTGTGGCTACGTATCGCCTGTGTTCAGAGCAGTTGTCATCACAACATCACTACGACTATGGAATGAGAGCTGTGAAGTCAGTGCTCACTGCTGCTGGGAATCTAAAGGTAGACAACTCAAGTGGTTTCTTACTCATTCATTTCCTGTTTACAGATCTCAGGACCACGTGTCTTCACAGAGGTCCAAAAACTGGTCAGTTTCATCAACTGAAAAAAATTTCAACTCTTAATAGCACATGAAAAGGACGTTTTATGGTTTTTAAAACTTTAGGCATGTAATTTTTAGTGATTTGAGTTCCATTCCACAATTTTAACTGCAGAAACTAGGTACTACCAAGGAGTACTATTCCTTGCTGCTGAAAAATATTTTGAAAGCTTTAAGTCTATATGAACATATATAGCTTTAAAGGAAATAATATATGTATAATTAATAAATATATACAAAAGTCCCTAGACATTGTTTCTTAATATAATTACAGAACTGCAGCCAACTGTAGACTAGCAACATTAGATTTGCAATGTAATGTTTATATTTTAAGATGGTATAAACCATAACTATATTGATATAAAATTCTAGTGTTTTAAGACTTAGGTAACTTTTCGTTCAAGTATTTTGTAGAAACATGAAGTATAACTGTATGTTTGTTCTTCATGCAAGTAAGCAAAATAGTAGTTCTAGTTAACAGCAAAATACAAACTTGGAGTTAAAAATTTTTATGTCCATGACTGTGGAAGATAAAGATTTTAAAATATATCCTTTATGATTAAGAATAATACCATGCACTTTTATCTTCTATAATAATGGTACCAAGAATTCTAATATATAGTGGTGATGTTCTATTTCATATTAGCCTAACAGGACTTCAAATCATTGTTTTTTTATAATAAACAAATGCGACCAGAAGCAGCCATTTGTAATAACCTCTCATGTCATGATTACACTGTGGTCAGATAATGGGAAAGATAATGCATTGTCCTAGTGTATGTCATCACTAACATCTTTACTGTGGAACTGAGCTATTAAAGTTACACAGCAAATGAATTCTGCAAATGAATACTATCATTTTTTGTCAAAAGCTAATTTAGGATTGTTGACTGTGTTGGCTTGAATATTTTGAAGCTTGTTTCTATAAACAGTTTGAACATTTGCTTTAAGATAATAGCCTCTCAAATAACAAAAAAGACTTCTAACACTTCATAATTTACATGTGTTTAGGTTGATCCAAAGACAAAGTCTGTATGAGCAGGGCTAGCTTTGGTTTTAGGAGCTCTAGAAATTCAGAAACAGCTGAACTTGACTGCCAGGAATCACTGACGTTGTTAAGTTAAAGCCAGTTAAGTAGGAACATGAAATTTATTATATTTTAGAGAAAAGGATGAAGGCTCTGGAAAATTAAATGCATGATGGTAGGGAGAAACTTAGGAGTGAGGTGTTTTTTGCGAACTATGTGAACATGAGAACAAGTTCAGAGTTCAACCAGATTTTTTGTAAACTCTGAGTTTACCACAGGTGTTTTGAAATTTAACATAAATAGAGAAAGAAACCCTCTCTCCTTAAAGGGTTTAGTGAATTTACCAGCGTTCTGCACCTTGCCCAGGGAAGCACACGCATGCGCACTGGCACTGAGCCAGCAGGCAATGCGCTGCTCTGTCCTCCCACTTTCTATCAAATGAGCTGTGTTCATCACTGAGAGTCAGGTGGCTTGTTCCTGAAACTTTCTGAAGCCAGTCAGACATGTTGTTGTTGTTACGCCATTTAATTAATTGTGATGAAACCGATGATATATAAGCATGAAGAGAAGAGGAATTGTGTTATATGAAAACTAAGTTAATCATTTAAGAAAGACTCAATAAAGATGAAATCCTAAAGTTTTGATTTTGAATTAGATATGGATAAGAAAGTGAGTAAAACTGAAAAAAAAAACCTCAAAAATTTATAAGGATGCTACACTTAGATTGTCTCACAAGTACGATCATCTTTAAAGAAAAAAACAAAACAACAAAACTGAACAGAGCAGATGATTCATTATTGGTGTATTTTTTTTTGTGCAAGAAAAATGATATAGAACTCTACACTCAGAGAAGAGGCTTTGGCACCAAAGTATGGGCAAATGAGTGACTGAAATATAAATGCATCTTTTAAAAGTGAATGCCCATTTTTAATGATTATTTTCACTTTACCAACCCACTGCTGGTCTTGCATGTACAGGACAAGCAATCTCTCACCCAACAGAGAGGCAGTGGCAGCTCCCAAACTATGCTGAATTCATGGCCAATAGCTTTTTACCAGGAGCATCTATGAAAAGGTAGTTCAACCAAGGTTTCCATTATAAACTAGTAGAAAACACAAGTATAGTCACTAGTTTCTGAAATTAATAACAATCCAATTAAATGAAAATAAATAAGAACAACACTTTTGCATGGGCTTATGTTGTCCCTGGGGCCTGTGTGCCTGTGTGCATGCGAGCATGCAGGGGGTGCGGTTAGTAGACGCAGGTATCATCGTAAGTGTATTTTCTTTCAGCTGAAATGCCCAAATGAAAATGAAGAAATTCTGCTGCTTAGATCGATTATTGATGTAAACCTGCCAAAATTTTTATCCCATGATTTACCACTCTTTGAGGTAAGAACATTTATTATTGCAATGTAGGAAAACTCTTAGAGTAATGTATTTATCAAATGTCCAACTTTGCAACTCCCGATGAGAACCTTCCACTATAGAAAATAATGATACAGCACAGAGAAACAGATCATTCCATGTTTTAGTTGAAGTGTGTTTAGCTAGCTTGGTTGTTTCAGACAGCTTTTAACAGCTTGGGATTTTTAAGTAGTGCTTTTTCTTTTTACTGCAGAATATAATCACACAAAATTTACAAAATATGTTTGCTTATAAATTTTACTAAAATGTAGACTCTGTGGAGAAATTAATTGGTCTAACACACCACTGAATCCCTTGCACAGAATGGGTAGTTGGTAAATGTTTGTCAAGTTAATGATTGAAGAAATAAAAAAATAAATAAGCTTAATTTCTTTAAAAAAAGTACAATGGCTTTTATAAAATTGTTTTTATGGGATATTTTAAGAACTAGTTTGAATAGTATTGTTACCATTTTAAAATTAGATTATGAGTAATTGAGAATTATTAGAATGATGGTTAAAGTTCCTGTATTGTCATGTGATGTCATGCTTTTCCCATTCTCAGGTAGAAGAAATTTGGGGGTGGGCTCTTGACAAATTTTAAACGTTGCTCTATCTTGCACTGCCTTGAAGTACAGGCAATTAGCCTCCAATGTGTAGAGACTGAAGTCATAAGGCTCTCATGGGAGAGGGAGAGGTGACACTGCCACTGTGGTGTGTGGTCCAGTGTCATTAGCTGTCCATAGCAACCATGCTTCATTGCTCTGAAGGGAGCTTCCCTTAGTATTTAGAGTTGACAGGGCAAATATTTTATAGACCAAATCCACAAGGAGTAGGTTCAAATTTTCTTTAAAATTTCCCTCAGTTTCTTTGGTACCAGGAATCTGTACAGCTTTTCCAGGAGTAAAGGCTATATTTATTCTTATAAAGTGCAATATACCTCACTCAGATGTATTCTCAGACAGTTGTGTATTCATTCAGTGACCATTTATTGAGCAATATTTCACAAATGGAGCATAATTGGCATTTCCAGTTAGGACAGTGCCCTGTTGTGAGAGCTTGTCCTGTACACTGCAGAATGTGTGGCATCCCTGCTCTGCCCATGTCTGTAGACTCTCCCAGTGTGACAGCCAGAAGGAGAATTCCACATATTCCCAACACTCTACCTGGTGGGAAAGTGAGGGAACTGGTCTTGGTTGAGAACCGTTGACTACCAAATATGCTCTGGAGTTGTCTGCTTCTTTCAAGGTTAACCATAAATAATTTGAACAATCTGAGATGTTATTTTTGTTTATTTAGCAAAAATTGTACACTCAGTATGGACCGGACCCTGTTCTAAGAGTTTTATGAATAGTAACCTATTTAATGCTCGTAAGGACCCAATAGGGACAGGTGCTATTATTATCCCCATTTTACAGATGGTGTAACTGAGGGACAGAGGTGGTGAGTAACTTGCATTCATGGCTAGTACATGAGGGGGTGTGAGTTCCAGGTCCTCTTCACCACCCTATGCATTGCCTTTTTCTCTCCTTTGTCCCAAGGAAACTTATTGCTTTGGTGAAGTGGGATCCATATCTTCATAACAGCATCTAAAGAATTAAATTGAAGACTGATTAAACTGGTAGTTGGTCATTTCTAATGTATGCTTTCACATTAAGCACTTCTGAATTTCACTTTTACCTGCAGAGTAGCAAGAATAGTTGTATTTCTCACATAGGTTGCTATAATACTTATAAAACAGCCTTAGCAGTTTATAAAGGAATGTTTCTTAGACCTTGAAATTAACTTTACAGATTCATATATACAAAATATGGAATTATAATTCTTTCCACTCATACATTATGCAATTGTATTGGCTTTCTAAAGCTGCCATAACAAAGTACCCCAAACTTGGTGGCTTTAAACAACAGAAATTTATTTTCTCACAATTCTAGAGGCTAGAAGTCTGGAATAAGGTGTTGATTCCCTCTGAAGCCTCTAAGGAAAAAGCCTTCCTTGCTTCCTCTTAGCTTCTGGGGGCTCCTGGCAATCTTTGATGTTCCTTGACTTGTCATCACTCCAGCCTCTGCCTCCATCACTACATGGCCTTCTTCCCTCAATGTCTTTGTGTCTGAATATCTTCCTCTTTCTGTTATAAAGACACCAATCACTGGAGTTAGGATCTAGTATGATCTCATCCTATCTAATTACATCTGCGAAGATCTTATTTCCAAATAAGATGACATTCTGAGGAACCAGATGGACATAAATTTTTGAGGGACTCTAAGCTTATTAAAATACTACCCACTACAGTGATTAAAATATAATTGAACTAGTTTTTGTATATGGTGTGAGGTGTGGGTTGAAGTTCATTATTTTGGCAGATCCAGGTACTCTAGCATAATTTGTTCAAGACTATCTTTTTATCTTTTTCCCTGATGGATTGTCTTTGCGACTCTATTGAGAATCAGCTGTTGACGTGTATGAAGGTCTGTTTCTGGTCTCTATTCTGTTCCATTGATATATTTGTCTATTTTTATGCTAAGATGACACTGTCTTTATAATAAGCCTTGAAATCAGACAGTGCTCATCCTCTATCTTTTTAATTTAAAAATATTGTAAAACTACACAATTTCTAGAAAAACACCTGAGAAATCCCTTGTGACTTTGGGCTAGGCAAAAATTTCTTAAATACTCCACCAAAAGAACAATGCATAAAACAATAAATTGATAACATAGACTCATTGAAATTAAAAAGTTTGCTCTTTGAAAGACACTAATAAATTAGAGAATGAAAGACAAGTTACAGGCTGGAAAAAATATTTGCAAATTAGATTTATGGTGAAAGACTTCTATGTAGAAAATTTAAACAATGGTCAAAACTTATGAACAAAATAAACCAATTAAAAATAGGCAAAAAATTTGGACATTTCACTAAAGAAGATATACATATAGCAAATAAATACATGCAAAAATGTTAATCATTGAGAAATGCAAATTGAAACCACAGTAAGTTACTGTTACACATTTATTAGAATGGCTAAAATTAAAAAGACTGCCAATACCAAATATTGGAACTCTTATACACTGCTCGGGGGGAATGTAAAATCATACAACCACTTTGGAAAACAGACAGTTTCTTAAAATGTTAAGCACACACTCATTGTATTATCCAGTATTCACCCAAGAGAAATGAAAGTATTTGTTCATACAAAGACTTGTATACAGTTGTTCATAGCACCTTTATTTGTAGCTGCCAAAAACTGGAAACAATGAAAATGTCCATCAATAGGGAAATGGATTTAAAAACTGACACCTCAATGTAATGCACTACTTCAATACAGTGAACTATTGACATATGCTGTGACATGAGTGAGTTTCCAAATCTTTATGCCAAAATAAGCCAAATCAAAAAAAGAAAAAGTAATACATGTAACATATAATTGCATCTATATTAAATTCTAGACAATGCAAATAAAATAGTAACAGAAGGCAAATCAGTGGTCATCTGGGGATGGAGGTAGGAGGTGGCAGGGAGAGGAGGAAGGAGGGTTACAAAAGGTCACAAGGAAACGAGGGGGTGATGGATGTGTTGATTGTCTTGAGTTGATAGTTTTACTTAACAAGTTGTATATACTCTTTAAATATAAAGAGTTCATTGTATGTCAGTCATACCTCTATGGAGCTATTAAAAATACTGCACTATTGTTATTTAATGGCTCTGTTCCATTTCCATCAATATTAAATATGAGGATGAGGGAAGTTTTATCATGTTGAAGTGTGTATATCTACCTATGTGTATGTATATATACACATGTATAGAGATATACATATATTTAATGTATATCATTTTACATATATGGGGGGGAGAAAGAATGAGTGAGAATGTGAATGTATAAATATATAATGTAAATCCCCAAATCATCTATCATCAGGGAATTACTTCAGATTTGTTTCCTGGGGTGAAATTACCAAAACCAGATTACAATGACTTGCTGATAGCTATCAAAGATAACTGTGACTCCATGAATTTGCAAATGACCAAATTCTTTTCTGAGAAGATTCTTCAAATATATGAAATGATGATCGTGCGTCATGGTTTCATGATTGTTGGAGAACCATTTGGAGGAAAAACCAGCGCATATCGTGTCTTAGCCGGAGCACTAAATGATCTATGTGAAAAGGTAAATATGTTATTAATGCATTATTAATTTCTGTATAATCAGCCTTTTGCAAGATGTAATGTACAGTCATTTACAAGAGTACTTTAATGCAGCAACTTAAAATTAGGAAAATACAAAGGAAAAAATTAGAAGAGTAATGTGAAACAAACAGGAAGTTCCATATAAAAGGGGTATGCCACAGGTTTGCCTTGTAACTTTTTATTTCTTTTTTTAAAAGTTTACTCATAAAGATAATGTATATGCATTGCAGGAAAAAGTCTGAAAACATGGAAAAAACCTGGCAATTTTCTTTTCATACTTTTAGAGTATTTTTTTATTTCTGGGTGGTCAGATTTGTAATGCAAACTTCCATTACTGGCTACGACTTGTATTGAACTGAAATGTGTGTCTGTGTATGCGTGTGCACATGGAAGATGTAACACATACATGTGTACGTATGTATAATAATGATGATTATCTTATTAAAAATTCCTGTCCATTGCATCCCAGTTTGGGCTACTTTGATATGCTAAAAGAGTGAGGCTGTTTTAAATTCTCCAATTAACACTACATTTCAGTGTACTTCTTGCATTTTAAATAATTTTTGCTCTGTATATTGCCAAAATGGGATCTGTGATCATTGTATCTTCATTGTGGAGTCTCCCCTTCAGCCAATATAAAATTATCTACTTGTTCTGTTAATGCTTCTGGGGTCCCTTGTGTCTAATTTTAGTATTACAACCCCTACTTTCTCCTTGCATATATATTTGCCCATGTCTTTAATTGTGACCCTGGCTGTCGCCATGATTTACTTTCTTATAGAGAGTAAATAGTTTGATTTTTTTTTTCCGGTTTGATGGTTTTTATCTTCTCATTGGAGAATTTAAATTTGTTTCTATTTATTACTATACAAACTGATAAACTACTTATTTCTGTCCTCTCTTCCTTTATGCTTTTAGCCCTCCTTGTTTTTTTCATTTTTCCCCTCCCTTCCCTTACCTTTATCCTCCCTGCCTTCCTACCATTCCTGCCTTTCTTTTTTCAGTTTTTGTGTTTTTCCTATTTTATTGTTAAATGGACTATTTTTTTTTTTTTTGCTGTACAAAATAAACAAGTCTCTAAAAGAGCCAAACATGGTACCACTCAAAGATTTAAGAAGGTGAAGATATGAGCATGTATTCTGGTCCAATATAAAGCCCTCAAATGATTCATTACCAGGAAATTTTAGGAGTGACACTGTGGTGACATAAAGTAGGCAGGGCTCCACGTCTGTCTGCAAGCTATAGCTTCACACTAGCCTCGCCGCACTGGGTCAGAAACCTTACTTTGATGGAAGCAAACTTTATTCTGACTAAGATGATAGAGCTTTCCCATATTTCTGAATTAAGGATGACACATTGTCATTCCCTTCCTGGTCACAGAGAAGAAAGCTTATTTTACTGCTTAATCTTGTCTTTTCTTCAGTTTGGTACTTCGTGTCCCAAGCTCCAGTGGTGGTGGACAAAAATTAGTGTGGGAAAGAGTAGAACTTGTTATGTTGTTGTATATAAAAAGGAAATGATCGTAAATAAACAGAGCACAGGGGCTTTTGAGGGCAGTGACACTATTCTGTGCGATATTGTATCAGTGGATATGTGACATTATGTATTTGGCAAAATCCACAGACCTGTCCAACACAAAGAGTAAAACTCTAGGCTTTAGTTAATAATGTGTCCATTTCAGTTCATCAGTCATGACAATGTACCAAGACTTTAATAATAGGGGGAACTGGTGCTTGTTTTGGCAGCATGTATCTGAAAATTGGAATGATACAGAAATTAGCATGGCCCCCATGTAAGGATGACATGCAGATTCATGGGGCATTCCATATTTTTAAGAATTTACTGTATAGCACAAGGAACTATATTCAGTATCTTATAATAAACTACAATGGAAAATAATTGGGAAAAAAGAATATAAATACATATATATCTATATCTGGATCACTTTGCTCTATACCTTAAACCAACACAATATTGTAAATCAACTATACATCAATAAAAAATAATAGTAGGGGAAGCTGTGGGGAGGGTTGAGGGAAAGGGAATATATGTGGACCCCTGTACTTTCTGCTCAATTTTTCTATAAATCTAAAGCTACTCTAAAAAAAATGAAGTTTATTAATTAAAAACATAAAAAGGCTATTCCTCCAAGGTTATTAACATCTCTTGTTAATCCCATATACTGGCTTTCATGATTCTGGTGGGAATTGTCAACTTACCAGTATCAACTTTTCCATACCATGCGAATGGTACATATTCCCCTATATTTATATCATTTAATTTTCTCTCACAGAATGTTTTGTAGCAAGAGTCAACCAATCACAGCATGGGCCAAATTCAGCCCAAACCTATTTTTGTAATGCCAGTGAGCTTAGAGTGGTATTAACCTTTTTAAGGTTTGTAAAGAAAGAAAAACAGAGAAGAAAATGTAACCTGTAAACCATATAACATTTACTGACTGCCCCATTGCAAAAAATTTTACCAACTCCCATTTTATAGTTTTAGATTTATGGATCTCATGCAATATTTGCTAATCTATTCCTAAGAATTCTATGAGTTTTTAAATCCTATTGTAAATGGTATTTTTTAAAATTTTGCTTTGCAGTTGTTCATTGGCATCATGTAGAAAATACAGTCAGTTTTTATATAACCACCTTGTATCCCTGAACCTTGTCACGTGAGCTCCATACCTCGGGTAGTTTCCTGGTAGAATCTTTGGAATTTTCTGCATACACAGTCACATGTTCTGCAAATAGAGACAGTAGTCTTTTAAATAAATAATTGATTTTTTTCTATTAAGGGATTAATGGAAGAAAACAAGGTTCAAATCACTGTTTTAAATCCGAAGTCTGTCACCATGGGTCAGCTGTATGGGCAGTTTGACTTAGTGTCCCACGAGTGGTCAGACGGGATCCTCGCTGTCAGTTTCAGAGCCTTTGCTTCCTCATCCGTAAGTGCTAACACGTTTGCATGCATGTTTAGAAAGGCTGTGAGAGTTCTGATTTTTTTCTCAGTTGTTTGAAGCAAACATGTATTTTTTAGCTCAAGGTATTTATTTAAAACACATTATGACTGCACAGCGTGGCAGTGTTTCTGTGAAGAGCGCTGTTAGCACCTGTGAAGATGCAAGAGACCAGACGGGCAGTCACCTTTGCCCCGGGGTGCACAGAAGAGAGGGCAGGAGAAAAAAGGACTGCAGAGAGAATTTCTGGTCCCCTTTTCTGGGCTCAGTGACCCAGGAGGGAGAGCATCTGAGCAACGTGATCCTTTCCCTGCTTCAGTGGTGTGCTCCTCTGCCTGGCTGCTGGGCTGCCTGTCGCTGACACCACTGATTGTCAGACTGGAGTGCTTACAGAGTTTGCAGACCTTTACAAAACCATGTCTTATGAGTTCCAACACTTTCCCTCTAGTGTGTTGCGAAGAGAATGGGCTACCTGTGGAAAGCAGAAAAGTTGTAAGGGATGTACCAGCTGCTGGCTGCTGGGAAAGGGAGTGGGTCCTTACCTGCTCCTGGTTACCCTGCTGAGCGGCTGCTGCCCACTCTCACAGAGAGTCCCCAGACCAGTAAGTGTGAACTTGGTTGCCGAATGTCAGCAGGCTATCCACGGAGGGTGAGCATACAAGAGACAGCTTGCAAAGGCTTGTCTCACAGGGAAAGGGGCCAGTCTAGAGACATTTAATTGTTTTATTAAAGCTTTTTTAAATATATATATATAATGTTTCCTCTATTCTGACTACCGTGCATCCTGGACTTGGTGCTCTTCACCCTCTTAAGGATCCAGCCAATCATGACTCATGAGTCAGTTTAATAATAGAAAAACATCCAATCTCAGCTCTGCTTTGATTGGCTAAGGACCTTGAGCAATGAGTAGTACAGGGTTGGCTCTCACGGGACAGAGATCTTGCCCAGTGTCAGGCTTTGCTGGAGAAAAGTAAACAGTAGACACCAGTAGGGCAGGCAGAGGTCTGGGACCAGTGATGTAACTTCTCAGATCTTTTCTTTCTGCTGTAGAGACTTAACATTTGAAGTCTCCGGATAATGTATGCTGTTATGTTATTTATAGAGAAGTAATCGTGAGATATCTCCCATTTTATGCTTAGCTACCCAGTGTACAGTGTATTTTCCAGGAAGCTACATCCCATAAACACTGAGTCTCAGGGAGGTTAAGGAGCTGCCGCAGAGTTACTCAACTGGGGAGTAGCAGAGCCAAATTAAAAGCGAGGCCCTTCAGACTGTGAAGCCCAGCAACTTGCCATTACCTGGCAGTTTCTCAAAGTGAAGATGAGCAAGCCTGGGAAGCCAGCAGCATGAGGAAAAGTTGATCTGGGGCTGATCTCCGAGATATGCGCTCTTCCGTGGTTCCTGAGCATGGCCAGAGCTGGCTTCTGAGTAGGCGTGTGGGTGGTCTGAGCCCAGACAGGCCTACTGTCTTCCAGTTTATTAACACATTTGGCCACAGGGACTGAGAATGTGTTGAGGTGGATTCAAACCCTTCACTACTTCAGCTCAAATTCACATCTGCTGAAGGTGAACCAAGTATCATCTCCACAGAAGGGCTGCTTCATGAGGATCTGGAAAGGAGAATCAGTTTTTCTCCCTCTGGCTAACACCTGGCCGGTCTTTAATATTTGTTGAGCATTTACTATGTTCTGGACAATACGTAAATATTTTCCCATTTATCATTGTGGGACTGTGAGGGTTATATTGATATTAATGTCTTATACCACCACGAGACAGTTCAGCCCAAGAAGGATGTGTATGTGCGTGAATTCATTCAGTGGAGGGCACAAAATATTTGACTTGGCACCCAAGAGTCGTTAATCTTTATGTAAGCTCTGTGGAATCTCTCTAGAGTCAGGCAACCCGAATAAAAATTGTTTTCCCTGGTATTTCTATTTTTTCTTATAATAGTTTCTAAAATATATATGAGTTCAGAAACATTGGGAAAGACGGAATCTTAAGATGTTATATGTATTTCTGTCTCGTCCATGGCATATATAGGCTTCTTTGGTGAATGTACGTATTTACACACATGCACACTCTTTACTCAAAAGGTGCCTTTACATTTTCATGGCAAAATTAATTATAGAAGTTATATTTTAAAACTGTGAAGTAATATTATTGAACAGTGTTCCTTACTTTACTACTTTTGCCCTTTATTCACTGTATGCATAAATCAGACGCCTGACAGAAAATGGTTAATTTTTGATGGACCAGTGGATGCAGTGTGGATTGAGAATATGAATACTGTGCTGGATGACAATAAAAAGCTATGTCTGATGAGTGGGGAGATTATCCAAATGTCACCACAAATGAATCTTATTTTTGAACCCATGGATTTAGAAGTTGCTTCTCCTGCCACTGTAAGTTCCCAATTTTCACATCTGCTTACAGATCTGAAATGTTGTGAGTTTATTGCCTAGTAACTTTGACTTTAGATGAAAAGTATTTATAGAATTCGTTTTAACAGCAATCTGTGATTCTCCAAGAACAGACATCTTTGTTGACATACCTTGATAAATGTAAGAGTCAGGGATTTTTCCCTCTTTGCCTAGGACCATTTGGTGAAGTTACACACAAAAAATTTAGATCAGGAAGTTATGTCTGTAAAAGTATTCTTCTTCCCCCCAGAGTTTTCTGAAGGTTGTAAGAAATAGATATACTAAGTCATATTTCTTTTATAAGCATTACTTTGATGGTAAACAATTACTGTTTTTCCAGGTTTCCAGATGTGGGATGATTTACATGGAGCCTCACATGCTGGGCTGGAGACCACTGATGTTGTCTTGGATAAATCTTTTACCTGCTACAATCAGTGTTATTCAGAAGGAATTTATAATAGGCTTATTTGACAGAATGGTCCCTGTCTCTGTTGAATTTATTAGAAAGCATACAAAGGTAAGAAGGGTGAAAACTTTAAGATTTAGAAACTAAATGGAAAATCCAAATTAGCCATACATGTACATTTTAATGTCTGTTTTTATTGTCAACTACTAGATATTAAAATGATTTAACTAATTTGACAAAAACCTCTTAAATACACATTATTTTATAACTAGGAAAAGGGCAATTTAAAAAATAATGTCATCTGTGACATCTAAAGAACTGGGTAGTGGGTCATTTGGAGGAACATGTGTTACTGCTTTAGACATACCAAATGAGGAATCGACTGTATTTAGCATGAGTGCATCCCTAATTGTTTAAGGATTACTGTGGATACCTAGTAAAACTAGGGTTCAGAAAGGGAAGCCAGTCCCCAGTGGAAGGATTGAAAGAGGTCCTAAAGTAAACAAATCCATTTTTCTCTCCTTTGTTATACTCTAGGGGTGGGGAAGGGGGAGGGACAGAAGGGAGAGAAGTGACAATGTGAATGGAAGCATGGGAGTCTCCTGCCTCTGAGAACTGATGGAGTTCAGTGAGGCTGGGAATTGCAGGGAAGGATGCTCAATTTCTGCTTTGGGAGATACGGACCAAAGGTGTTTTAAGATGACTTTACTCTGGACCAAATATAGGGAAACAGGGCTGGGATTTCTCCTGCTGTTGGAAATACAATAGAAAAGCTTGAGGCAGGAGTCTGGGTCAACGTACAGATCTGGAAAGTGGAATTTAAAGTCATGGTGATGAAGATCACCTAAAGGCAAATCCAGAGAAAAAAAGAGAAAAGATGGCATCCTGGAAATACCAGCAATTAAGAGAGAAGAAAGGGGAGCTTTTTAAGAAGCATATAGTCAGTATCATCAGAAATGACTGAGAGGTTAGGTCTCCCTTGGCTTTGGCAGTAGAGAAGAAGATCATGGGGGAGCCGTGGTCCCAGCACTTGCAGGGGAGAGGCAAGGGGACTTCAGGGCGGTTGGTTAGGAATGTGGCTGATACTGTTTGTCAGTGGGTGCGGGCTGCTCTTTCATGAAACTTGGCTGTAACCGAATATGTTGTGGATACAAAGTAATCATGTTTCAAAAATCAAATATGAATCAATTGAGGGTCATGATAAAATAAGCTATAGGGTTTTTTAATTTTATTTTTTCCTCCTGGCATTGTCAGAGAATATAGATATTGCAAATAAACGAATTTTCCATATAACTGGAACTAATCTTTTCAATAGCAAACAGAGAAAAAAAAATTTTTTTTAATTGAAGTATAACTGACATACATTATATTAGTTTCAGGTGTACAGCATAATGATTTGTATATTTTGTGAAATGATCACCACAATAAATCTTGTTAACGTCTGTTGCTATACACAGTTATAGAATTTTTGTCTTGAAAACTAAAAAAAAAAAAAAAAAAACCCTTTTAATGTAAACTTTCTGAAATGTACTTATATGCTTTTGTCCTCTCAAAGAAATTATGAATACCAGTTATTTACTAAGTAGTAAGTGTCTGTCTTATTAGTCGTAGTAACTGTTCACATGTTAGAGCTGCATCGGGAGCATTTAGTCCCCGTCCTTAGACACTTAGTGGTCACTTCTGCCTGCTTCTGCTGGGACAGTGGTCTAATAAGAAGTCAGCTGCTTCTAACCGTCCATGTGTCCATTTCAGAGTTAATTCTTACATGTTAACTGTGAAGCAATACAACCTGAAAGGTTGAAAGAGAGCTGGAGGGGGAGGACCGGTGTGTGTTGAGAACTTGCTGTATGCCGCATGGTTCTAGGAGCTGTGACACGTTATTTCACTTATTTTATAAATTCTCTTCATGAGAACCAGAGAAGTAAAGTGCACAGCATTTACCCCACTCCAGCAACATCTTATGCTCTTCAAGACTTAAGAATATATTTCATAGGAATGAGTTTACTCTGGTTACTGCTGTAGCTTACAAAAATGTTCGTAATGGCTTTTATTTATTAAGCATGTTAGGTAAGCAGATTAATCGCCTCCTCTGAAAGATTTTTTTTTTTTTTGGTGTTTAGGTTTATGAAATTGGTATAACATAAAATCTGTGTTTGTGATTAAATTAACTAAACGTGTAACTGAGTTTTTTAAAATTTGGGAATCAGGAATCGGTATCAGGATGGTTAAAGAGCACACACTTCCCACTCTAGGGAATTAATGTGTGCCTCAGGTTTCCACCTATAAAACTAGAATTGTGATAATAGGACCTTTTCATAGATACCATGGCAGTTAGAACTAAATGAGTACAATAAAAATTAGTTGCTGCTATTTCAATAAGTGTCTAATTTAAATTGCTTCATTGACCTTTTTCTCTGATTTTTCAGGAGTTGTCTCCTACTTCTGATACAAACTTAGTGCGATCCCTCATGAATCTGATAGACTGTTTTATGAATGACTTTGCTGACGAAGTCAAAGTCAGAGAGAGGAATGATCGAGAAACTTACTCTTTACTGGAGGTAAGTCTGCTCTTTGAATCTTGCTATAGAAAGACATCTACTGCTTTCCCCAATGCTTCCTAAATAATTAACCTCATTTTTTTCCCTGGAACTGGAGGCTGGACAATGGGTGGCAGCTGAACAGTGAGGAAAAAGTCAAGTCCCAAATACCAGGTTCTGGTGGGAAAGCGCCCTTACTGGCAGTTCTGTTGAATTATGAAGTTTGGGGGGAGCCTGATGATCCCATAGATCTGCTACTGATACCTTGGCTCATATGGCCAGTCTCAAAGATGTCAGTGACCGTTTGACAAGATTCACCT
Source organism: Camelus dromedarius (assembly GCF_036321535.1). Lineage (NCBI taxonomy): Eukaryota > Metazoa > Chordata > Mammalia > Artiodactyla > Camelidae > Camelus > Camelus dromedarius. The sequence continues at coordinate 75,507,481 of NC_087439.1, forward strand.
GCTTTTCAACCTCCAAATTATAATTCATTGATTTTTTTCCCCTAATGTTTTCCCCTTTTTCATGAGATATAAATACTTAACAGGAAACTATATTCAGTATCTTATTGTGACCTATAATGAAAAATAATCTGAAAAGGAATACATGTATGCATATGTGTGACTGAAACATTATGCTGTATACCAGAAATTGACACAACGTTGTAAACTGACTATACTTCAATACAAAGGACATACATATGTGTGTATGTGTGTATATAAGTATATATTTGGATTGAGAAAAGCAAGAAAATACATAATCTATACACTTTTAAAAATTGGAATAAAATTATCAGTAGACATCAAATATTCTTTAATGATATATAAAAATATATATATATAAATAAAAATAATAAAAAACTAAGTATGGCTAATGGTAGCAATTCTAATGTAGTCAATATGTTACCTTTTTGTGTGTATTGTATGAAATAAATTTTTAATTTTATTTTAAATAGTTTCCAGAGAGAGACAGCCTGTGAGTAATCTAGGAATAAGTGAGTGGTGTCAAGCTAGAGTTCACAACTTTTGTGACTATAGTGAAGATTTCTAGCCCTGACATTAAAAAAGGGATCTGATGATTGGATTTTTAAACATTTGAGTGGTGTGTATTATCTACCCTTTTCCTTCTGCCTGAGTCTGGTAAGAAGAAAGCTTTCAGGATAGCAGTTCTAATTATACAATCAGTGCTCAGATAATCATTACAACAGGTAAATAAAAGAATATGAATTTGTTCTACTTTTTACAAGATACTGTATCAAAATTTAAATTTAATAAACATGTATATTGTGGATTGATTATTCTTTATTAAAATATGCTTTATGTACTTTAATAAAAAGTTATCTCAGTGTTCTTTTTAATATCAAAGTTCAGCCATGTACTTAAAATAACACCCAATTTGCCAGACTAATTACTCTAAGTTTTTACTATGCCCAGAATTTACGCTTTGCATTGTATTACCTTCTCTGATAGTGATTTTAGAAGACATGCTATTTGATAGGGAAAAACTAATTATTACAAAACCCTGAGATAACTTACTATCATGTATCAGTTTATTCATTTCCTTTCAAAGGTATTAACCTAGCTGATCTGACTTAAGCACCAAGGATAGATTAAAGCTCTTCTTTAATGCACTGTAACTTCTCATCTCTCCATTCAGGGCATTTTTCTGTTTTCATTGATCTGGTCCGTCGGTGCTTCTTGTAAAGATGATGATCGGTTGAAATTTAGTAAGATTCTTCGAGAACTCATGGAAGGCTCAATTTCAGAAATAACTCGAAATAGGTTTAAATTACTGAGTGGCACCGAGCAAACTTCTTCAAAGGCACTAACTGTCCCATTTCCTGAAAAAGGAACAATTTATGATTATCAATTTGTCACTGAGGTAAGAGTTCCAAAGCAAGATTTGCAACTGCCAACCGGGCAGAGGCCTCTTGGAGACACACAGTGCGTAATGGCTCTGTGGCCACTCTCACCACTGTTCACCTTCAGAGACGGCATAGGGCAGAGGAAAGTGCGCTGGCTTTGAAGTCGGAGTCCTGGGAAAGCCACTTTCTTTCTGTGTAGCCTTGGACTAGTTATTCAGTCTCCCTAAACTTTGTTTTTCTGATTGATAAAATGATAAAATTGTTGAGCCCATTGTGCTCGTTATGTAAAAATCACACATAACGACATCTGGTCCAGCACCAGGTGAGCACTGCTCAAGGACACACCTCTTGGAGGTTCGTGGTGCGTGTTAGCACGTGACAGGCTAAGAAGTCCTGCAAGAAAGCAACTGGGCTATTGTGAATTCAGCCATTCACAATGGACTGGACAACACAGCCTGGGTGGTGGTTAGTTCGTTTTTGTGTAACAGCTCCCTTAAGGACTGTATTGAAGACAAAGTTTAGGCATACTTATTATTTGAATACATGCATATTTAAGTGAAATTGGGATTATACCATATCCCCACTGGGTAGTTTTATATTCTCCTTTTTCCCTTAATGAAGAGAACAACTTTTTGTCTCACTGATGTTTCTTTATATTTCTAAAGGCTCCCTGTATTCTGCCATCTGGATGGGCCATGATCTATTCAGTTTTCTACCCTTGGACATTGAAGTGTTTCTGTTCCTGTAGTTTTAATGCTTTGGTGAATATTCTTGTACACAAGTCATTGTGTACATACATATATGATTATTTCTTTAAGATAGGTTCCTGTATCAATTACATTGATACAGGAAAGGAATTACTGTATCAATTTTTTAAAATTTTATGCCTGTTGAGAATGTATTGCCAAGCTCACCTCAGAAGAAATTCTTCACCCTGCCAACTGCAAGATACCTTTTTATTTTTGCTAATTTTATTTCAGATTACTAACAATACCCTGCATTTTCAGAGCACTTCACAGTCTATTAACCTTTTCCACACTCACTTCTATTTTGTTTCCCAGTGTCTCAGTGAAATAGGAAACATAGATTTATTTTTCAAATTTTACCAGTGAGGAAATTGAGGCTCAGAGATATTTTGTGATTTTTCCCAGGATCACACAATCTCTACATGACTGTCCATCCCAGGTTTTCTGATTCTTAATTTTCTCTTCCCCATATGGTGGCAAATATCTATGTTAGAAAAGATTATCAAGAATATCAAAAAGGCATTATTCCTTCATCAGTTTTAGAAAGTTCTAGAAATTTCTTTGCAATACTATTTTTAGACTGATGTGAATTCAGCCACAAAAAATTCTCTACTATATGAACAGCAGTGCCAGAGAATGCAAAAATGAATAAAGCACAGTGTGGCCCTCAGTGAATTCCTAAACTCTTCATAGGGTGTCATGTGTACTCTAGGGCAGGAGCACCATGTGTCAAGGCCCAGGGGCCTGGGCCATGTTGGGAACCAGTGGGCCTATCAGGGGGGCTGGGTTGTGGGACACATGTAGTTGTGAAGAAAGGATGGGTCTGAATTCCAGTGTGCTTCGAGTGACCAGGAGCTTGAATTTGATTTTGTAGGAATTGGGAGGGTAGTGGTATTTTTCTAAGGAGACAGAGTAGTTCATGTGATTTTTTTGAAATTTTTTGTTATAAACACTGTCACAGCAGGTTAAAATTTTAGTTCCCACGCTGGTTGGATGCAAAGATACACTGTCATATTAATTCATAATAATAATCTAATGTTAAGAAATCTTGTCTGTTCTAGATATCTGTTGTACAACAACACCAATGTAGTTAACTCTACTGAACTGTACACTTAAAAATGGTTGAAGGTAAATTTTAGGTGTTTTTTTTAACCATAATTAAAGAGAAATCTTGCCTGAAATGATAAGCTAATATTATAAATTATTAAAGAGTCAAACAATATGCAGCTGATGTTCTATGGTAGAAAATTTTTTATATTGTTTACCATTCAGTGAATAAGATCCTTTACTCTTTAACACGTTTATTAGACCACTTTTCTCAATGTCATTAAAGAATCTAACATTTGGCTGAAATAACTGATCTTTGGGTTGACATAATCAGTGGTTCCAGAGCATCAAGTGTATCACAGCATTGCCATTTCATTTTTATTCACATAAAAGCCTAATTTCTCCTTAATTTAACATAAAATTTAACTTTAAAAAATCAGAGTGAAGAGTTATAGGGGGTGAAAACGAATGTGTAAATACCAGGGGCTGTTGGTCTTGGTCTTGCATCTATTTCACAATGGCACGGAGGACAGAGCTTTTACAAGTATTGTACAGCGTAACATTCACTATTTGGTTATGTATCATACACAGGGAATAGGAAAGTGGGAACCATGGATAAAGAAATTGGCAGAAGCTCCTCCAATTCCTAAGGATATGATGTTTAATGAAATCATTGTACCAACTCTGGACACAGTTCGATACTCTGCACTAATGGAATTGCTGACCACGCATCAAAAGCCTTCAATATTTGTAGGACCAACGGGAACTGGAAAGAGTGTTTACATTATTGTAAGTATGGTAGATATCTACATATTAAAATGTGCCTAGTAGTCCTAAGAATATTTCTTTAATTACCTGAAATGGTAGGCAATATTTTAGAAATACTCAAATATTTCAATGCTGGAGCCACAGAGAATTTTTGAGCAATTGCCTATTCATTTTTTGAAAATTTATTAAAGATATGATGCTACTTTATATCACTAAATTATTTTCCCTTTTAAAAGATATTTTAGTAAAAATCACTTGTTTGGGATGAAGAATTTCATCTCTCTTGTAAAGGGTGTTTTAGTTAATTATACTTGATGTTTAATTTTCTAAATGGTTTAATGTATAAACGATTAGCATGTCATAATAAGACTGATTTTCCTTAATGATTTCTGTAATTATATCCATTGTGTGTTAGTTAAGAAAATGCTAGCTGCTGTAACAGATGTGTCCCAAATCTCAAAAGCTTTACAAAGCCTATGTTCCCTTGTGTTTAGGGGGTCATACTGATCAAAGGACAGTTCTTGCCTCTAGCTTTAGATTTCTGATAGCAGAAAGCTGGCTGGAACTAATAGTAAGTAGCCCCTCCAGCCTCTGGTGTGGCAAGTAAGTGTAAATTTCCCCAGGGTCAGGGGGATACCTCTGAGTCCCTGTGACTTCATGATAAGAATGAATGTGTACTCTGCATATTGGTTTTGGAAATCAGAGAAGCCACACGCACAGGGCTTGGACAAACAGACACACTCTATTGACATGGTAACTGTTATTTCTGTTGGTTCCATCTCTTTTCACATTATGACCCTCTAAGATTAAATTCGAGTGTGTCAGCAGGGATGCTTAGTGGTTATTTTGAAATGTCAAAGCAGAATTGCAACTATGCCTCATTTTATTATTTCCTGTTATACAGAATTTTCTTTTAAATCAACTCAATAAAGATATCTACAAGCCTCTGCTGATTAACTTCTCAGCACAAACTACAGCAGCTCAAACTCAGAATATTATCATGTCAAAACTGGACAAAAGAAGAAAGGGAGTTTTTGGTCCTCCTTTGGGCAAGAGAATGGTAATTGCTCTCTGTTTCTATACATAACAGTGCATCACTGGTCCTGTTCGTGTGCACTGTTACATTCAGAACAAGGATAACCAGGTTATTCTGGGGCTTTGACATCTTTTGTACAGTTTTTTTAATCACAGTTTTTGCAGAAGTTTTCCTAAAAGTATATTCATATTTGTATGTGTATCAGACAACTTGACATTAAAAACAAGCAGTTGCCCTTTGAATTAAAGTAGAATATTCATCTGGGAAATTATCTACCTTCCTAATTTGCTCATTAACATTTTTACTCAGAAGAGTCTTTGCTGCTTGCTCTCTAGGCCCTTAAACAGCACAGCTATCAATTAACTGATCTGTGTTCCTCTGCCAAGAATACCCTTCTCCACCTCGCTCTCATCACTCAGAGGTTACAATCATTTTAAAATCACACCTTTCTCATTTTAATGTCTTGAAGTTGTACAAGGGGAAAAGAGAAGGCATATTGAGAAATAAATTGTATGAGAGGATAAATAGATTCTAAACTCTTAACTTTTAAAGGTTGGTGATAAGATTGTTTCCCTGTTTCTCGGAAACACGGATGCTAAGGGGTATTGTTCTTGATCTCAGAAGAACCCGTCACTTCTCACATACGTACACACTCTACAAGAAGACGATCAGATTCTTTGCCTGAGCATTGTTCACATGGCAGGACAGCACTATGTTAAGGTGTTAATATTTCCTAATACCTCTTCTCCCTTCCTTCTCAGGTTGTCTTTGTAGATGATGTCAACATGCCTGCTCGGGAGGTGTATGGGGCTCAGCCTCCCATCGAGTTACTTAGGCAGTGGTTAGATCACTGGAATTGGTACGACCTAAAAGATTGTTCTATGATTAAACTAGTGGACATTCAAATCATGTGTGCTATGGGACCTCCAGGTACCTTTTCTCAGTTTGTGATTATTAAGATTGAAAATTACTCTGGTTATATATAAAGAGATAGCTGGAGAAAGAAAGAAATCCAGTTGGCCAACTTGAGTTACAATGTGTGTATATCTTCTATGTGTGTGCGTTGTGACCTAACGAGTGACCACAGTGTTAACCCTGCAGAGTGGGTTGCCTTGCTTGGGGTCATCCTCCCCAAACCAATCAGCTCTTCCAAGTCCTTTCTCTCCTACCTTCTGGGACTTTGCTCCCCATTCCTTGTCCCTGCATTCTGAGACCCCAGGTCCCCTGAGATCCCAGAACCCCTGGGGGAAAAAACAGAACAGGAACCTACATAGTTTTAAGCAAAATATATATAGTTAAGATATTATGCACTTTTAAATTCACTTCTTTACCAAAGATTTTGTGATAGAATCCTGCTAAAAAGCAAATGCATTTTGTCTGTACAGATAAAGATGATAATATCCATCAATTTTGTAAAATATGTTACATTATAAGTCAGTTATTAAAATCTCATATTTGAAAATGTTATCATTATTTTGTGAGAATGAGATAATCCCCAAATTTTTAAAAACGCCAGCAGCCAGTGAAGTGGCCATGTGAACCATATAGATTAATCTTAGGAGAAATTATTTAAAGGTGTAAGGGAAGAATTGGGCTTTATGCCAAGGTCATGAAATTCAGTCACACGGAAAGGACCCTAAAGTTTGGTCAGTCAGGATCGTGAGAGTTATGTTAATAGTGCGTACAATATTATATTAATACTGTAAAATGGTTAGTCTTAATATTGCTTTGTAATGAGAATGTTTTACAGTTTACTGCTTTGGGCTATGAGTCATGGAGAAGGCAGCCAATGGCTCTTTCTGGTCAAATTCCCTATGGTAAATAGACCTAAAGAAGACTATATCTAATCAGCTGAACTCATTCAGATCGTTCAACTAGAAAACAACACCTTGAGTTTAAGGAGAAAACTGTTTTGAGGTCAAGGTTATCCAAACAACCGATTACACTTCTCTGTGTGCAGTGAATTTGTGCATCTTTCAAGTTGCTTTGTGCTGTAAAGTGTAGAGAAAATACTCTGGTATATACTAGTAACATTGTTAAGCGTTATACTTTTTAATATTTAGGTGGTGGTCGAAATCCAGTAACTCCTCGATACATGCGACATTTCAATATTATAACAATCAATGAGTTTAGTGATAAATCCATGTTTACGATCTTCTCTAGAATCTTAACCTGGCATTTAAAAATCTGGTAAGTAGTTGAAGGTGTGTTTGTTTTTTCACTAGGGGAGTATAAAATCTTTGGGGAACCTGTAGTGCTTCTCAAACTTTTCCACGAAAGCATCCCTAGACAAGGAAAAAGTTAACAGGCAACTTTGCTCCCCTCTTTTGCTCCCAGCTCCAAGAACACAAAGGGGCCACAGTATCTTTCTCTTTTTCCTTTGTCTAAAGTCTTGGATTTTAACCTAAAAATCCATACAGAGTTTGCATTCTGCTATGTATATGTCCACGTTAGAATTATCGATATTTTGAATTTTTGCTATATAGTGCAGGTAATGCTGGAAAGATTACCAGGTTTATCCTGAGGTTTTGATACCCTCTAGTAAAACTCTTGAGTTCCCCAGGGGTGTCCATGTCCTGGTTTGAGTGTAGCCTTGGCACCTGTACCCCAGGGAGACGTTGCTCCTGAGCTCTGGATGCTCAGTGCTTCTCCACAAGATGCTTGCAGGCTGGGGAGCCAAGTGGACCTGGGCAGTGGAGGTATTGGCTCCCTGATGTCCATTCGCAGGAAATTGTCATTTCTTGCCTTATCCAGTGATGACGCAGGTGGACAGCTGGCTCCTCGTCAAGCCGGAAGTGAAATATAGCCAATTTTTCCAAATGGACATTCTTTCCCCATGTTCTTTCTACCCTAGTAATTCCTTTTGCCCTTTTTTTTTTTTTTAAATCCTGTCTCACTATTTATTTTAATTTCTTTTTAACTCTCCTTTTTCTGTTTCTCCTTTCCTTAATTTTTTCTGTATTTTTATTTTCTTTCTTCCCTTTCTCTGAAAATACCCATTTCACCAGTATTCTTCAGGGATTCGATCTATCTGCAGCTAAGAATGCCAGGGAGTGAAGGAAGCTAGGAGGCATCGTCTAGTGGTTACTGGATTTGAGTTACATAATATAGGCTCTTCAGCTGTCCATTTATTTAAGTAGTTTTAAGTCCATTAAACTGGTCCTTCTTACTCATGGAGTTCCTTTGAACACAAGATATAATATTGAACAGAAAGTAGCTTTTAAAGGAGTAAAAATGTTATTAGTACAACAAGAAATGGTAATTTTGTGAACGAAGTCCATCGATTTAATCATAAGGAAAAATTCATGCTAGTCATACTAAATATCACTTATGTATCCTAATTCTATATTTGATGACGTTTTTCCTTCTTTTTATGTAAAACAATTTTTTCAGTTATAGATTTCCAGAGGATTTTCTAGATTTGACTGCCCAAATTGTAAACGGCACAATGACTCTGTATAAGGAAGCAATGAAGAATCTCTTGCCAACTCCAGCTAAATCTCACTACCTGTTCAACCTCCGAGATTTCTCCCGTGTCATTCAGGGTGTGTGTTTGTCAAGACCAGAAACGGCAGAAACCAAAGAAGTGATTAAACGTCTTTGGGTTCATGAGGTAAATCTCTGTGTTACTGAAATATCGTTATGCAAGAAACAAAGATTTTTACCATGCCAACAATTGGGTAAAAAGAAATATTCAGCAATTTATATTGTTGAAATGCATCCCACTACTTGGCATTATGAAGACCAATGTTCAAGATAATTTCTAAAAATATTTTACACTAATATATTTTATGATGTTTAAGATGCTCTATCCCTCATTTTCAGGAATTTCTGTTGATGTATAGCATATTTCAAAGTAGGTATCTTTTGAGGGGGGTCTCTTAAGTGACTTAGTTGGTTTGACTTCAAATAATTTTTGAGATGGAACACTTTTGTTTTTATAAGAAGTGAATGTATTTAATTACATGTCAAAAGAATGTATTAATTGCATGTCAAAAGAACTGCAAAGCAAACTATATTTGAGAGCATAGAAACTATAGAAAAATATATTTAGTTTCTCTTTGGGAAGAGGTATGTGAATAAACATTTTCATGTAAAAACTTGAGGAGATAAGGACAGGAGAGAGAGGAATAGAGAATAGAAAAAAATAATGCATCAAAGATAATAGTTCAAACGTGACTGAGAGACCAAGGCAAAAAAAAAAAAAACAAAAAAACTGTTCAGTATTTTTTAAATAGGCGAAGTATATGGGAAAGTGGAAGGGAAACTGTTCTCTTTTTAATATATAAATCACATAGTTATTTTAATTTTAATAATGTACTTAAGAATCTAGAAAATGGAAATGTGCTGCTCTATTAAAACCATGTGTCACAGACATAAATTTCAAAAAGGCTTTCAAAAGTTCCATTTCATAGGCCTTTTAGATCTACACTTCAAATTCCTAAATCCTCACATGTTCAAATATATGCCCAAGTAAAGGTCCATTCCACTTGGAAATTCTGGCCACAGCAAGGTCCCTAAAAGTGATTCTTTGGAGAAGGATGATCTGCAGATTTGTACTGTGCCCACTGTAGGTCGCTTAATTGCTTGAGTGGGTTGCATATTCTGGGACATGGACACAGGCTGTAAGTCTGGTAGGTCACATGGGTAATGGAAATGTGCTGAAAGGTGGAAAGAGAGTTGAGAGGGGAAGATGTGATTGACTTCACTGAAGGAGCCCATTGCCTAAGACGGTGTCTTGTCATGGGCCAGATCTAACTCTAGGAAGCATCCAGCAGCCTCCGCCTCAGGAACTTTGCCCCTGATACTCCTTCTACGCAGGACACTCTTCTCCCATTACCCACAAGGCTTACCCACTTACCTCAAGATCTCAGCTCAAATATCCCCTTCCCATCAAGGCTGGCCTGGAACAACCCCTACCCCACAGCAAAGCTCTTTATCCCTTATCTTGCTTTATTCTTCATGACACTGGGTATCACTTGACCCCATCTACATTTTTGCTCACTTACTGTCTTGATTGGAACAGAAGCTTTATGAGATCAGCAACTTTATTTATTCACTGCTTTCCCCAGTGCCTGACACACGACAGGCATTCAGTAAAGGTTGAGTGAGGACACCAAGGGAGGAAAGAAGGCATCTGACTACACATAACATGCTTCCTCACTTGGGGTTATACTGCCTTGCCTTCCTCCAGTCATGAGAGCCATTCCTGTTCCCCATTGTATGTTTGTGGTATGTTACTTTTGAGCTTTTTTCAGATCTTGTCCTGACTCTGATGTCAGATTATTGAGTTTTGACAGTGGCTGTTGAATTCTTGGGGCATATAATAATTAGGTTCATAATATAATAACTTGTCATTTTTAGTGACTGCTTTATATTCAGATAACATCATGAGTTTAAGTCCTCAGCCCAAAACCTTGAAGTAGCGCCTTACTTTGTGGTGATGAATTTAGAATAAAAGTCCAGTGGTCCATAAGACCTTGGATGCGGACTTCTTCCCTGGTTCCTTTCAGGCTGCCTCCTGCTCTTACCTTCATTCACCCCTCAACAGCATAGGCTGCCTGGCTTTTCTCTGCCTGGAATGCGCTTCCCCCAGATACTGCTCCTCCGGGCCAGCTCCCCTACTGCCCTTGATCCAGTCTCTGCTTCTCCGTCAGGCACACTGACCACCCTAATTAATACTGCAGCCTCACATGCTGCTAGCAGTTCCAGTCTTTCTTAACTTGCTCTATTTTTCTTCTTTCCATAGCATTTCCATAGCATTTATCAACTTCTAACATGCCTTGTCATTCATTCATTATGTTTGTTGCCCATCTCTCTTAGATAGCATACAGGCTCCACGAGGGCAGAGATTTCTTTTTTTCTCCCTTACTGATTTATCCACAGGGCTGAGCCCAGTGCTAGGCACACTGCCCTCAACATGTCAAAAAATATAAAGTGATGGAGTTTAACACTCTAACTTGTACTTTATTTCTGTTTACTGAAAAAGATTTCCCTACTTTAGGTGTCTTTTCCCTCTCTAGACACTTTTACCAGACTAGAACACCTAATACAATTTCACTAAATGATTTTCCAGATATAAAACTGTTTTGCATTCCCTTTGGCTTCTCCATTGCTCTCAAATGTCAATGTCCCTAACAACTGGTTTGCTTGTTGAATATAGATATTCAGCACATCCCAAAAAATAATAGATAAATTGGGTTTCATCAAAGTTAAAATTTTTCATGCTTCAAAAGACACCATCTGGAAAGTGAAAAGACAGCTCCTAGAATGGAAGAAAACACTTGAAAAATTGTATCTGATGAGTGTCTAATATCCAGAATACATGAAGAAATATTACAACTCAGTAGTAAACAACAAAGAACCTAATTTAATCATGGAGAAGGGATTTGAATAGACATTTCTCCAAAGATGATACACATTTAGCCAATAAGCACATGAAACAGATGTTTAACATCATTAGTAATTAGGGAAATACAAATCAAAACCACAATGAAGTATCACACTCAATAAGACGGCTGTAATTAAAAAAAAATGGATAATAACATCGTCTGTGGGAATGTAATATGGTGCAACTGCTTTGGAAACAGTTTGGTAGATCCTCAAATGTTAAACATAGAGTTACCATTTGACCCAGCAATTCCACTCCTAGGTGTGTACCCAAGAGAATTGAAAACACGTGTGCACACAAAAACTTGTATATGAGTGTTAAAAGAATTATTCCTAATAGCCAAAAAGTGGTAACAAATCAAATATAGATTAGCTGAGGAAAAGACGAGCAAAATGTTTGCTCATACAAATGAATACACACCATGAAATTCTTTTCAGCCGTGGAAAGAAATACTGATACACGGTACAGCATATATGATCCTAGAAAACATTATGCCAAGTGAAAGAAGCCAGACACAAAAGGCCACATATTATATATTTCCATTTATTTGAAATGTCCAGAATAAGCAAATCCATAGTGACGGAAAGCAGATTAGTGGTTGCCCGGGGCTGTGGGGATGTGGGGCGGGGATATTAAGGAGTGACTGCTAATGGATACAGGGTTGCTTTTTGGAGTGATGAAAACGATCTAGAATTAGATGACGGTGATGGTTGCACAACTTTGTGAATATTTGAAAAAAAAACATTGAATTGTATGCTTTAAAAGTGTGAATTTTATGAAATGTGAGTTATGTATCAATTAATCTCTAATCAAGACTTTGAGGTAAATAAATTCAAAGCACAAATGCAACGTGCCAGAAATTACCTCCCCTGCAATGATTTAGATTTATGATGGAAAATTTTACATGACAACTTTTTAAAAATGTAAGGGGTGGCAATAGAATAATAGTCCCCTGTGGGGGAGGGAGGAGGGCAGGTGGCCACAGAAGTGAGAGCTGAGGTATTGAGAATGTTCTATGTCTTGGTCTGGGTGGTGGGCACATGGGTGTATAAATGTGTGAAATTTTTTGGAGGTGTACACTTAAGATTTTTGTATGTTATGTAGGGAAATTTTTTGAAAAGGGAAAAAAAGTATCTTCCCAGTCACCATCCTCAAAACGTCTAAGTCAGAAGGTTCAGAGTGAGGCCCCAAAAATCTGCATTTTAGCACATACCACAGATGATTTGATGCAGGTGTGTTGACAATCTCTGGGAAACCCTGTTTTAGGTCCTTGCTAAATTGCAGCTAGATGATATATGCTTGATTCTCACTGATGCCCAATATATGAGGTTGGCTTAATTTAGTTTCCTTTTCTCAACAGAAGGAGGAGGTCTTCAGTAACTCAGTCTGAGGAAGTGACTATTGGCATGTGTTGGGAAACTCAACTGTCCCATAGAGAAATAGCTTCTGAACTGGTTGGAGTATGTGGGAGGTTTCAATCATACAATTTACCTGTGTAGCCACTGCTGTTAGAAAAAGGGATGACACTAATATGTCATCAACTTGACAACAGTGAAACACTAAAATCATTATTCTTGAACACAATTAGGCTGATTCCAAGGCAGTTTGTAATACATACATTTCTCAGTTCTGTAGTGTTTTCACATTTGTTGACATTTTATGTTTTGCTGTATCTATGAGGTTTGTAAGGCAGGTAGTTCTACTTCCACTTTATAAGTGCAGAAGCTGATGTAGACAAGTTTGAGTCATTTCCTCAAAAGATCAGAAAAGATGCTGACAAAACAAAAAAGGTGCTTTGCATATATGTGCATGAGTCTGCTAGTGCTGCCGTAACAAAATACCAGGGACTGAGTGGCTTTAACAACAGAAATTTATTTTCTCATAGCTCTGGAGGCCAAAGGTACAAAATCATGGTGCCATCAGGGTGGGTTTCTGGCGAGGGCTCTCTTCCTGCCTTGCAGGTGGCCGCCTTCTCACTGTGTCCTCACGTGGCCTTTCCTCTGTGTGTCTGTGGGGAGAGAGCGGGAGCTCTGGTGGCTCTTCCTTTTCTTATAAATACACCAGTCCTATAGGATTTGGGCCCCGCCCATTTGACCTTATTTAATCTTCATTATCTTCTTAATGAACCTCTCTCCAAATACACTCTCTGGGGGTTAAGGCTTCAACATATGAATATTGAGGTAGAGGGGACACAGTTCAGCCCGAAACAGTCTATAATCAAGGGACATTCATACCACTTTGAGGAAATAGTTATTTTATGTAGCAAGCCTGATTAATTTTTTGCAGTCCCATGACATTTGCATATAAGCAGAGATTTATTTTAGTAGTTTACCCTCTGCAACACTTATAACAAAAATAAATGTCCAAAACAAACTTACACTCCATTAGGACATTCCCTCTTTTTCTAGATATTGTACGTTTGTTTTTAAAAAGATCTATTGATTTGCCAATCATCTTCAAAATGTTATCTGGCTTGGAAAAGGAAGAGATCACTTCAAGGGAGTTGCAGAACCTCAGATACCAGTTCCAAGCTCTTTTATCTATATCTGGGTGACCAGCAAATGCAGTCACTTACCTTATCTAGTCTTTTTTCCTTTCTCTAGTCCTTAGGGCTCTTTGCTTCTCTATAATCTACTTCAGTCCCCCCGATTTACCTTTATTTATTGGTAACAGTGTAACTAAGAATTATTCCAAATATATATTACCAAAATTAATATTTAAAATAAATATTATATAATGAGCCAGTCCATGGTGGTTTGGGTATGCTTTTAGTAAAACCCATAGAAATTTCTGGAGAGTACTTTTTATGTTACCTGAGATTCGCACAGAGGTAAAACTAAAAAACAATAGATGAATCAGTTCTCAAAGCTGCTTTTTAATTATTATACAGGTCCTTAGAGTGTATTATGATCGCCTTCTGGATAATGCAGACAGAAGTTGGCTTATCAACTACATTCAAGAAATCTTGAAAAAATACATGGATGAAAATTTTCATGAGCTTTTTCGAAGTTTGGATTTTGACAATGACGGGGTGGTGGAAGAAGATGATTTACGCAGCTTGATGTTCTGTGATTTCCACGATCCCAAGAGAGAGGATACCAACTACAGAGAAGTTGCAGACGTGGATGCTCTTCGGGTGATAGTGGAAGCTCACCTGGAAGAATACAACAACATGAGCAAAAAAACCATGAACCTGGTCTTGTTCCGATTTGCCATAGAACACATCAGCAGAATTTCCAGGATCCTGAAGCAGCCTCGCAGCCACGCTCTTTTGGTTGGTGTTGGAGGGAGTGGGAGGCAGTCGGTCACCAGATTAGCTGCCCACATGGCTGATTTTTCAGTTTTCCAGGTTGAAATCTCCAAGGGCTATGGTAACTCTGAGTGGCATGAGGATTTAAAAGCGATCTTAAGGAAATGTGCTGAAGGGGAGATGCAGGGTGTCTTCCTGTTTACAGACACTCAGATTAAAAAGGAGTCATTTCTAGAAGATGTCAACAATCTACTAAATGCCGGGGAGGTTCCAAATCTCTTTGCATTGGATGAGAAGCAGGAGATATGTGATAAGATGCGTCAATTGGATCGCCAACGGGATAAGACCAAACAGACAGATGGAAGCCCCATAGCTCTCTTCAACATGTTCATTGATCGCTGCCGCAACCAGCTGCACGTTGTCCTCGCCATGAGTCCCATTGGAGATGCGTTTCGGATCCGCCTTAGAAAGTTCCCTGCTCTTGTTAACTGCTGTACCATTGACTGGTTTCAGGTACTGTCATGTAAATTTTAGATAGACTTCTAGAAATGTTGAATCTCCATCATTGGCATGACTTATTTTATAGACACTCCCCCAAAATTGTAGTTTAGCAGAATTTTCTGATCAATAATAATGTATTTGATGAAATTACAATTCAAGAAATCATTATAATAGAAAAACATTTTATTACTAGGGTATATGGTCATTGACATCAATTTATTGTAGAAAGTTTTAGGATAAAGTTGTGTATCAGATTCTTGACAAGGAACAGAGAGGACTGTTCCAGAAGGTACAGGCAGGTTTAAAGGAACTGAACAGAGAGGTGGGGCGGTCAGGAAGTGGTGGATGGTAGCAGGAAGGTGTCACTGCAGCTGGATATAAAAGGACATAGGGAGGAGGAAGTGCTATTGGAACTTGGAACTGTAGGAGTAAGATTGCCTAAGTAAGATTGCCTAAGTAAGAGAAGGAACCTGAAACCTAGAACTCAGCTTCTGCTAGAAAGGAAGAGGGCTGGCAAAGCTTCTACCTCCTTTTTTCTTCTGCCTTCTAGCTTCTTTCCATTGGCCAAACCCAACAGGAAGTCGAAAGAAACCCTAGTGACCACTTTTTTTTTAGTCAACTTCGGGGCTACGAGTCACAGAGCAGAGCAGACAAGGGCATGGGGTAGGAAATATGTGAGCTGTAGCAGAGATCCTCTGAGTGCGATCTAATACATAAGATTTTTTGACTTTGTGGAATTTACATGGCCCCCTTTTTCCTCCATTTCCTGCTAAGATTAATTATTTTATGTAAAACATGTTATAGCAGTTCTTATTCTGAAAAGTGGAGATGAAGAGGAAAATGAAATAGACAAGGCTTCTGCTCTCCTCAAGTTTACTTACCTACTTACAAATTTGTGAAAAATAATTCCTTCATGCAGGGTAGCATACAGAGAGTAAAAGGCTTTCAGAATAGGGGAACTTTAAGAGGAAACATGCAAGACAAAAAGTGCCAGTACTGAGAGGGTCTGGTCAGAGGGCAGTTAGTGAAGGCAAGGAGCTACCTAGAAGGAATGAATGGGGTGAGAGAAAATCAGGGTGACAAGGGCAGAGTGACTTGGGGGGGGAAGTCACAGAGGTGAGGTCAGAAAGCTGGGAAGGGCCAGATCAGGTGGAGATTTACAAGTTGGCTTTGGATTTTATTTTGAATATGTGGAGAAGTCTTTGAAGGATTATGAACTGAAAGGGTGATAGGAGCTAAATTACATTTGATCACTTTGGCAGCCGAGCAGAACATATGTGTAGGGGGCCCAGTTAGGTCACTGCTGGAGTATTCCAGGAGGATGATATCAGAGAGCGGCACTGGGATGGTGGTGGTTGTAGGTGTAGAAAGAAGGGAAAGGGCTTGGAAGCTGTTTTAGGGATGGTGCCTGTAGGACTTGCCTAGAGGCAGGCTGTAGGGTGGAGGAAGAGGAGAGGGCTCAAGGATGATTCCTGCACTTTGACTTGAGCAACCATGTAGATGGTGGTGATGTTTACTAACTTGAGGAAGACTGTGACTGTTTGGGTGAAATAAGGAACTGTGTCTCTGACTTGCTAAGATTGAGATGGTGATGAAAGAAATCGAGGTGGTGGTTGTTTATAATTCTGGAGTTTAGGGGAAAGGATAATATTTACCACAGAGAATTGTTGGGGGAGTTAAACGAGACGATAATAGTAAAATGCACATAAAAATTCCTTTTCTCTTCCTTGCTCCTGCAATACTCATGACCAATTTCTCTAACCCCTGAGCAAACACGAGGGGTTAATATCACACACATTAGCTACTGGCTCCCTGCCTTAAGCTTGCAAGTACTTGGGAGAAGTTCCTCATGAGAGGGTCTCTCCCTCCCTTTCACTCATGCTCCCTTCCATTTCCAACATCCACAAAGCTACTAACAGACCCATGTTTTAGTAACTTAGATCAAGCACTAAAGCATTTGTCTTAAATTTAGTCATGGCCTGAGGATGCACTACAGGCAGTTGCCTCCCGCTTCTTGGAAGACATTGAAATGTCCGAGGAAACACGAGACGGCTGTATTGAGATGTGTAAAAGCTTCCACACGTCTACTAGAGACTTATCGACATCCTTCTATGTTGAGCTTCAAAGATACAATTATGTGACTCCTACCTCTTATCTTGAATTAATCTCTACCTTCAAACTGTTGTTGGAAAAGAAAAGGAGGTAAAAATGAAGTTTTGTATTTCTAAGTAAGCTATGGTGGTTTTAAAAGATTTGTGTGGACAAAAATGGCATAGCAATGATGTGATAAGATTTTATATATATGGTGAGTTTTGTTAAATCTTTGATTTACTCCACAAACATTTTTACGGGAGGGAGCAAGCTTCTTCTTTTGTGCAGCTGCATTGCCTAGCACATCATAAGTGCATAATCATGGTTGTTGAAGGAATAAGGGTGTGCCACTCAGAGCTGTGATAAGGCCCAGGACACTTTGACAGTGCTGTTGGGGAAACAGCCCTAGTGGATAATTTTTCTTCGATAAGTAATCAGGTAATAGAATAAACCTTCTCTTATTCTCTTTATGCTGAACAGCTGAAACCCAGAGACAGCCATTCAATATATATACCAGATTTCCTTCTTTAAATAAACTCTCATTTGAAACATCAGTACAAATATCAATACATTTATATTACCATGGACTGTGTTGATGTGATCCTTTTGATGTCATTGAGGTTGACTTTTACATGCAGAAAAGTTTATTTGGCTCTAAAAACTACTACTCAATAGTTACAGTATAAAATGCAAAAAGCATGAAATTACTTTGAAAGTTAGAAGTTTAGAAATTTTAGTGATCACCCTTAAGGAGGTCTTCAGCTAATGGAAGTCAATTTAAGCAATTTTTTATATTGCATTTATCGTTTTTAGTATTTTTATTCCCCTTTTGGAGTCTGATTTAACAAACTAAACTTTCCCAGGTATTTAAATAATTTGTAAAATCTAGTAAGTTAAACTTATACATACAGTGAGCCTTAAGTTCTTTTAAGTATTTGAATATTGCCTATAAACTTAATGAGACTTTTTACTTAAAAACACAAATCTCACTCTATTGCTCAATTACACAACTTATATTGGATTACAGTGCTGATCTGTTACAAGGCAAATAGACCAAATTCTTTTAAATATTAAAAAATATAATTTAAACACTAAATGTGCACAGATTCCTTGACACAAAAATATTAATACTAAGTTTAGTTTTTGCATATTAACTATAGTTCATTCTGAGTTTTCCTGTGGCAAACCCACTATCTCAGGCATTCTGAAGCATCTTTTCTCATATTGTCCAAGATGGTACCTAGATACTGGTACCTAGATACCGCATTTATAGAGACTGCTGTAATGCTTGCCACAGTGGGGGTGTCGTAGGTTTCCTGTTCACCATGGTCCACACCCCCATGTTTGAATCATAACATTAGTATTTTTTTCCATCCACCTAGTGAAATCTGCAACTCCTCTGCAAGACTGCTACATGACTTAGCTGAATTTTACTGTTTCTTTGGCTGTCAAGATAATTATCTTTCCATGTCAATCTTAGGATCTTTAAACTACTAGAATCTTACTTTCTTCCCATAATTTCCCATCCAGGAGGGTCAAAACCTCTTGGAAAATCTGATTAATTTGGGGGTATCGCTTATGTCTCTGATTATATGCTCACAATGTTGAAGATCATCCTAACTGGAAGAAATATTATAAAAATGAGATAAAAGCCTAGAGAAAGACTGAGAATAGTGGTTTTCTAAGCATTTTTGTATATTGTTGTTTGCCTTTCAAATTTTCCTCGTTTAAAAAAAAAAATTCTCCTTTACCTCAACTAGAATTCCCACCCTGTACTTACTCTTCCCCTGATAGCTAAAGCCTTCAGATCTCTTGATAGCCACGTAGTTCTGTAACCTAGAAGCAAGTAATCAGGTTACCTGTCAGGAAACCAGCGTTTTAGCCAGCAGAGCGTCACATGGGATGGCCACTATACTGAAACTGCTTTACGCTGGCAGGAGTGAGACCTTTCCCGTGCTTGCTGCACAAGTGTTCCACTGAGATGTAACTCACAGATGACACGGTATCCTGCCTCCCAGGCTCCTCAGTTCCTGTTACTGTAACATGTTTTGCTCAGAGGGAATCAACATGTCACAAAAGTGTGCTATGCCCTCACTTATCAATGTTTTTTTCTATGACAGTCTTTTCAGTTTTCCCCTAGTTCCCTATTTCAGCTCAAGTGAGTTAAGCACTGAGTCAGACTGCCCTTCCACCTTTAGACAGTCATCAGGTTGGTTCCTTACCTACTCCAGCCTATTTTTTGAAGAGAATTTCTAAAATGAGTCACCTTTTACTTTGAAACATTCAGGCATCTCAAATATTTTAAATGAAACAAATTATAAAGAGTTTTCTCTGCTCATAATGTATAATTACCTCTAGAACATATATGAATGTATATAAAAAATTTAAAGTTCATTAAAATATTATGTTATTTTGGATCAATTATTACTACCTTATAATTTTGCACCAAAAAAAAGTGTTGGGCTTTATTATCTATCGGCCACTTTTACCTTTTTTTTTTAACTTTTTTTTATTGAATTATAGTCATTTTACAATGTTGTGTCAAATTCCAGTGTAGAACACAATTCTTCAGTTATACCCGAACATATCGGCCACTTTTATCTTAAATAAAAAATTCCTATTTCAAGATACTTAACACATCTTAAAATTGTCACATTTGATAACATTCAAAATCTAATATGTTTTGGGCACTGAAGTCTATTCAAAAGAAGTGATTATAAAAAGGTTTAAGGAACAATAGTATTGTTGGAATAAATTCCCAAGATGACTAAATTTAGAGGCACGTCATTCATTTTGATATAGGCGGTTCCTTGCCTAGTGTATTTATCTTTTGAATTTGTTATATGCCTAGATACTGTGTTTAGTACTGGAAATAGAAAAAACCAACCAACCAAGACACTGTCTGCTTTTAATTGCACACAATCTCAAGTTCTGGAGTTCATAATTTTTGACAAACTGTTAATATATGTGAAAGTCTTGGAACCAAGTTCTTGGTTATGCCTTGGAAAAGCCAGAAAAGCTCAAGAACACTTAACTTTTTCCTGAATTGGGGGATAGAGCCTGACAACTAACCTTGTTTTATTTCTCTGTTTGCAGTGAAGTAATGATAATGAAAAAGAGGTACGAAGTGGGTTTGGATAAACTGGATTCTGCCGCCTCTCAAGTAGCCACAATGCAGTTCGAGTTAGAGGCTCTCCATCCTCAGTTAAAAGTTGCGAGCAAAGAGGTTGATGAAATGATGGTAATCATTGAGAAGGAATCTGTGGAAGTTGCCAAAACTGAAAAAATAGTGAAAGCCGATGAAACAATAGCAAACGAACAGGCTATGGCTGCCAAAGCCATCAAGGATGAATGTGATGCTGACCTGGCAGGCGCCTTGCCGGTATTAGAGTCTGCACTAGCTGCCCTGGATACGCTCACCGCACAGGTAAGAGCACAGCCACGGACTCTCTGGGGCACAGGTCATCATAGCTTCAGAAAGTGCTTAATGATGAGTGCTAAAATCTCTGTCTTTCTGAGTTAGTTAGTTTCCGCATTTAATGCATTTGAAATCATTTTCAATTAGAAAAATAATTCCTTAATTCACCTGTAAGAAAAGAAATGTACATGAAAGATGAAGAGAATTTTGAAAAAGAAGAAAGTTGCCAAATTTTGTGAATAACCATAAAACAATTGACAGTGATCGACAGGGGCATAAGACCCAAGTATATATTTGGATTCTAGGTGCAACTTTTTCATATTTAGACACTTGTAATTGGGATATGCCTTATGGTATGTGTGATAAAACATTGTGTCAATGTTTGCCAGTGTTATCTTTTTTTGTGATACATAAATTAATATGGCTTACGATGTTATAGTTTATAATAGCATGTGTTAGCTTTGAAATGTATTAAAGATGTGAAAGGGAACATTTCAATTAAGGAAGGTAAAGGCAAATTTTGAAAAATAGTGTTGGGAATCTTGGCTAAACTTTTGGGTGAGTTGGGGAGAAAAGCATTAAATCCTTTCTTCACACCTTCCTTAAATAGATTTCAGATTGACGTTTAAATATAAATAGTTAGATTACTATACAATAGTAGAAAACATAGGTTAGATGTTAAATCTTGGAATGTAAATTAGAACCTAGGATTTTTTGGTATAAGAGAAATCAGAGAAGAAAACCCTAAGCAATATTATTTGTAATATATATGCTCTGGATACGCTCTTGTATTTTTCATAAATAATAAAATTTTTTAAAGGCAATGAATTTTAGTACCTAAAAATCAACACATTTCTGTCCATAAACACCATGGACAGAAGTTGAGAAATGCTGAAGAAAAAAATCTTTGAACTATGTTATAAACAAAAGATGAATATACTTCTGTGTGAAAAGTTCTTACAAATCAATAAGAAAAAATAGCTCTAAGATAGTAAACGATAGTAAAAGAAGAATTAATTCTCAAAAGAGGAAATACAAATAATCAATAAACATGAAAATATACCTCTCTTGTATTTAAAGAAATACAGATCAAAATAAAATTTCTGTTGCCTCCCAGAATGCCTACCAGTGTTGCTTAGAGTGTATAAAAAACAGGCACCTTTATATACTTTCTGGAGAGCAGTGTGTCAATATTTGTCAAAAGCTTAAAAAAAAAAAAAGACATCAAGACTTTAATTCAACATGTTAATTGTAATAGTAAAAATAATAGAGAAAAAAAGCATAGATAGGGCACTAGAATTATGGTTCATATCTATACATCAGAAGGTATGCAGCCATTAAAAATGATGGAAATGTTTACTAGCATGAAAGGATGTTCACTGTGTATTGTTATTGAAATAGATTTTAAAAGAACAGTACACTATGATTCAATTGGTTAAAATATGGCATAGACACTGGTTTATAGCACATACATGTAGAAAAAGACATAGAAGACTTTAAACAAAAATGTTTACAGTAGTTAACCACATAGATGGGACTGTAGGAGACATTCATATGTGTAATTTGTATTTTTCTGTTTGCATCTATAACTTGTACAGTTTTTAAGAAGCAACAAAACTCTTACTTTATGACAGGCAGACTCTCCTTTATGTGTTTTTGAAGTGGATTTCATGTCACAAGTGATCTCGCAGAGGGTATCTTCCCACTATTCTTAACTTGTTTTTAACCTTTCCTTTGGGATGAACTTCTTGACACAATTCTATCACTGTCACCATTTCTGCCCAATGAACAGTGAGTTTCTGTCTCTTATGGCTTAGTTTGAAAATAGGAACCAACTGCATGTCATATATAAACAATTCTTTTAAAATAATTAGCACGTTGTTATTTCAAGGACATTACAGTGGTAAAATCCATGAAGAGTCCTCCTGCTGGTGTCAAGCTGGTTATGGAAGCTATCTGCATCTTGAAGGGCATCAAAGCTGACAAAATCCCTGACCCAACAGGTTCAGGGAAAAAAATCGAGGATTTCTGGGGTCCTGCAAAGAGACTTCTTGGTGACATTCGATTTCTACAGTCACTTCATGAATATGACAAAGACAATATTCCTTCAGCTTACATGAACATCATAAGAAAACATTATATTCCAAATCCAGATTTTGTTCCAGAAAAGATTAGAAATGCTTCCACAGCAGCTGAAGGTCTGTGCAAATGGGTCATAGCAATGGATTCGTACGACAAGTAAGTACTGGCAAAAGGAAACTGGTGTGTTTCACTTTCAGGTTTCATTATTTAGATAATGTAAAACTTAAGAGCTACATAGATGAAGAGGCTTGTCAGAAAATCATGTCTAATGCCTGCTATAGCGTATTTACTGTAGGCAAGGTTTTACCAACCAAATAGTTTAGCACAATGATACTTAAACTTTTCGGATTCAGGAACCCTTTACATTCGTAAAAATTATTGCAGACCCCCAAACTATTTTTACCTACCATATTAGAAATTAAAATGGAGAATTCTTAAAAATATTTACTAATTCATTTTTAAAAATCAGTGAAATTTTTATATGTTTACATAAATAACTTATTTTTTAAATCCACATTTTCAAAAAAAATTTGTGACAAGTGGTATTTTATATTTTTGCAAACTTCTTTAATACGTGCTTTAATAAAAGTCAACTGGACCCCGGCTTGGGGCGCCTTCCTTCCCCACGGCGGGACACCCGGCTTCCGACTTCGCCTTCTCGCCACCACCGGGCGGTGGAGGTGATGGGCCAGGAGGGCCAGAGCCGGGCTGGGTTGATCCTCGGACCTGGCTGAGCTTCCAAGGGCCTCCCGGTGGGTCAGGAATTGGGCCGGGGGCCGAGGTGTGGGGGCTTCCCCCGTGTCCCCCGCCCTATGACTTATGCGGAGGGATGGCCTACTGTGGACCTCAGGTCGGTGTGGGGCTGGTGCCCCAAGGCGGCCTGGAGACCCCTCAGCCCGAGGCCGAGGCGGGAGCCGGGGTGGAGAGCAACTCCGAGGGGGCCTCCCCGGAGCCCTGCGCCGCGAAGCTGGACAAGGAGAAGCAGGAGCCAACCCCTGAGGAGTCCCAGGACATCAAAGCTCTTCAGAAAGACCTGGAACAGTTTGCCAAGCTCCTGAAGCAGAAGAGGATCACCCTGGGATATACCCAGGCCGATGTGGGGCTCACCCTAGGGGTTCTCTTTGGGAAAGTGTTCAGCCAAACGACCATATGCCGTTTTGAGGCTCTGCAGCTCAGTTTCAAGAACATGTGTAAGCTGCGGCCCCTGCTGCAGAAGTGGGTGGAGGAAGCTGACAACAACGAGAATCTACAGGAGATATGCAAAGCAGAGACCCTTGTGCAGGCCCGGAAGGGAAAGCGGACTAGTATCCAGAACCGAGTGAGAGGCAACCTGGAGAGCATGTTCCTGCAGTGCCCAAAACCTACCCTGCAGCAGATCAGCCACATCACCCAGCAGCTCGGGCTTGAGAAGGATGTGGTCCGAGTGTGGTTCTGCAACCGTCGCCAGAAGGGCAAACGATCAAGCAGTGACCATTCGCAACGAGAGGATTTTGAGACTGCTGGGTCTCCTTTCTCAGGGGGACCAGTATCCTTTCCTCTGGCACCAGGGCCCCACTTTAGTACCCCAGGCTGCGGGGGCCCTCACTTCACCACACTGTGCTCCCCGGTCCCATTCCCTGAGGGTGAGGCCTTTCCCTCGGTGTCTGTCACCACTCTGGGCTCTCCCATGCATTCAAACTGAGGTGCCTGCCCTTCCCAGGAATGAGGTGGAGGGCAGAGGAAGGGGAGAGCTAGGGAGAGAACCCTGGGGTTTGTACCAGGGGTTTGGGATTAAGTTCTTCATTCACTAAGAAAGGAATTGGGGACACAAAGGGTGTGGGGAAGGCAGTTTGGGGTAACTGATTGGAGGGAAGGTGAAGTTCAATGATGCTCTTGATTTTAATCCCCACATCACTAATCACTTTGTGCTTAAATAAAGAAGCCTGGGACCCGGAAAAAAAAAAAAAAGTCAACTGGACTCTTCATTCAATCTGTTGTGGGATATATTGTTTTGATTGAAGTGTATGAATTAAATACAGCCTCATATAGATGTTTCGTTGGACAAGGAAAGACCTAATGGAGTCCCAGGGAAGGGGACATGTCTTAGACCACATTTTGAAAACCACCCTTAACATATATTCTTTGTTGAGACAAGCAGCCTTTTTTGATGATCATATGAGAAACATTTATTTCATAAATGAAACAGTAAAAATTTTGGTTATTCCTTCAAAAAGCAACTATTACAGGATGTCTTTCAAACTCACACAATTTGAATCATTATACATATATATTATATGCTATATATGTTTTGGTCCATGATCTATTATGTTAATGATAAACTTTAGTGTTTTATTTATTTAGAGAGATAACATGGCTGATTCCATTTTCCAGACAGAAGTGAATTTAGATCCATCTTTTTCCCTACATAGTCCTTTTTATTACCAATATACATATTTATAAGATAGCTGGTTTTAGTTGAGAGCTTATTCTGAAAGTTTAAAAAAGTTAAATAGAAAGGAGGAATATCATTCTTAGATGTATTTAATAAACCTGAAAAAGAAAAAAAAATGAGTTGGGGGACAGAGGAAATTAGTGGACACACACAAAATGGTTTTAACTATTTTGAGATGAAAATAAAATAGTATCACTGACTATACTATTAACCCACAAAAAAATAAAACTTTAAAATGAAAGAGTAAAATGACATAGATAAATTACCCTTTTTCTCCTCATCACAATTAAGCCTTAACAAGTGAGGATGGTTTCCATAAACACTGTAATATTTACATGTATATGTGCTCATTCTCCTTTTCCAAAGTCACAAAAATTGACTCTGGCAACAATCAAATATTTTGGGTAAAAAAATTACTTATATGAAAAACTTATGTGTCTTCTATATCTTATTTTAATAGTCATGTTTTATGTGCTGGGATTAGGTTTGATTCTTAGATGAAATATAGAATATAGAAATCAGTATAGCTTGTAGATGAAGGTGTGTTTTGAGTTATAGTAAGGATATTAGAAAAGTAAACTCAGTAATAGAGAGTGAACTGGAATATTAAATGTGTATTTAATTTTCCAATTTTCCTTTTGGCAGAGTGGCAAAAATAGTAGCTCCCAAAAAGATAAAACTGGCTGCAGCTGAAGGGGAGCTGAAAATTGCCATGGATGGTCTCAGGAAGAAGCAGTCAGCCCTTCGGGAAGTGCAGGACAAGCTGGACAAGCTTCAGGATACGCTTGAATTAAACAAACAGAAGAAGGCTGACTTGGAAAACCAGGTAGAGGATGATACAAATATGGGCAAACCCTGAGTTGTTCTAGATAAAAATGATGGTCACGCTGCAATTCTGTGTCCTTCCTGGTCAGGGGTTGATAAACAGTGGCCCAAGGGCCAAATCCACCACTGCCAGTTTCTGTATGGCCCACAAACTAATAATGGTCTTGACATTTTTAAATGATTACTTGTTTAATGGTTATATAAGTATCTATATGATATCTTTGACCTTGTCTCTTGGCCCACGAAGTCTAAAATACTTACCTTCTTTCTGGTCCTTTGCCCCACCCAAAAGAAAACAAATTGCCAATCATCTCTGCCTTAGATTACTAGAATATTGAGCTAGGTTGCTTAAATCATTCCTCAAGTTATAAGTGAGGATGGAGAACCAAAATATTAAGTGACTCAGGTTGTGTAAGAGCTAATGGTAGAGCTGAGATTAGAACTCAATACTCAGAACCATACTATGTCCACTGAAAATGTTTTTAAGACTGAAAACATTGCTCTAACTTGGTGATACCATTTGCAAACATCAATTGCTGAAGTCCGATTATGTTCCAGAGAAAGAGTCAAAATATTTTATAGCAGTCGGTATTTATTGAGTAAGCATATTTTGTGCCACTGTTGTTCTGAGAGCAGTCTGTGTTATCTCATTGATTCTCAGAAAAGCCTTCTGAGGGAGGTAATCTTTCTGAACCATTTTGTAGCAGCTAAAGCACAGAAAAGTTAAGCAACTTACCCCTGGTCAATCCAGCTTCTAAGCTAAGATCCATACCCAGGCAATCTGACTCTAATAGCTATGCACTTCCCCACCATACTTGACTACTTCTTTCTGTCAGATATGTGCACAGATTCTGCATTTGTACAATGTGTGACATTGTGCTAATCTTTAGAAATGCAACCTATTATTAAGCATGGTTTCCAAGTGATCAATTATAGTTTAAATAATAAAACTAATAGATGGGTATGTAGTTGCTCACTGTAAACATTTTTCAGCTCTGTTGTATGTTTGAAATTATTTATTTTCATAATAAAATGTTGGAAAATTATGGTAATGTAAAATGGTAAAATTATGGTAATATATGCATATATATGTACTAAAAATCTTTTGGAAGAGAAATTTTTGCTACAGTGTTTTCACTTGGTAGTTTCTGATGGCAACATTATTATAGTCCAAGACCTGATTCAACATTTTAATATTGTTGAAAGTAGAATGAGTGAAGAAACTAGGAAGCAAAAGATATTAAAAGAGGGAAAATTCAAAGAGAAAGGTTTTTATTTAGGAAGCAGCAAAAATATTACCAGTTACATATCTTTTGCGTTTTTAAAACTATCTTTAGATAAACTGATATAGTATTTTATCTTTTAATCTAAAAGCATTTATTTAATGTAAATATTAATAGCATAGGAAAAGGTATAGCCAAATTTTTGTTCTGAAATAATCAAAATGTCTCTGCTTTTATCAGTTATTTACTTCCTCTTTTCATGAAAACGATTTTATTTTGAACTTTAAGATAACCTTTACTTAATCTTGTCTTCTAAGAATAATGATGTTAAGTAACTTAAAATTAATCAAAATCATTCAGGTAGTCTACTGGAATATTGCTATTGCATGGGTTGAAATGGCTTCTCCCCCAGTTTGTCACCTTCATAATTACCCTCTCTTTTAAAAGAAAAAGTCATTATTTAATTATGTATAATCAAATTTGGTTGACAGTCTTATGCACAAAGTAGGCTCTCAGCTACTGATTGATGCCCTGATTTAAGGTTAATTGCAAGTGTCTGAGTAGGTTGGCACAATCTAACAACTTGAAAATTGTGCTTTGTAAGTAAGCATAAATTATCAAAACTTCTAAACATTTAACCTTTAAAATTATCATTAAATCAATCATAAGTTAAATGAGGGAAAATGTCCACAGAATATTTAAAAATAAAATGCATTTAGATTACTAAAATGGAGGGAAAACATCTATATTGGAAAGAGAATGTTCTTTATCACCTACCTAATTAAATTTCAGTGTCTCATAGTGTGGCTCATTTCCTTAAATAGAGCTATTCTTTGTGTTGTATGATAAATATCTGTTACGAATTTAATAAATTAAAGAAAAAGATTCTAAAAAGTTATGGGCTTTCCAGTCTTCTTGGTGAGATAGCTCACATTTTTCTTGTAGAGTGTTTAAAAAAAAATTCCAAGTGTATGTTTGTAATTAAAAAATTAATTTACCTCTAAGGGTAAAATCCCGTGGAATTTTTTTCTCCTACTTGTGGATGTTGATAAAAGTTTACTTTTATTTTTGAGGTTGACTTGTGCAGCAAAAAGCTAGAACGGGCTGAACAGTTGATCGGAGGTCTCGGGGGTGAGAAAACACGCTGGAGCCACACAGCCCTGGAGCTGGGGCAGCTGTACGTCAACCTGACGGGGGACATCCTCATTTCCTCAGGAGTTGTCGCTTACCTGGGAGCCTTCACGTCTAACTATCGACAGGTAGGGAGTACTAGTTGACCTCCAAGGTCTCTCTTCCTGACTCTCCCACTACAATCAACACTTCTCTTAGGGGATTTTGTTTGTTTGCTTGGAGTTTTTTGGTAAGTACAAGGAGAAAAAATATTTTTGAGTGATTTCTAGTTGTGTATTTTAGTTATTCTATAAATTTGTTCCGTAGCCAAAAAAAAAACCCAGTATATTAAATACTCTTCTAAAATCTAATTGTTTTAGAAACAAAACAGATTTTCTTTAGAATGTAATTTGAAATGGTAGACCCTAAGAAGAAAATTGATAAAATTTTAGTTCTTAAACAAGTATAAAAGTAACAGGATGGGGAGGGGGGAGGGGAGGTGTGTTTAATCAATGGCTCTCTATGGGTCTCAGTAATAAATCATTTCCAAATCACTTCAGAAACTAAAACTTTATGGGAGGAAAAGGTGAGCCTGCCTAAAACCCGATTGATAAGTAACATCTTTCCTTAAAAAACAAATATCAAGCTCCTTGCTTTGAATTCCCACCCCTCTGACAGATTCTGCCTCAGTCTTCACAGACCCATCTCCTAACCCTACTTCTCCTCGCAGCTTTTTTTTTTTTTCACTTTGCAGTCTCTTTCTCAGTGAGGCTCAGCATATCTTTAGCTCTCTTTAGGAAAATTGAACTAGAGTACAGCCCAGGACGTGAGCCTGGCAAGGCAGGAGAAGAGATCAAGAAAAATTAAAGGAACTAATAGGACAAGATAAAGGGTAATGAGAATGAAGAGAAGAGAGAAATCTGCAGCTCCTGGTGTCAAACCCGAAGAGAGAGAGAGTGAATAAACTCACCTCTGTGAGGGTGCTTTAAGGGTTCCCAAGGCATTTGCTTACATGTCCCTGTTGAGCTCCACTTGATTTCAGGGCTTTCTCTTAAGTAGAGTTGATTCTTGGAGCTAGTGTTTTGGTTTGTTTGTTTGTTTTTAACCAATGTGGTTTAAAATCCTCACACTGATCATGCTTCCATCTTTAGTCCTTTGGCTTCTGAGAGCCCCTGTCCTGGTGCATGACCTTAACATTCTTAGTTTTGTCTCTTCATTTGTGTCTTTGAACAACTGTCTGCAGTTACTGAAATCTTGTGATTCAAATAATTAACATTTGACAGGACACTATTTACCTAGAGATAGACTTGTTTGCTCGACAGTCTCAGGAACTGAGGCTTATAAAGACTGAGAAAATTGCTCAGAGCCACACGATTGGTTAATGACAGAGCAGGAATGAGACTCATCCTAATTTAGCGCTCTTTCTACTCTTCTCCATCAACTTGGAACGATGGAAGAAGTAGCTACAGACCCCCCGACTCTCCTCTCTTGGTTCCTATAACACTGCTGTGTGTGCACTGGCTCCTGTGTTGTGTTCCAGGGCCGCGCAGGGTATATCCGCCAGTCCCACTCCTCCCAACCCAGCCCTCTCTGCAGACTCCTTCTGAGGCACTGCAGCTTGCTGACTCCCCAGTCCCCTGCTTCCACCCTATTGGGAGCTGCCAGTCACACCTCCACACAAATGCTTCAAGGGAGCATCGAGGTCCAGAACTGAGACTCTGGAGTTTACTGACAGAAGCCAGGCAACACTCAGCTGGACACAGGATACAACCCAAGCTCATAGCTCCTTCTGTGAACCCCGTCCACCCCTGATTCAAGCAGATGTACCATCCCATCCCATCTCATCCCTGAAGGCTTGAAGGCAGTTTTATCCCTTTCTTGTTTCACTATAGCAACCTAGGCTTTTACTTAACTGGTCTCTAATGTCATTGTTTCTTCCTGTAAATGCATTCTCTGAATCCTACTCTGTAATTGTCTCTCTTTTATCTGTTTCTCTTGGGTCAGGACAGTTGGCAATTTATACCCCATCAAAAATTTTCTGTTCAATTCTAGTCATAACGGTTATAGTGGCAACTTCAATGCTCTGCCCAGATCCCCACCTGGCTTCCTGTGCTTTCACGTCTGACAACCAGCACCTGTGGCTCTTTTTTTGGCTGACTTCCCTTGGGCACTTACAACGCACTTTGTCCAGTGCTTGGAGAGCTAAAATTGCATGAGAATTTACTTCCCTCTGGGGTAGACCTTCATGAATGACTGACAGAGGTGAGAGTGTGAGAGTCTGTCTCCCTTCCTTCTGGCTGCAACAATCCAAAGAATAACTTCCACTTCCAGTAGGATCACCTTACAGACCTTTGGTTGATCCCTCATCTTTACTGGCTTCTTCCTGGTCCTTGTACTGCTTCCCCTGGCTTCCCTTCCTTAATAAATCATTTCACATGAACCTTCATGCCAGACTCTACTGGTGGGAAACCCGAGTAAGACAAAGACCTTTCAACAATCTTCATCTTTTCTAACATCAAAGTCTCTGGATACCAAGAGCCCTTAGTAAGTAGCTAGGTCTCCTCCCTCCAAGCTGGAGTCTGAGTAGTTGTCACTTACTCATCAACTCCTTCGTAGAATTTCTGGTTCTCTTCACAGTACAACGTAGAAAACTCCAATTCTCTTGCCATAACTGAGCCCGCAGTATTCAGTTCTAATGCCCATGCCAGTCTCCAAAACAAAATCCTACAGTGTTGTAAGAACATACAAACCCTGGAGTTGAATTAATTTGAACTTTCTAAGAAGCCTTTTCCCTACCAATAATCAAAGTCAGCATGGCTTTGATGGTGGTTGGTATTTTAAGCAAGGTGACACCGTTAATAGTCAGTCTATGATAAACAGAAATCATTTTTGAGGTAGAGTTTCAACAATGGTTCGTTGACTCAAAGTGTTAATTGAGAAGTTTACAAAGTATCTGTTTGGTAATGTCCAGCCTCATTTTTATATCTTTCTGTGTATGGCTTAAAGAACCAAACCAAGGAGTGGACAAATTTGTGCAAAGGAAGAGATATCCCGTGCTCCGATGATTATTCCCTTATGGGTATCCTGGGAGAAGCAGTGACAATTCGAGCCTGGAACATTGCTGGGTTGCCCTCTGACTCATTTTCCATTGATAATGGGATCATCATAATGTAAGGAAAATATTTTTCTTATGAACCATCTCTGTTAATCAGTGGATTTATTTATTTGTGCACCTTTTTAACACTTAAAGCTAGTGAAGTTTTATAGTATTAAAATTTTTTACTTACTTTATTAGCTGAATTAAATATGAATAATCACTTCCTTCTCCAGCTAATACTGGAATAGTTGAGTATTGGAGACAGTATTAAACAAACCAAAAACCCCAGATGGCTTTTGCTTAATTTTTAATCAATTTTTAGCAAATAGAGTAAAACCCTTCCATAAGTAAGTGAAGTCCCAAATTTTTATTCCCATAAAATACAGAGTATTGTTATTGTAGGTTGATAAACATGCAAGAGTGAGTTCTGGGTATGAGGCCAACTTAAATGATATGGATACATTTCTGGGTCCCAGGCTGATTTGCACGTTTAAAACAGTGGTATGATTCCTGGAATCTCCTGGTTAGTAGAGAAATCCCATGGAGATTGGGCTGGGAGTGTACTGGAGGCTCATCCAACCTTGTCTTACCTCCCAGAAGCCAACAAGTTCAGTCTGGCCCAGTGTGAGGATGATCATTAATTGTGTGATTTTCAAGGTCACATTACCATGGGCCTTCTATCACAGGGTCTGTCTTCTTGGAGGTCTTAGCATGTTAGGTAAATCATCAGTAGGAAACATTCAGTTCTCTGTTACGTGCCTATTTTTATTAGTTGCTTACTACTGAAAAAGTAATTGAGATAGTAGTACTTAATTGAAAGTAAAAATGGTTGAGGCATGTCAATTTTTTTAAATAAAATTAACCACTATGTGTAAAAACCAGTTATTCTTCAATTTTTATAGGTAATATTTATGAAACTTATTCTATAAATTAAGACTCTGGTAAACAAATTTATTTACTGCTCAACACATGGTCCTGACATATGGATTTCTTTAGCATTTATTTACTGAACTGTTCTAAAAGGCTTTGAAGCATGTGCAGTTTGAATATAACATAAAAAAAGTTAACATCTGATGAGAACACCTAGGGATGTTAAAGGGATAGTTACTACTAGGTGCTTGAGGCAAGCAAATCCTTACAGTTGGGTGCTGAATGAAGTTCACAACTTTCCAGTAACTAAGGTAAAAAAGAAGGGGGAGGGTATAGCTTAAATAGTAGAGCACATGCTTAGCATACATGAAGTCCTGGGTTCAATCCCCAGTACCTCCTCTAAAAATAAATAAATAAACCTAATTACCACCCCTCCCCAAAACAAACAAACAAACAAACAAAAACTAGGTCACACAGTTCTCAATTTTTAATCAAGCAAATTTTCCTTAGGGAAACAAACTTTTTCAGGAACTAAGCTTACCTTTAATTATTTCATTGATTTCGAGGACTAAAATTAAGCACTGGGTACTGTGCTCTGATAATCTAAATTAATTCAGAAGAAAAAGCGTAGACTCTAGATAAATGATAAATACGTGCATTAGTTTGCATATAACACAGATTTTTAAGTGCCATTTAAGACACACAGGATGATAGCTAGTTTGTATTTTAATTACTTAACGAGTAGGCAGCATACAGTTTGCGTGGACATTTAATCTGATAATACACATTAGACGTTAACATACATGGGAGGCTTCTGAAAGTTTAGAAGTCCACCTTTTGGGACCCTCCTACACTGTTGGGCGAATGTACATTGGTGCAGCCAAGATGGAAAGCTCTATGGAGGTTCCTCAAAAAATTAGGAGTAGAATTATCGTATGTCCAGCCATTCCACTTCTGGGTATTTATCTGAAGAAAACAAAAACACTAGTTCATAAAGGTATATGCATCCCTGTGTTCATCACAGCACTATAGCCAAGATAGAGAATCAACCTAAGTGTCCGTCAACAGATGAATGGGTAAAGATGTGGTATACATATACAACGAAATACTACTCAGCCATTCGTTAAAGAGGGCAAAATCTTTCCAGGTGCGACAACGTAGATGGAATTTGAGGGTATTATGCTAAGTGAAATAAGTCAGATGGAAAAACACAAATACTGTATGAATTCACTCATATGTGAAATATGAAATAAATAAATAGAAAAGTAAGTAATAAGCCAAACAAAACAAAAGCAAACATGTAGATAGAGGAGGGTAGTGGTAACCAGAGGGGCAAGGGTGTTGGGGGAGGGGAGAGGGTGAAAGGGATAAAGGGGGTCAGCTGTATGGTGATGAATGGAAACTAAGCCATTGGCAGTGAACATGCTGTAGTGTATACAGAAGTCAAAATAGAGTACACTGTACACATAATAATAATAGAATTTTATTTTTAAAATTTCAATAGAAAAAAAAATAAGTCCACCTTTTACTTTTACTTTTGTCCAACTGGACCAATTAACTTCAACCTAAGAAAGAGTCTGATTTTTGTTGTTTTTGTCATTGTTGCTATTGTTTTCCTCTCAGAAAAAAAAGCTTTGCTCTTCTTGAGCAATTGTGAGTATATTTGGTCATGTCCCACATAGTGGGAGTTATGTCTTTAT
The DNA here is from genome assembly GCF_036321535.1 of Camelus dromedarius. NCBI lineage: Eukaryota > Metazoa > Chordata > Mammalia > Artiodactyla > Camelidae > Camelus > Camelus dromedarius. The sequence goes on from NC_087439.1 coordinate 75,541,467, forward strand.
TGTGTTTTCATTTGCAGTTCACGTGCCTTTGGTCTCCCTAGCAGGACATCTATAACTATTCCTGTAACTCCATCTATTCAGTGGAGACTAAACTGCTTCTTATTTTCTAGCAGAAAACGTACCCTTTTTGGGGGGTCCAGTTATATTTCAATAATACTGGAACTGTTGATAAATATTTCTGCTTTTAAGATTCCAGATCTTTCAGTGATTATTTTTCAAGATAAATTTCCATTGCAGATTGAGGTAGAAAATGGTTTTAATGAGCCATAACCCCTACATATTTGCTACTTGTTTGTAAATGTGTTGAAATATTAGCAACCTTACTTAAGAAGGAAATATTAACGTTTTTCATTCTTGGGGGATTTTTTTTTTTTTTGGCAATAATTTTGGTAACCTTATACTGAGAGGTTTTGGTAAATAAGTTAAGGTGATCACTTTGACCTATCAGGTAAGTATCTTATTTTCTTGCTAGTGTGTGCTTCCATTCCCCGGAGATACTTACTGGATAATCATAATACCTAATGTGGAGCACTTACTAAGGACTTGATTCTGTGCCAAGTGCTTTTCACATATTATTTCAGCTGAGGGAGGAGTTTATTTAGGGAACTGGAAGAATATATAAAATTTGGTCAAGTTAGAATATAATTAACTTTTGGAGCTACTGACACTTCAGTGTCCTTGCCTAATCAGAATTTCAAGGGCTAGTGGTAACGTTAAATGTAATTGGATTCTACCGGAACATTTCACAGAGAAAGCAGTGTGAGGGTTGTTTAACAATTTGGTAAGTAGATCAGACCTATATCTAATATAACTATCTTTTAAATGTCTTTAAGTTTTCATGTCTATAACCATCAGATAAATTAGGATTATTTCAGCAGCAGTAATAACTGAGAACACCCACCTTTCTTTGTCTGCTTTTACATCAGTGTGTGTGTAAAAGGTAAATAACAGAACTCTTTGAAATGCACTACTGCTACTATATTCAAATTCTGTCCTGTGCAGACTACAGTGAAAATGTATTATCATGTTAGAAATCTGTACTTTTTGAACACCCAAAAGAACACCAAATATTAATCCTCTCTAGACAATTACAAAAGAACAAACACTATCAAAACCTGGAATGCTGGGCGCAATAAAAATTCAGTTTCCATTTGGGAACCACTGGTTTTGAAGCATTTTTGGATTCAAGAACATTTGGTGGAGAAAATAAGAGAGAAGACTGTGTAAAGAAAAACATTGTCTTTGTCAAAAAATAATGCAAAATCATGGTGTAGAGGAGGTAAATAATAAATACAATACTTGTTCATTTCAAATTTGGGAATTATATTCATCCAAAGAGTGAAGCTATTTACAACAATGTTTGTTGCATATAGAGCTCCACAATAATTGTCGGTGTGTGTGTATACACACACACATACATACATATACATACATACACTTGTTAACATATATGTATACTTCTTAACATATATGTATACTTATAAAACAATTATATATATATATACACACACAAGTGTGTGTGTATGTACATTCTTTTCTACCTACCCTGAGGATTATCTCCTGGAAATTTTTTTCTATGAAAGCTCTAATCTTCAAAAGCAAAGACTGTAAACTGAAGCCACAATATTGTCTTGTTTTTGAATGAAAAAAATGTTGTATTAAAGGTGTTGTTTGGGGGAAATAAATTTGATGCAGTTGTTCACTGGGTATTGAACACTGTGTGTGTAAATACATATATTATATATAGTATTTTGTATAAGTAAATCTATACATTTATAGAGAGAGAGGGACAAAATGAGAGCAGGAGAGAGAGAGAGAGAATGGATACCTGGTTGTGCCAGGACAACTTGTTTGAAAACATTCTCCTCTTTCCATTGCATCTTTGTTGAAAGTCGGTTGTTTATACACAAGTGGGGACATTGTCTGCCATTCTATTTTCTGAAAGACACTGTGTAGAATAGAATTCTTTTCTTTCTTAAATGTTTGTTAGACATGACCAAAGAAATGATTTGTGCCTGGAATTGTCTTTGTTGAAAGAGCTTGCCTATGAGTTCAATTTTGAAATACTGACAGGATTATTCAAGTTATCTACTTACACTCAAATGGGTTTTGGTAGTTCCTGTCTTTTAAGATTTAGGTCCATTTCAACAGCTTGTCAAGTGTATGGGCGTAGAGGTGTTTGTGGTGTTCCTTCATCATCCTTTTGATGTCGACAGGGTCTGTGATAACCTCCTCTAGAATTCTTGATATTGGTAATTTATACCTTCTTTGTTTAGCTAAAGTTTGATAAATTTTGTTGATCCTATCTGAGAACAAGCCTTTCATTTGATCACTTTTCTCCATTTTTGGTTTTCAATTTCATTAATTTCTGGTTTAATATTTATTGTTTCTTTTCTTTTGCTTTCTTTTGACCTAAATTGCTCTTCTTTCTCTGCTTTCATAAAATGGAAGCTTAGGTTATTGATTTTAGATTTTTCTTCTTTTCTAGGCTATGCATTTAATGCTGTACATTTTCCATTATGTGCTACTTTAACTGCATAGCACATTTCAATATGGTATATTTTCATTTCTTTTAAAATATTTTCTAATTTCTCTTGAGACTTTTTTTTTCAACCATGGATTATTTTTTTTAAAAGTATTAACTTCCAAATACTTGAGAATTTTTAAGGTTTCTTTGTGTTATTTGTTTTTTCAATTTTTAATTTAATTCCTTTATGTTCAGAGAACATACATTTCCTGATTCTAATTGCTTTAAATTTGTTGCAGTTTGTTTTATGGCATAAATATGGTCTATGTGAATGTTCCATGTGAAAAATGTGTTACTGAATGGACTGTTCTTTAAATGTCAGTTAGGTTGAGTTCTTTGAGAGTGTTTGCATCTTCCACATCCTACTAGTATTCTGTCTACCTGTTGTCTCTTCATTTCTATCAGTTTTAGCTTTATGTATTTTGAAGCCCACTTCTTAGATGCCTACACATTTAAGACTGTTACGTATTCTTGATGAATTGACCCTTTTATCATTATATAATGTCCCTTTATATTCCTGACAATTTTTATTGTTCTGAAATCTCCTTTTTACTGATGTTACCATAGCCAGTCCAGCTTTCTTTTGATTTGTTTATGCGTGGTGTGTGTGTGTGTGTGTGTGTGTGTATATATATATACACATACACGGTATATATATATATATACACACCATATATATATATGGTGTGTGTGTGTATATATATATATATATGGTATATATATTTATATACCATCAGTTTACTTTCTTTAACATTTTTTATTGATTTATAATCATTTTATAATGTGTCAAATTCCAGTGTAGAGAACAATTTTTCAGTTATACATGAACATATATATATATTCATTGTCACATTTTTTTCTCTGTTAGCTACCATAAGATCTTGTGTATATTTCCCTGTGCTATACAGTATAATCTTGATTATCTATTCTATAATTTTGAAATCCCATCTATCCCTTCCCACCTTCAGCCCCCTTGGCAACCACAAGTTTGTATTATATGTCTATGAGTCTGTTTCTGTTTTGTATTTATGCTTTGCTTGTTTGTTTTTGTTGTTGTTGTTTTTAGATTCCACATATGAGTGATCTCATATGGTATTTTTATTTCTTTCTGGCTTACTTCACTTAGAATGACATTCTCTAGGAGCATCCATGTTGCTGCAAATGGTGTTATGTTGTTGCTTTTTATGGCTGAGTAGTATTCCATTGTATAAATATACCACATCTTCTTTATCCAGTCATCTGTTGATGGATATTTAGGCTGTCTCCATGTCTTGGCTATCATAAACAGTGCTGCTGTGAACATTGGGGTACAGGTGTCAGTTTACTTTTAATATAAGTATGCTGGTGTATTTAAAGTGGGTACCTTGTAGACAGCATACAATTAAGCTTTGTATTTTTTCCAGTCTGACAATCCTTCAGTTAGTAAATTTAGACAACTTTATACCTGATGTGGTTGATATCATTAAATTTTGATCTACTACTTTATTATTTTTCTGTTTTCACATCTGATTTTTGTTGCCCTGTTCTTTTGAAAGTATTTGAATAATCTACCATTTTAGTATCTCATTTTGTATATTTTTTACTATAATACTGTGCATTATTTTTAGTACAAATTTTCACAATCTCCCTAGAGATGTTTTACCACTTCAATTAAAATGTAGAAGCCTTTTAACCATACAGGTCCTCTTTACCTCCCCTAATTATGGTGCAGCAGTCATATATATTAAGTCTGCATACATTGAAACACTTTTTCCCTGCCCTACTCACAATGTTAATATTTTGTCTCAGTAGTTGTATATATTTTAAAGAACTTAAGAGGGGGAAACAGCCTATTATATTTACCATTTTTTTGCTCTTTTAATTCTAAAATTCACTGTGATATCATTTACTTAAGGGTGAAGAACTTTAGCATCTGTTTAGAGCAAATCTGCTGGCAAAATTTTTTTTTAGTTTCTTTCATTTGAGAATGTCTTTATTTTGCCTTTATTCTTGAGAGATGGTTTTGGTGGATAGGGAATTCTGGGTTGACAGTTCTTTTCTTTCAACACTTTAAATATGTTCTGTTTTCTGATTCCATGATATCTGATGTAAAAGCTTCAGTCTTCTGAATAATTGTTATCTATATCATTTTCCCCTGCATTTAAAAATATTTTTTCAAATCTTTGGTTTTCAGAAGGTTGATTATAATGAAGCTAAGTGTAGGTGGTTTGTTTTTGTGTGTGTATGTGAAGTTCTAAATTTATATGTTTCACTGTCTTTGGGAAAGTATTAACCATTATTTTTTCTTTTTAAATATGTGTTCTGCACCAATCTCTTTCTCCTTCTTTCTGGGCCCCAATGACATGAATGTTAAATTTTTCAATATTTTCTCACAAGTCTTTGAGATTCTGTTCTTTTTTTTTTCCAATATTTTTCTCTTTAGTTTTCAGAGTAGGTTATTTTTGTTCATCTGTCACCAAGTTCACTGACTGTTTCCTATGTTGTCGCCTTTCTGCTATTGAGTCCTTACCATGAAAATTTTATTTAGTTCTAAAGTTTCCATTTGGTTCTTTTTGTACTTTCTATTTCTCTGCTGAGAACACCTCTCCTTCCATTTATTTCAAAAACATTCACCTTTACCAAATGCAAGGTGGTTATAATAACTGCTTTAAAGATTTATGGGTTTTTTCCTGGTAACAATAACATCTTGCTTTCTCTTTGAGAATTAGTCACATTCTTACTCTTTGTATTCAAGTAATTTTGGATTGAAACCTGAGCCGACTGTGACACCCCTCAGACTGTAAGCACAACAGAGGCCCTTTTCCCAGCTCTTCTCTCTGGAGAGATGGGTTTTTCACTCAGTGTTTTAGGTGACTGCACCGCCACTGCTCTGCCATGGTAATAAAAACAGTTCTGTGGCTGGAGTTGACCTGGGAGTAGGAACAAAAGGGAAAACAGAGATCCCTGGCTCTCTGGCTCACACATGCTCATTTCCTCAGTCTTCTAGTTTGAGTTTTTGCTACCTGTGCCTGCCACACAGTTCTGCCATTAGGCCTGTTCTCAGACCAAGGCCAGAGGATAACAAGGGAAAAACACACAAGAAACTCACCACTCTGTATTGGTCATTCCTCAAGTTTTAACATTCCTCCAGTTCACTTGTTGTTACTTTTTAGAATCTGCAAGTAGTTGATTTTTGTATTTCACCCAGAAGTTTTCATTGTAATCAGTGGCAGAGATCGCCTGTAACAGACTTAGCTCCGCTTGGTCAACACCAGAAGTCCTTTCCTCTGATTTGGAGATGTTCTTTGGACAGGTATTGCCTGTGCAGGATAATCTGTTATAAAATGTCCATTTTTTGAAAGAGTTAACTTGTATGGTGTTTGTCAGATTTTTTTTGCTATTTTCTTTTCAGCAGATAATTATATGCAAACTTTATTTGATGCAGGGAAAGAGGGTAAAGAAAAATCAGCATGGACCCTTCCCTCAAAAAACACACAGTTTAGTTGGGTGATGCAGTTAAGAAACTATAGAATTACCTTAATAGAATATTATCATTATATGAAAGTACCATAAATGTAGTATGGATGAATGGCTAAAGAAGTTCAGAGAGAAAAGAAATCAAGATATGCTTTGTTGGCTGCATAGCATTTGAGTTGACCTTGAAACATGAGTAGTACTTGAACATGAAACACTGGGGGAGGAAGTGCATTTTGGATAAAGAAACAGCATGAATGTGGGTATTGTGGCTAAAAAGTGTGGAAGCAACAGAAGGAAGAGTGAGTCATTCAATTTCTTTATGGAAGCATAAATGCTATCTATTGCTCACATAAATCCTCCCGATTTAAAAATATTTCTGAAATGTAGCAGAATGAAACTTTTACATATTTATAAGTTTTGTTCCTTTCTAATTTCCCTCTCTTTCCTTTTAGTTTCTTATGGATATGATTCTCTTTTTATTAATTGGCTGCATCTAAGATATTATACTACTCTTTTGATCTCATTTCTTCCTAAATGAATTATGTTCCCCCTCCCTGGCAAATTCATATGTTGAAGATACAACCCCCAATGTGATTGTATCTAGAAACAGGGCCTTCAAGGGGTAATTAAGTTTAAATGCGATCATGAAATTGGAGCCCTCTCAAATAGGACTAGGTGTCCATATAAAGACAGGAAGAGACACCAGGGATGTGCGTACAGAGCAAAGGCTGTCTGAGGACACAGCAAGAGGGCTGTGTTGTCTGTATGCCAAGGCTAGAGGCCTCTGGAGAAACCAAACTTGCCAGAACCTTGATCTTGAACTTCCAGCCTCCAGAACTGTGAGGAAACAAATTTCTATTGTTTAAAACAGTCTGCAGTACTTCTTTATAGCAGCCAGAGCTGACTAACACATTATATAATGCCAACATTGGAGGACTATGATTACTTCCATTTGGGACAAATTACCCAAAGAAATTCTAAATTCATGTTATAATGAGATGAAATTGAGTATATTATCCTGTTTCATCCCAACTTTTTTTTTTCTTTCTTTAACCCAGTCACCTTTTATTTTCTGCTCCTGCTCTTCTGATGCTCTTCATGAATTTTCTGTGCTCACTTTTGAAGAATATGACAGTATTTTTAGGAAACTGGCCAAAATTATGACTTGTGCTCACTGAAACTTCTAAGAGAAAGAAAAAGAGCAGTAATCTTAGTGCTGGTTACATTTCACACGCAGCAGAAGGCTGTATTGTTAGATGCCATGTGGTAATGGCAGATACTGGTTAACTCTTTGTGACCCACAACACCCTGGGCAATAAACTGGGTGCCTCATGGTTCACTGCGCTCATTCTTATCATAAAAGGGGGATGTGAGGGAGGATAAAGCAATACGTTTGAGCTTTCTAACAATGTAAAAACCCCGACTTTCAGGGAACATATTTCTGTTGTAAGAAGCTCAGTTTCTAGGCAAGTACGTAGTAAAATATGTATGGGCCATTAAATATTCAAGTGTTTGAAACAATTACTGGGTCAACAATTGTGTTAACACTTACAAGTCAATGGCTATTATGAAGGTTAATGATATAAATTTTGCTTTTCACCCTTTTTTTCCGAACATTATATCTTTAATGGTCAGACTTCAAAGAAAGAGATGTCTCTCTCCCTCTTGTACAGTGTGACAGCAGACAGAAGTTGAGGGAGTGAAGTGGCTTGCTCAAGTTCACATGAGTAATTAACGGCAGGGCCTAGTGAAGAACTGAAGTTTCCTGATTTGTAGTCCTCTTATTGGTCATCACTGTGACTTAGTTAGCAAGAGCAGTAAATATTTTCAAAAAGAGAATTTAACATTGAAATTTTTCAGAAGGAGTAAAAGAATTTGTGTTAAGTTTGCCAGATGGCTTTTATAGTTGCCACTCTAGTAGCCTGCTCAATTTAAATGTCTCTGTTTCAAGAACACAGTGTCTTATAACAAGTCAAAAAGTAAAATATTATTACAAAGCATAAACTGTAAGAAAGCGATGTATGCATTGTAAAATAGCATAAAAACGGATCGTGGCTTGACCGCATCGTCTTTCTTCTCAGGAATGCAAGAAGGTGGCCTCTGATGATAGATCCTCAAGGTCAGGCTAATAAATGGATCAAGAACATGGAAAAAACCAATAGTCTTCACCTCATTAAATTAAGTGATCCTGACTATGCCAGGACTCTGGAAAACTGCATCCAGTTTGGCACCCCTGGTATGTAATTAAAAAACAAGTATTTGTTACAGAAATGCCTGGAGAGGGCGCAGTTAACACAAAATGATGGAGGGTTTTTTTTTTTTTAAGATATTTGTGTCAGACTTATCTTAAGTGATTATTTCTCTTAGTTAATGTCTTTCATTATTTGTTGGTAATTAATCAAGTGAGAGCTTTAGAGATTATCATTCCAGCAGGTTAGGATGCTTTTTTTTTTTTGGTCTCAAGATTCCTTTGTGATGCTTCCTTAATTTTAATTTTTGTCTATTGTTTGCCATCCTTCTACCATTAAAAGGGCCACTTGATATGCCAAAGACATTTTAACCCAACATGAGTGCAACTATCTATTTGTTCTTCTCTCGACTTATCCCACAAAAGTGGCAGAGAAGTGAGTACACGTTTTACGTGGCTGGCTGTTACCCGCCATTTACAATGGAGAGATTAGAACCATGACAGGAGTTTAACATTATGAAAGTACAACATTTTTAGCCCCAGGACAAGTTTAGCAAATCACAGTTGCTAATAGAACTAGTGCTACAGGGAAGAATCATACAGATGTACCAGATAGTCTTACAGTTTATTTTTGCATATTAATAATGAGTTAACCTTTAAAATACTAATCAAAATCTTAGGTTTGGTTTGGATAAGCATGAAATGAAAAAGTCTAAGTCTACCTACAAAATCTTATGTTTATATAGATGGACACACAGACACACACACAAACAGTATTTCATTCATCCAGCTGGTGTTCTTGGAGTATACCACAGTGATACAGGAGTTATCAGAAAAGGGAGAACATGGAGAGACGGAGAAGATGGCGGAGTAGAAGGACGCTCGCAGGTCACACTCTCCCACAAATACACCAAGACCCACATCTACAGACCCACTCAGCCAACCAGAGCACCTGTGGAACTCCGACAGAACATCGCCCTCTTCAAAAGATAAAGACGCCAAAAATCTGGTAGGAGAAAAGGAAAAAAGAAAGAACAAAAGGCAAAGCAGCGCGGGACGGGTCCCGCGGGGAGGGCGCGGCAAAGGAGGACTGGTGCTCGCTCGCTGGGTCTCTCCTCTCCAACTGAGAGGCCAGCGGGACGGAGGGGGAGCCTCCGAGGCTCGGATCTGTACAGAGCAGCCCTTGACTAACAGAACTAAGTTAAACGGGCACAGACCGTCCCCCCAACACCCAGCCTGAGACGCGGGCCGGCAGCGGCGGGCAGGGCCAGGCTGCACAAGCCGGGCGGAGGACGGGGGCGGCTGCACGGAGGCAGCCCCGGGGGAACGCAAGGGGCTGCGCGCCGTGGCTGTGGGTGCACAGGGCAGAACAACCTGGGCCCTCCATAAAACAGCAAGGTTGATGTGCTTTTGGGGGAAGGGTGCACACCCCCATCTCTGAAAACCCGCGGAAAGTTTTCGGGGGAAGAGAGGCGGGGCTCAGGCACAGCCGCCATATCCTCCGCTCTTAGCACTCAGGCGAGGGCGGGGGCGAAACCTGCATCCGCACGGAAGGGCTTAGCGTCCGCAAAGGCCAGACTGAGACTGGCCTGCAGCCCGGGGCAGATAGGATCCTTCCATCCTGGTCCCTCAGAGAACTTGCTCCACAAAGACAAACAAGGAGCTGGGTTTTGGCTCGGAGCAGGGACAGGGCTGTCCCTCGGTCTTCCCCGAGCCCACCCGCGGAGCGCCAACCAGGGCGGAGCGCGCAGCCGCACAGAGAGCGGAGCTACTGGCGGTGCAGATAGAGGGAGAGTGGCCCCCCTGCCTTTCGGGCAGGAACACAGCCCCTGACCGAGGTGCTGGGAGGGGGCACGACCCGCCCTCCTACCTGGCCAGTCTGCAACATCTGACTGCGGCATCCGGAGGGGCAGCGACCCACCCGCCCACAGCAGAGGAGAGCTGCGCCTGACCCAGTGTTAGGAGGAGGCGCGATCTGCTTGCCAACAGGTGCTGGAGCAGCACAGAAGAGGGCGCCAATGGAGGGCCTCTGAAAACAGCAAGCTGAGCTTCCAAAACAGGACGAAGACAGAAAGACTTCACATTAAAAGCACACAGACTCCAGGAGAACACCGACAACCTCCCCCCCCCTTTTTTTTTTAAATCTGTTTTTACCTGTTCTATTTTCTATTACTCTCTTAATCTTTACTTCTTAATTCATTTCTATTTCTCTTGGGTTTGGATGTCCTGCTATTGATTAGACACAGGTTTCAAATACATCTATTCATCCCCCCCCCCTTTTTTTGTAAAGGTTTTAAAAGGATGTCTCAACCCGATTAATACTCTGCTTCAACTCACTCTTCTATTATTCATTATACACTGTTTTCAAACCCTCTTTCTCCCTTCTTTTAAAATTCTTTCTCTCTCTGTCTTATTTTTTTTTCTTTTTTTCCTAAGTTCTATTCCTAAATAGGCATCAGATAGATAAAATCCTTAAGGACCAAAATAAACAACTGATATCCATAAACCACAGTGCCAAAGAGGTATGAGCAAGATGAAGAAGCAGAAAAACCTTTCCCAATTAAAAGAACAAGAGAAATCCCCTGAAAGAAAGATCAACAAAATAGACATCGATAGCCTACTAGATCAAGATTTCAAAAAAGGAGTGATCGAATTGCTGAAGGAATTAAAAGAGATAGTGTTTAGAGATATAAAATATGTCAAAAATGAAATTGAAGCTATAAAGAAGAGCCAAGTAGAATGGGTAAACTCATTGACAGAGATGAGGAATGATCTAATAGCTGTGCAAAGCCGACTAGATAATGCAGAGGAACGAATTAGTGATCTAGAAGACAGGGCAATAGAAAGCACCCATTCAGAAGAACTACAAGAGAAGCAAATAAAAAATAATGAAAATAGCATAAGGGACCTATGGGATAATATAAAGCGTCCCAATCTTCGCATAATAGGGGTCCCAGAAGGAGAAGAAAGATCAAAGGGGATTGAAAAGGTTTTTGAAGAAATCATGACTGAAAACTTCCCAAACTTAAAGAAGGAATCAGATATCCAAGTACAGGAAGCTCAGAGGGTCCCAAACAGGAAGAACCCAAATAGACCCACACCAAGACATATCATAATCAAGATGGCCAGAGTCAAGGATAAAGAAATGATTCTAAAGGCAGCAGGAGAAAAGCAAAGAGTAAGTTACAAGGGAACCCCCATAAGGCTCTCAGCTGATTTCTCTACACAAACACTACAGGCCAGAAGGGAGTGGCAAGATATATTCAAAGCCCTGAATGAAAAAAAGATGCAGCCTAGGATCCTTTATCCAGCAAGGCTATCCTTGAGGATAGAAGGAGAAATAAAGAGTTTCACAGACAAAAAAAAGCTGCAGGAGTTTAGCAACACTAAACCCATGCTAAAAGAAATATTGAAAGGGCTATTCTAAATAGAAAAGCAGCAGGATGCTACAGAAATGAGAAACACACAACTGGAAAGGTGATAACTCATGAATTACAAATAAAGTAAACATGAAATTATAAAAGAAGACATACAAATCACTGAGAGTGGGAGAGGGAGGCAGGGAAATATAGAATATTTTTTTCTTTCTTTTTTAAAATTTTTTAACAGTAGGATGGGTTTGAGATCATGTTACTATCAGTTTAATAAAAACAGTTACAGTAATGGGTTGATAGATTTACAAAAAAGGGTAACCACAAGCCAAAAATTTACAAAGGAGTCACAAAAATTAAATAAAATCCATGATAATACAAAGGAAAATTACCAAACCACAAAAGGAAGAAGAAAGGAACAAAGAGGATATACCAATTCAACTGCAAAGATAAGTTCAAAATGACAATAAACACACATCTATCATTAATTACTGTAAATGTTAATGGACTAAATGCTCCAGTCAAAAGACACAGAGTGGCAGACTGGATAATAAAGCAAGAACCTTCAATATGCTGCATACAAGATACCCACTTTAGGGAGAAGGACACATATAGATTGAGAGTGAAAGGATGGAAAAGGATATTCCATGCAAATGGAAAAGCCAAAAAAGCAGGTGTTGGAGTACTGATTTCAGACAAAACAGACTTTAAAACAAAGGCCATAAAGAAAGATAAAGAAGGACATTTTATAATGATAAAAGGAGTGATACAAGATGAGGATATTACACTCGTTAATATATATGCACCCAATATAGGAGCACCTAAGTACATACAAGAATTACTAACAGAGATAAAGGGGGATATTGATGGGAATACAATCATAGTTGGAGATTTTAACACTGCATTAACATCACTAGACAGATCTTCCAGACAGAAAATAAACAAGGCAACAGAGAAATTAAATACTACAATAGAAAAACTAGATTTGGTGGATATTTTCAGAGCATTACACCCCCAAAAAATAGGATATACAATTCTTTTCAAGTGCACATGGAACATTTTCCAGGATCAATCATGTACTTGGGCACAAAAGAAACCTCAACAATTTTAAGAAGATAGACATTATCTCAAGCATCTTTACTGACCACAATGCCATGAAACTGGAAATCAACAACAGAGAAACAAAGGAGAAAAAAAGGAAAGCATGGAGATTAAACAATATGTTATTGAAAAAACAATGGATCAATGAGGAAATCAAAGCTGAAATTAAAAAATACCTTGAGACAAATGATAATGAAAGCACAACCACTCAAAACCTATGGGACACAGCAAAGGCAGTGCTAAGAGGGAAGTTTATAGCGATACAGGCCTTCCTCAAAAAAGAAGAACAATCTCAAATAAACAATTTAACCCACCACCTGAATGAATTAGAAAAAGAAGAACAAAAAGCCCCAAAAAGCAGCAGAAGGAAGGAAATAATAAAGATCAGAGAGGAATTAAATACAATAGAGATTAACAAGACCATAGAAAAAATCAACCAAACCAAAACTGGTTTTTTGAAAAAGTAAATAAAATCGACAAACCTCTGGCCAAACTCACAAAGAAGAAAAAAGAGAGAGCACAAATTAGCAAAATAAGAAAGGAAAATGGAGAAATTACAACAAACAAAATAAAAATACAGAATATCATATGAGAATATTATGAAAAACTATATGGAACCAAACTGGATAACCTAGAGGAGATGGACAAGTTTCTGGAAACATACTGTCCACCAAAACTGAATCAAGAAGAATCTGAACGCTTGAACAATCCGATCACTAGAAAGGAAATAGAAATAGCAATTAAAAACCTCCCTACAAATAAAAGTCCAGGACCGGACGGCTTCACCGGGGAATTCTACCAAACATACAAAGAAGAACTCATACCAGTCCTTCTCAAACTCTTCCAGACGATTGAAAAGGAGGGAATACTCCCAAACTCATTCTATGAAGCCACCATCACCCTGATACCAAAACCAGGCAAAGACACTACAAAAAAAGAGAATTATAGGCCAATATCACTGATGAACATAGACGCCAAAATCCTCACCAAAATTTTAGCAAATAGAATCCAACAACACATAAAAAAGATTATACATCATGACCAAGTGGGGTTCATCCCAGGGACACAAGGCTGGTTCAACATACGCAAATCAATCAGTGTAATACATCACATCAACAAGAGAAAGGACAAAAACCACATGATCATCTCAATCGATGCAGAAAAAGCATTTGATAAAATTCAACACCCATTTATGATAAAAACTCTCGCCAAAGTGGGTATAGAGGGAACATATCTCAACATCATAAAAACTTTATATGACAAACCTACAGCCAGCATAGTACTCAACGGTGAAAAACTCAAAAGCTTCCCACTAAAATCTGGGACAAGACAAGGATGCCCACTATCACCACTCCTATTCAACATAGTCCTGGAAGTCCTAGCCACAGCAGTCAGGCAAGAGAAAGAAATAAAAGGGATCCAAATTGGAAAAGAAGAGGTAAAAGTGTCATTATATGCTGATGACATGTTACTATATATAGAAAACCCTAAAAGGTCCACACAAAAGCTACTAGAGCTGATTGAAGATTTCAGCAAGGTAGCAGGTTACAAAATTAATGTTCAAAAATCAGTTGCATTTCTTTACACTAACGATAAATCAACAGAAGAAGAAAGTAAAGAAACAATCCCCTTTAAAATAGCACCCAAAGTAATAAAATATCTGGGAATAAATCTAACCAAGGAGGTGAAAGAATTATACACAGAAAACTATAAACCATTGATGAAGGAAATTAAAGAAGACTTTAAAAAATGGAAAGATATTCCATGCTCTTGGATTGGAAGAATCAATATTGTTAAAATGGTCACACTGCCCAAGGCAATCTACAGATTTAATGCAGTCCCTATCCAATTACCCAGGACATATTTCACAGAACTAGAAAAAATCATAATAAAATTCATATGGAACCATCAAAGACCTAGAATTGCCAAAGCATTACTGAAGAGAGAGAAAGAGGCTGGAGGAATAACTCTCCCAGACTTCAGACAATACTATAGAGCTACAGTCATCAAGACAGCATGGTATTGGTACCAAAACAGACATATAGACCAATGGAACAGAATAGAGAGCCCAGAAATGAACCCACAAACTTTTGGTCAACTCATCTTTGACAAAGGAGGCAAGAATATACATTGGAATAAAGACAGTCTCTTCAGCAAATGGTGTTGGGAAAACTGGACAGCAGCATGTAAAACAATGAAGCTAGAACACTCCCTTACACCATTACAAAAATCAACTCAAAATGGATTAAAGACTTAAACATAAGACAAGATACAATAAACCTCCTAGAGGAAAACATAGGCAAAACATTATCTGACATACATTTCAAAAATTTTCTCCTAGAAGAAATAAAAGCAAGAATAAACAAATGGGACCTAATGAAACTTACAAGCTTCTGCACAGCAAAGGAAACCAGAAATAAAACAAGAAGAAAACCTACGGAATGGGAGAAAATTTTTGCAAGTGAAACCGACAAAGGCTTGATCTCCAGAATATATAAGCAGCTCATACGACTCAATAAGAAAAAAATAAACAACCCAATCCAAAAATGGGCAGAAGACCTAAACAAGCAATTCTCCAAGGAAGACATACAAATGATCAAAAAGCACATGAAAAAATGCTCCATATCACTAATTATCAGAGAAATGCAAATCAAAACTACAATGAGGTATCACCTCACACCAGTCAGAATGGCCGTCATTCAAAAATCCATAAATGACAAATGCTGGAGAAGCTGTGGAGAAAGGGAAACCCTCCTACACTGCTGGTGGGAATGCAGTTTGGTGCAGCCACTATGGAAAACAGTGTGGAGATTCCTCAAAAGACTAGGAATAGACTTACCATATGACCCAGGAATCCCACTCCTGGGCTTGTATCCAGAAGGAAATCTACTTCAGGATGACACCTGCACCCCAATGTTCATAGCAGCACTATTTACAATAGCCAAAACATAGAAACAGCCTAAATGTCCATCAACAGGTGACTGGATAAAGAAGCAGTGGTATATTTATACAATGGAATACTACTCAGCCATAAAACCCGACAACATAATGCCATTTGCAGAAACGTGGATGCTCCTGGAGAATGTCATTCTAAGTGAAGTAAGCCAGAAAGAGAAAGAAAAATACCATATGAGATCGCTCATATGTGGAATCTAAAAAACAAAAACAAACAAACAAACAAAAACAAAGCGTAAATAAAGGACAGAAATAGACTCACAGACAGAGAATACAGACTTGTGGTTACCAGGGGGGTGGAGGGTGGGAAGGGATAGACTGGGATTTCAAAATTGTAGAATAGACTACACTGTATAGCACAGGGAAATATACACAAAATATTATGATAACTCACAGAGAAAAAAATGTGACAATGAGTGTGTATATGTCCATGAATAACTGAAAAATTGTGCTGAACACTGGAATTTGACACAACATTGTAAAATGATTATAAATCAATAAAAAATGTTGAAAAAAAAAAAAAGAAGAAAAGGGAGAACATGAATGATACTATCAAATGTCTCGCTGGTTCAGTGGTTAGGATCAGACCATATGTGTAACTAACCTTAAAGAAACCAGGAAGTGGAGGTACATCAGTAACCCTTATTAGAACCACTGTGCTGCCATGGGTAGGTGCTCCAGCTCTGGAATCAGAGGACCTGCTTCTGTTACTCAGTACTTGGTTCAGTGACCTTTCTGAGACTCAGTTTCCCCATCTATCCTTTGACCATGTAGCATTAGGAAGAAATGAGTTACTGTAATTTGGGTACTTACGACAGTGTCTGATAAGCTCCATTTATACTGTTTTTTGGTTGGGGATTTACTATGTGGTTTATGTATATTATCTCTTAGATTAGTAACATATTTAATTGTGTTAGTATAATAAGAAAGACACAGATGGTGAACTATGAGACTTTAGAGGAATCAGGGAAGATTCTTGAACGAATTGGCACCTTAAATATTTTAAGTAATTAAAATTATTTAATTTAAATATTCAAATAATGTCCTTGACACAGTAGACATAAGTAAGTGATAACTGAGCATCTATCAAGTGCTTGACATTCTGGAGATTTCTGTGATCAAAGTCATATTTCTGATGTTAGTACTGCATCATTTTAGAAAGGAAAGGGCCATACAGTCTGTCTGGTGTTTTTCAAACTATGGTTCACAACTGTGGGAACAAGAACCAACTTACATGGTCATGACCAGCATTTTTAAGTGAAATTCAGTAAGAAAAAAAAAAAAAAGAATAGAACACATTAAGCTGCATAGCATGGAGTAAAGGTAAGCATTATTTCATGAAATTTTTGAAGTTTTTTATGTGTATATAAATCAAGATTTAAAATGTTTTTTCACAGTTAATATAAGATTTATTAATTAAATTATTATTAGTTAAGAATGTAAAGATTCTCTTTGTGATAGAATCATTTCAGAGTAAAAGTCTAAAATGTATTTCTTACTTGGAGTCATGCCCATAAAAATCTGAAATGCAATAGTATATTCTAATAACCACTACATTTCATTAAAAAGTAAGTAATGTACTAGAGAATGTTAGTTACATGGCTTAACTAAGACTGTACCCTAGTTAAGGGGAGTGTTGAAACTAGTCCCCAAGTCTTCTGTCCAGTGCTTACTGTCACTCACAGTTGCTTTAACCTATTTTTTGGAATGAAATATTTTTAACATGGCTAATGATTATTAACAATGCCTTCTAACATTACTCATCAGAGAGAAGTGAAAAGTTTTAAATCTATTATAGAAGGAGAAACAGATGGCAGATCTTCTAACTATTTTTATATTTAACCTTCAAGTTAAGGAATCGGTTACGCTGCAGTTCTAAAACATAAGCAGTTAAAGTTTCTTCCATTTGAGAAGTTATCTTTAGACTGTGGCCTATTCCAGGACAGTGGCTTCTGATCTGTCATCCCAGGCAGGCAGCCTGGGTAGAGAAGACAGAGGTTTCACCTTTATCCACCTGCTTCTGTTTCAACCAGAGCAGATCCCCTTTTATTTCTTTATATTGAGTTTTAAGATAAAATCATCTTGGTAAAAAGCATCCTCCTGCCTAAAAAAAGCTTGAAAGCCAATGTTCTAGAAGATAAAGGTGCATCTGAATTAGCTACACCAATGAATAAAGTGTGCATAGGCTGTTAGTCATATTAATATTGCTGATAAGTCAATTTGTTCAGACCTCAGAAAAGCTGGAAAAATAAAAGAAAATAAGAATTTTTTAATTTTTAAAATGAATCAACTTGTATAGAAGACCTTTTCATGGCTTTCCACTAAGTTTATGAAAAAATTCTTGGCATTATGAGCAAAAGCCAGCATTACTGGAGCCTGTCCTATTTTTATCTTATCTCCTAGTGCTTTGCTTCCATCCCCCTTCTTGCATATAACATATCAGAGAGGAAGAACTACTGCTTGTTTAATGTTTCTTCCATTTGCTCATTTCTTTGTTCATTCATTCACCTAACAAATATTTATTTTGCAACTGCCATGTGCCACTGAAAACACAGCCTGAACAGACAGACTTGGTCTCCGCTATCTTGGATCTTGCTGGTTTAGAGAGAGAGGCATAGATTACAGTTGGGATGAGTATTAGAAGATGGGGGTACAGGGCACACAGGAGCAGGCAGTACATATAGCAACATGGCTTTGTTTCACATCTGTGCTCTTCCATCCATTTGGTGAATTCCTTTAGACTTCATCCTATAAGATGCAGCTCAAACACCTTTATCTGTGACATCTCTTGATCTCTCTAGTGAAGTGCCTTTACAGATTTCTACAATTGCCCTTAGTATTGCACACATAACTGTTCCTCACCTCTAAGCTTTTTGAGGATACCCCATAGGTGCTCAGTAATTGTTGAATCTACTCTGAATATAGTCTCCTACGCAGCTGAACACACTATGTAGATTTTTTCTTGTTAATTTGAAGTGTAATGTAGATAATTCATGATAAAAAATAACTGATATCAGTTAATGTCCTAAATGCGAAAGAAATATGAGAAGAATACTTGGTTCTCTTTGTTGCTAAGGATAACTGTTTTGAGTGAGATGATCTGCGTTACTTGAGGATATTAGCAGCCATATGTTTGGATTCCCAGTCTTGGTTTCCCACAAGCTTTGCAAATACTGTGACGGGCTGGCACTAGGGAATGAGGAAGGAGGCTTTTACATAAACCAGCATATTGTTAACTTTGATGATAGAAATGTGAAGAGAGGCCTCTCATAAATTTGCTCTGGCATTTTAACATGAACCATATTTTGATTTAATTAAAAGTTAAAGAAGTAAAAAGTTAGGGTCAAAATAAAATAGTTAAACCTAAGGATAGCATTCTAGTAATTCATGTACATATGGGTTTTGGGTTTTTTTATTTCCAATTTTCAAGTTTAGAATACTTTTGATTTTCCAGTGAGGCTTATGATACAGTATATATCCGACACTGAGAACATATTTCTTTGAAATCTGGACTCTGTAGAAATCTTTCCTAACAAGCTTAAGACTTGATTCTACTGGTGAGGAAATAAATTTTCACTTTTGGGGAAAAGAATCAAGTCGATAATACTTAAGTTTTATAATGTATATTTTAACTTTGAAAAAAGACACTTATACATATTAATGTAGACATTCTTAATGCCATGTCGAACTAAAAGACAATTTAGGGAAAATAAGGGATGAAGTTGTATAATGTAATGTTATTTTTTAGTAAAGAATAATTTAAATATTAGATTTTATACAAAAATTATTATTAATAGATGTTGAGGCAATTAAGCAAAACTTAAATGTTATAATATTTCATAAACAGAATTTCAGTTCATAACTCTAAAAAACTAATAGATTTTAAAAATCTGACCATGTAAAAATAATAATGAGAAATTGATATCTATTGTCACTGTTATTATTTAACATTATGAGGAAATTTCTTTTCAGTGCAATATAACAGGAAACAATGAGGGTGTTATAATATTTAGAAAGAGGAAACAATATTAGCATATTCATTGACAGTATATTTCATCTAGAAAACCAAAAAGAAATAACTGAAAAGCTATTTGAAAAAAACTTAGAATGACTTTAAGAAAGCATAGTGGAAAAAAATGTCAAAATTTCATAGAAAAACAAAAGACCTGAGTAAGACATCATTTTTTCACTGATAGCAAAACTACATACTGTAAAGACGTCAATTCTTTCAGAAATAAACATTTTGGAAATAATACTAAAGACAACCTAGAAGAAAGAAAGAATAAGAGACAATAAGAATTCAGAAGACGAGTACGTTTGTAATTAACTAAAGTAAATTTTGGAATAAACTGTACTATAGGTAAGGCTTTAATGCATTAGAAAGTAAGCAATTTCCATAAAACAATGGAAAATGATAAGCCATTCAGCAAATGGTGCTGGAAAAATTGGTTTTGTGGAAAAATATATCAAGTTACAGTCTCAACTTACACCAAAATGTACCCCAGATGAACTAAAGAATTTACTATGAAAGAAAAAGAAGATATAAATTCTGAAAGAAAATAAAGGAGACTAAGTTATCGTTGATGAAAAAGAACTTTCTAAGAAAATACACAATGGGAAGAAAAAGGAAAAGTGTAATAGATTTGCTATAGATTTGACTCTACACATTTATAATTTAAGCCACAAAACATTATGTAAAAGAGACTTAGTAGAATATCAATCACAATTTATGGAATTTATATGTATCCCGATTAAAGGCATCCAGCTGTAATCAAAGTATTTTAAGACAATGGGTAAACATATTCCCTGCCTTATTTGATGAAACTGTGACTTATTGCTGATTTTTAAGGTGTAATAATTTTTAAATGTCTTTAACTTTCAGAGATACTAGCTCAAATGTTTGCAGGTGAAGTTTTTTGATGTCTGGAATTTGTTAGTAAATAATCCAGGATGAGATGAGAAATACATAAAACAATATTGGCTGAAATTACAAATTTTTACCTTTGGAAAAGGATTGAAAATTTCTAAGACAAAAAATTAATTATAAAAAGAAAGATAAATTTTAAAACAAGCAGAAAACTGGAGGAGACATTTTTTAGATTGTTAGGATGATAAGTAAATACAGTGCCAATATGATGCCTAGTATTTGTAAGTACATGATGTTATGTTAAAACAGGGTTAAAAACAAAAGAGTACGAGCCCATTGCAACTCTGAAATCTCTACAGCCTTTCAGGAAAGTAGTTTGGCAATATAAATAACCTTTAAAATATTCATAACTGTTGACCACTGATGGTACTGCTAGGACTCTAGCCTGATTAAGTAATCAGAGTTGAGCCCAAGGGTTTATCCAAAAAGATGTTCACTTCAGCACTAAATAATAGATTAATGTATTTAATACATTTTAATGTGTTCATATTATTTAACTATAAAAAATAACCATTTTATTTAAGCAGAAAAAATTTTTTTCTTATTCCTTTTGTTTATTTTTTTATTGAGTTATAGTCATTTTACAAAGTTGTGTCAATTTCTAGTGTAGAACACAGTTTTTCAGTTATACATGATCATACATGTATTCCTTGTTGGATTCTTTTTCGCTGTGAGCTACCACAAGATCTTGTATATATTTCCTTGTGCTATATAGTATAATCTTGTTTATCTATTCTACATATGTCTGTCAGTATCTACAAATTTGGAACTCCCAGTCTGTCCCTTCCCATCCCCTCCCCCTTGGCAACCACAAGTTTGTATTCTACGTCTATGAGTCTGTTTCTGTTTTGTATTTATGTTCTTTTTTGTTGTTGTTGTTTAGATTCCACATATGAGCGATCTCATATGGTTTTTCTTTCTCTTTCTGGCTTACTTCACTTAGAATGACATTTTCCAGGCACATCCATGTTGCTGCAAATAGTGTTATGTTGTCATTTTTGTGGCTGAGTAGTATTCCATTGTATAAATACCACATCTTCTTTATCCAGTCATCTGTTGATGGACATTTAGGCTGTTTCCATGTCTTGGCTATTGTAAATAGTGCTGCTATGAACATTGGGGTGCAGCTGTCTCTTTGAAGTAGGGTTCCTTCTGGATATATGCTCAGGAGTGGGATTACTAGGTCATATGGTAAATCTATTCCTAGTCTTTTGAGGAATCTCCATACTGTTTTCCATAGTGGCTGCACCAAACTGTATTCCCACCAGCACTGTAGGAGAGTTCCCTTTTCTCCACAGCCTCTCCAGCATCTGTCATTTGTGGACTATTGGATGATGGCCATTCTGACTCCTGTGAGATGATACCTCATTGTACTTTTGATTTGCATTTCTCTGATAATTAGTGATATTGAGCATTTTTTCATGTGCCTATTGATCATTTGTACTTATTCCTTGGAGAATTGCTTGTTTAGGTCTTCTGCGCATTTTTGGATTGGGTTGTTTTTTTTTTCTTATTAAGTCATGTGAGCTGCTTATATATTCTGGAGATCAAGCCTTTGTCAGTTTCATCTTTTGCAAAAATTTTCTCCCATTCTGTAGGGTGTTGTTTTGTTTTGCTTATGGTTTCCTTTGCTGAGTAAAAGCTTGTAAGTTTAATTAGGTCCCATTTATTTATTATTGCTTTTATTTCTATTGCTTGGGTAGACTGCTCTAGGAGAAAATTTTTGAGATGTATGTGAGATAATGTTTTGCCTATGTTTTCTTCTAGGAGGTTTATTGTATCTTGTCTTATGTTTAAGTCTTTGCTCCATTTTGAGTTTATTTTTGTGTATGGTGTAAGGGAGTGTTCTAACTTCAGTGATTTACATGCTGCTGTCCAGTTTTCCCAACACCATTTGCTGAAGAGACTGTCTTTATTCCATTGTATATTCTAGCCTCCTGTGTCGAAGATTAGTTGACCAAAAGTTCGTGGGTTCATTTCTGGGCCCTCTATTCTGGTCCATATGTCTGTTTTTGTACCAGTGCCATGCTGTTTTGATTACTGTAGCTCTATAGTATTGTCTGAAGTCTGGGAGGGTTATTCCTCCAGCCTCTTTCTTTTTCTTCAGTAATGCTTTGGCAATTCTAGGTCTTTTGTGATTCCATATAAATTTTATTATGGTTTGTTCTAGTTCTGTGAAATACGTCCTGAGTAATTTGATAGAGATTGCATTAAATCTGTAGATTGCCTTGGGCAGTATGACCATTTTAACAATATTGATTCTTCCTATCCAGGAGCATGGGATATCTTTCCATTTTTTTAAGTCTAAAAGAAGATATAATTTAAATTCAACAAATAATTATATATAGTTCGGTCATTTTTCTATCAACTTATATATGCTATGAATCAGTTATGTAAAATACTTAGGGAGAGGGAGAGAAAGAAAGATTAAGAAAATATGGTTGTAGGTAGTTTTCCAGTTTCTTCTGTCAAAAGATAAAGTGAGACTTATCAAAAAGGTTAAGAGTTTATTTGAATAAAAACCCATTTGGAAGTGACTAGGAGCATTCCTCCCATGGGAGCTGGGGAAAGGCTTACTCTGTATAGGGAAAGTAAGGAAGCAAAGAAAGGAAACTATTTGAGTGGCTATAGATTAAAACCTATTGGGCTGTTTATGATTGATTGTCCTTAGAGTTTTGATTTCATAACTTTGAGGCTTTTATTTACAGGGGTTTTTTTTTTTTTTTACATGAGCTTCCATACCTTGGAGCCATCTCAGTCTAATGACCTCCTTGTTTAATTCATTTAACATTTCTTTATTTTTTCCTAAGTTTTCCACGTGTTTTACAATGAGCGCATTACTTTTATAGTTGAAAGTGTAGTAGCCATTTAAATAACTACAAGTGGAAATGCTTTTTCTCTGGTGTCTTGGATGGATATACGTCACTGCCATCACACTCGGGCTCATAGTGATCCCAGACCAGGTGGAAAGATTCGAGTAAGACTATGGCTAAGAGTATGGAAGTAGACAGGATGACCAGATAGATGCACCAATTAAGCCCTTCCTACAGACATCCATTTATTTTTATGGCACCATTTCCTTACACTCAGAAGACAAAAATAATTCTATGAGTGACTAGAAACAGCGGCAATCTACTGAAAGAATCTGGAGGGTTGAAGGTTTACAGTCAATATTTAAAATAACATGGGACTTTTTTCTGATTTTACTCCAGTGTTGCTAGAAAATGTTGGAGAAGAACTAGATCCGATTCTGGAACCTCTTCTTCTAAAACAGACCTTTAAGCAGGGAGGCAGTACGTGTATCCGACTTGGGGACTCCACCATTGAATATTCACCAGACTTCCGCTTCTACATCACTACCAAGCTGAGAAACCCTCATTATCTTCCTGAAACTTCAGTAAAGGCCAGTATCTAAAATAAATGTTTCTTTACCAAATTTTACAATGAATGACTATATTTTCCTCCCAAGCCATAAGAATAGGTCTTCCTAAGGAAGATGGATTTTGTTCTTGTTTGGCATTTCCTGAAATTGCTATAATAATTTCCAAATGTTGCTTGTGTGTGTGCATGTAAGCAATAAAGAAGCCTTCAGTACACAGTGAAAAAAGACCATGAGAATCTAATTTCTGCAACTGATATTACTCCTAGATTTTCTTTGTTAAAAATAGATGACATATATGTACATTCTTTCTTTGTAATAAATGATAATATGCTAATTCTTAGAGTTGGAATTCACTTAGGAACAGAGAACTCCATT
This sequence comes from Camelus dromedarius, assembly GCF_036321535.1. Taxonomy (NCBI): domain Eukaryota; kingdom Metazoa; phylum Chordata; class Mammalia; order Artiodactyla; family Camelidae; genus Camelus; species Camelus dromedarius. The sequence continues at coordinate 75,565,749 of NC_087439.1, forward strand.
CATCTTTTTCAGAATAAGGTTGCTGCTATCTGATTTTATATAATTACTTAAAAGAACTGTTTTCAATCCCTGGTTCTTTTAAGATACTCGAAATTACTTTAAAGAGTAAAATTAGTTTAAACTTTGAGTCAATGACTAAAATGACTTGAGACATTGATCTGTAACCAAGCTCCTGGAGATTATTCCATTTTTTATTCCCAATTCTTAGCCCTGGTTGGCACTTGATAATGTTTGACAAATGTTTGTGGAATGAGTGAAAGAGGGAGAGAAGGAGGGACATCTTTCATTTATAGAAGCTAGAAGGAGAGGACATTAAGAAATATTGATTCACATTTTGAAAGATACATACAGAGATGAGATTTATCCAGAGAGTTCAAATGCTGTCCCTTATTCAAAATATTTAAATTAACATAGGCATCTCTCTCTAGATCAGAGGAAGGACTAAGATGACATGATTCATTCCCTTCAAGATGCATAAACATGGTCCCTGCTCTCAAGAGATCTACATTGTAAATAATGTGTATGTGCAGTGACCATATTTATGACTAGAAAGACATGGAGGGACTCAGGGTTGGGGACACACTTTAGACTGGACATTCAGGGAAGCCAGGAAGACTAGGGGAAGGTGGGGTGACACTTGAGCTTAGTTTTAAAAACACACAATGTTAAAATATAAAAATCTTGAGCCACTATTTTTAATTAATTAAAATAAATGTTATCTAAACAATTAAATATTGTTTATTATCTATTTACCTGTTAGGAGAGGCAGTATCTACTACTAGCAGTTAAGAGCGTGGGTTCTGGAGCCAGACTCCCTTGAGTCAAATCCCAGCTCTTTTACTTGCCAGTTGTGTGAGTTTGGCCATGTTACTTAACCTCTGTGTGCCTCAATTCCTTAGTCTATAAAATGGGAATAATAAATATCTATCTCACAGAGCGAAGTAAAGACTAAATAACCTACGTGAAATGCTTACAGTAGGGCCCAGCAGTAGTGTTACGTAAGTGTTACCTGTTAGCACTGTTACTTAACTTGTAAATGTAAGTGGAAAAAATGAAGTATGAAAGAACGTAAAATCCCAAAGCTGTGTTACCAAAAAAATTTTTTTAATAAATCACATGGACAACCCTTTTTTTTCAGTAAAAATCTATGAAAACATCATAAATAATATAAATAACTCTTAGTACACCAATAAGTCGTTATAGAAGAAGTCATAAACCACCGTGGAGAGGAAACTATTTTATGATTCAGTATTGAAATCCCTCAGATCCCTAGAGAGTCTTATTGCTTCATTACTTTTAATTGCTGGGATTGATTAAACAGGGATTATAAAACATAGTGAGGCAGTTACTTGCTTTCATTTACAAATTAAAATACTTCCTCTCAATCTTATTTTTAGGATCTTTTATGCACCTTTTGCTTTCAAAAGTACCCGAGGGATGATATCACGCTGCTATAAACCTTCTGAATCTAAGTGAAAATAAAATTATGAAATCATATTTGTATGATTTTAAATGTTGGTGAGCAAATAGCTAGATTTGCAAAATCTTGATCTCAAAAGATCTACCATTAATGGGATATGAATGAACACCTCCTTATGTCTGAATAGAATGATGTAAAAACTGTAAAACATTCATTTCACTAAACACTGTGACTATGGTTTGGGGATTAAAGCAAATGTAGTCTGGGTGCTTGGTTTCTCATGCCAACAGGAAGCATCTCTTGAAAGCGTTAATTATAATTTTTCTATGACTAAGTGCCAAAGCAGTAGAGAATTGCCTAACAACATTTAATAATTTTTTATTGCTCAATTTTAAGAATTGCTTATTATCCCATATAAATTTATGATTATGCCAGTGTAATCTATACTTAGTGGCTTTTCAGGTCCACCATGGGGCAGGCAAGGGGGAAAAGTTTAACCCAGAGGACACCACCATGCAGAAGGTGCCTGGGTTTGGGCAGAGGAGGAAGTTGCCTTCATAGGGGTACTGACTGCAAGGAGCTGATCACAAGTAGGACAATTCTCACAAAAGCAAAATTGCTCTGTTCCTGCAGAGGAAATATTCTCTTACTAGGAAAGATGGGGAAACACAAGTTTTCCCACTCGGCAGTCAGAGCTGAAGCACGCACAGACATTTCATAGTCTGTGTATACAAGATTCCGTAATCAGTTCAGCATAGCTAAAATGAAAGGCACGTGAAAGGGAGGAGTAGGAAGTGATGCTCAAGACATAGGTGCTGACTTTAACTCAAGACGTGAGGGCAGGCAGACTGCAAAATAGATGTTTAAAAAAGGGAGGAGAAGGGGAGTCAAATTAAACCAAGGTAAAGTGTTTATTGGCTTATGGGTTCTTTGGTGACCTGAGCCAGAAGATTCCTATAGTTTATTGTGGTGTGCATTGGTGGGTATGTGGAGGCAGGGATGGGAGCAGATGGTAGAGGGCTGCACAATGAAATGAGGTAGAGACAGAAAGCACGTACAAACAACATTTTCAGTTAGTGGAGTTAATGAAGATGCAAAGAGAGATCATTCAATAGCTGAAAGGGATTGTGTAGATGATTTGTTCTTTGCTTTTTAAAAAATATAGACCTAAGCATAAGTACTTTCCCACTTATGGGAAAGACTCAGGAGAGGGGGAATTTTAAGATGTAGGCAGCAGAGTGAGACTGCCTGCAAGAGCCATTAAGTTCAGAGATGAAGCAGGTGTTGGCGGACTGCATCTTGATGACACTGTTGAAATATACATTCCTTAGTTCACAATAGTGGCTGGTTATCATATTGTAATATGATACCACAATATAATATGCTGTATTATATATTAACGTCATGTATTAGAATATATAATATGATTATCATATTATAAATTACAGTGTATACCTTACTTATGACAAGCAATCACAGTGTTCTTTTTCTTTTATCACACTCTGTAAGATCTCCTTTACTTGTTGACATCACTAAGATCCTTAAAACATAAGTCAGCTAGTCCAGTCAATATGAAGGATGGCTTCCAATCTGATTCTAATTGATTTGGGGATTAAAGAGTTGTCAGAAGTTAGACCAATTTGAAAGAAGAATAAATTGATCACCAAAAGGAATCTTTTGAAGTGCTACATTTGTGAGCATGAGAAATTTTAGTGGGTTTTTAATCCCACAATCAAGCTTGCCTATATCCTTAATCACAGTTGGGACAAACTCCACTTTTCACACATACTACTATGATAAATAGAGTCAATTTTAAGATCAGAACTTGAAGCATGTAAGCAGAGGCTTTCTTAATAGAAACAATGATGCAATCATTGTGTATTCATTCATTTATTTATAGGTGACACTATTAAACTTCATGATCACCTCTGAGGGGATGCAGGACCAGCTTTTGGGAATTGTGGTGGCCCGAGAAAGGCCGGACCTTGAAGAAGAAAAGCAAGCCTTGATATTACAAGGAGCTGAAAACAAAAGGTTTTAAATATTGCAAAACACAGAATGAATTCTTTCTTGTTTCGAGGTCACTTAGATTGAATTAAAGTACATTTTAAAGATCTACTTTGTTAGGTATTAATAGGTGCATTGAATGGAAAGACTTGGTGGAAAATACAAGGTATTACCTTGCCTCTATGTTAATTTGGAAAATTGCATTGCAGAGTTTATTTTTACCTATAAGGTCTTAGGCACTGGAAGAATCAGAAGGACTGCCACAAGTCAAGGCAGTATATTTTCAACTATTCAACCAAGTTTGATCACAAAAGTTGTAGTATTCATTATGTAACTGAGGTTACCTGTTTTCACTGGAGTGCAGTGTAAATGAGCATGTAGCCTTCCACTTTCTGCTTGTAATATCTAGATCATAGGCAAAAAGGGTAATGCTTTATAAGTCATGAAAAATTTCAGAAAATAAATGGAGTGATAACTTCCTGTTCCCTCGGGGCTGAGAACCTTGATGGCGGAGTAGATTGGCTTACCTTATCTCTCTCTGGTTACCACGTAAATGAGCATTAGAAGAAGAAGTGGAGCAGAAAAGCCTGTCTTTTTGACATTTTGCAAGATAAGAAATTAGGGCTACAGCATCAGCACTAAGGATATTTGTCACAATGTGATGCATTTCTTTAGGTGACACGCTCTTTGTTTCTCATCCAAGAACAGACACGCGAAGTGATTTTTAATGATTTCTTCTCCTTCTAAAATTGTGTTTTATTCCAGGCAATTAAAGGAAATAGAAGACAAGATTTTAGAAGTTCTTTCATCTTCAGAAGGCAATATATTAGAAGATGAAACTGCTATTAAGATATTATCTTCCTCCAAGGCTTTGGCTAATGAGATTTCTCAAAAGCAGGAAGTGGCCGAGGAGACAGAGAAAAAGATTGATGCCACCCGCATGGGCTATCGTCCTATTGCCATTCACTCCACCATCCTGTTTTTCTCTATTGCTGATCTAGCGAACATCGAGCCCATGTACCAGTACTCACTGACCTGGTTTATTAACCTTTTCACCCTCTCTATCGAAAATTCAGAGAAATCAGAAATTTTGTCAAAAAGGTATGTCAAAGCAGTGTGAATTAATACTAATTTGTGTTTGAAAAATCAATGGTAATTGGTGGCTTCGTTGTTTCAGAATGGCGTGTGCCTTACAGCCACGTAGCTAAAATGAGCTTGATTAATAACTGGAGACCAGAAATAAATTTGAGGGTTAGAAATTGAACAGATGTGACCAAATTCAGTCTGCCAGGAAATGCCTCACAGAGATATGGGATTATAATGTAATTCTGTTTATTATTTGCAAAATATATTTATGATTGGAGCTTTGGAAAAAGAACATTATACTCCTAAAAGACATGACTCTTACCCTCTGTAAGTTTGCATTTCAAAAGTTACAATTTCACTTTTTGATATACAGATATATAAAATTTGTTGGAAAACAGGGCTTTTAAGGATAATCTGTTGTGATTATTTGTGTTATTCTTATTTACATTAAACACTTTATTTTACTATTGGCTATTAAGTAAGTAATGAAATTAAGACCTACTTAATAGTAAATCTATGAGAGAATAAAATTTTATTTTATTTGTCAGTGAGATAAATTTCAGTTTAGTATTAAAGTGAGTTTTTTATAGCATCTAACGTGAAATTGAACAAAGAGAATCATTAATTGCAAGATATGCCCTTTGTAACTTTATTGATCCCTGTGAGGCCAGATACTTTCGTACCCACAAAGGAAATATGATTCACTGCTTATCACTCACAGTTAGGAATTATCTTTTTAGAAATCCAAAATGCTCATCTCGTGAAACCTCAATTGAATTCCTTTCATTTATCATGGTAGAATTTTGCTAAATTTTAAGTATTCTTAGGCTGAGCAATTTCTGGCCAGTATCATTCATTATTTTATGAGCCCATGTATGAGACTAATGAAGATGTAAGGCTGATACCAGGCTAGCAAACAGTTTTTCAAATGTCTGCCCCCTGGGAAAGAAAAGAGAAGGAGGAAAACGGTATCTTCAGTGAAGAAATGTGAGATGGTGGAGTTTAACGTTTCTTTTTATATTATGATATTTGAAAATGTTGTTTCTTTCTCTATTTCTTTCAGTATCTGACATTTTCAAGGTTAGCAAGGATTACTAAAAAACAGAAAACAAACATTTAAGTTACTTTTCTTAGAAAAGTTCCCAGCCATTTGCATTGTGTTATTTGCTTGAACAAGCCTGTCTGGTTTTTCATACTGAATTCCGAGTTCCCTGAGACAAGGATTTAAAAAAAAAAAAAATTCCTAGAACCTAGAACTCACCACAGTACTAATCACAAGGAATGACTCAGGAAATGATGTTCTGCTTTACACTACCTTGGTTAAAACAAGACTACCAGAATGCGATCATTTTAATTAGTTTAAAATCAAGGTACGTACTGGAGTCTAGAGAAGGAACTTTCTTTGCTTTGTCACTTAGACATATTTTGTGTACAAGACTGGGAAAAAATTAGGGCAATTTTAGACTTTAAAATAATTATTGGTTCCTTTATTATCTCATTATATCAAATTAGGACACATCCACAGAGATGACATCTGTTTTTTCATAACTATGATCTAGCCCTTATGATTTATAGAAAATCAATTGCTTTTACCCAGCTATAAGATTTGAATGAAATCCAGAAAACAAAATGAGCCTGTTTCTTTTTTAGTTAAACTCCTTTAATTAGGAACAATGAAAATCATATGACCACAGTGATCTTAAAAATATGTCCAAAGAATAAATAGAAAAAAAATAATTTGAAAATTTTTGACATTATTATTAAACACATAGAAACATGCAGAAATCAAAAATATTTGCTTTATGAATTTTCATAAGTGAGCACATCTCTGTAACCAATGCCCAGATCAAGACATGGCACATTAACAACAGCCCAGAAATCACTCTGTCCCCTTCTAGTCACCATAACCCCTGTCCCCCAAGGTAATCGCTGTCCTGACTTTGAACACCAGAGATGACTTTTGCCTGTTTTAGAATATCATATAGATGAAATCACAAGGTCTATTTTTTTTTGGTGGGGGGGGTCTGGTATCTTGCACTTAACATTGTGTTTGTGAAATTTATGTTATTTTGTACAGTGCAGTGGTTGGTTGACTTTCATCGTTAAATAATATTCCATGTGCTTGTATACTGTTGGGGAAGTGTAAAAGCAAACCTTCTCCCAATCCAGAAATTTTCTTCACAAAGTAGTAGAGAAAGAGAATAGTTTTTGACTGGTTAAGTGTTAAACCAGAATGTGAATCGCATCACCGGCAATCCTCCAAGAGACTGCAAAGACAGAAATCCTCTCCTCACTTTACCGGCTCGGTTAGCAAACCTGGCTCCATCCAGAGGAAAAACAAATATTTCTTATTTTTATGACTGGAGATAGTTTTGCAACTAGGAACCAGGTGCCAATGAAGTTAGCCCATGAAGATGTCCCCCAGGTCCTTGAGAAAGACATTCTTGGGTCATGACTCTAACAAGAGTCCTTCCTAGTTTTCACAAGAATTTATATACATTTCAAAGAGAGCAGAAAGTACTTTTAATTTTAAATTTTCAAAAGTAAATTTTCTAAGAAAAAGGAGAGCGAAATCTTTTTTTCATTTTCAATACAAAAAAAATTAAACCTCTTATTTTTATTTATCCTTTCCTATACCACAAATTATTCATTCA